>NW_021703783.1:31066576-31244293 GCF_005190385.1 Monodon monoceros
CGCAGGCTCAGCGGCCATGGCTCACGGGCCCAGCCGCTCTGCAGCATGTGGGATCTTCCCGGACCGGGGCACGAACCCGTGTCTCCTACATCGGCAGGCGGACTCTCAACCACTGCGCCACCAGGGAAGCCCTACAGCAGCATTTTTTAAAGCTGTCAAGGTCTTCACCATGTTTAGAATTGGGGACTGAACCTAGACTGGCTCAGAGCAACTACTTCATCCTCTGCAAAGATCTGATTTCACCCCAGAGGCCACACTGACTGGCTTAAAGCATGATAGGTAGTAAAAGGATGAGGAAAAAAAGCATTGTCAAGTATCTCATAAATGTCCAGTTCTCTCTAAGGGAGGCGAGCATTGTCCTTAGAAATAGTTACACTATAAAACTGTAGGCAGCAGGGAAGTGGGTTAAAGCAGATCATTCTTGAGGTTTATTTCTCAAATGTTAAACATGATTTCAGTTTGGGGTCGTCCACGGAGCATGAAGGTTGTGGATAACAGTATTATTAATATTCCATAAATTCTTTATATAATACTCAGTGGAAAATCATCATCTGTAATATTTATCTGGTGCTTGAATGAGAACATGCAATAATATGACAATTCAATTTTCTACTTTGACATTTCAGATATGACCAAGTCATGATAATCAATCAGCAATACATTTACCATCTACATGAAGCCAATTATGTGCCAATAATCAGTAGAATTTCAAACTTGTAACCTGGACCCGTGTGCAGTGGCAACAGTGAAGGTGGAGACATTTGCTATAATTATGCTGTTATTGCTTCTAACAAAATGTTTTATACCTGAAAGAGCAGGCAGTGCTTTTAAAACCTCAATTCCACTCTGGCTCTTTATTATTAATTGACTTTTGAATCATAAGCTTTTTAGAAGGGCAGTAGGAGATGCAGTCATCATTAAGGCAGCAGGAGTGCATGGCTTTGGAATCAGAAAGACTGTGGTTCAAATCCCGGCTCTTCATTTATTAACCAAGTAACCTTGGACAAGTGATTTAACTCTCTAAGCCTCAGTATCTCCAGCTATAAAAGGGGTAGCAATAATTACCTCACAAGATTGCATAGGGATTCACCATGATGTAGGGCACAAAGGTGCTCAAAAAACAGGAGCTATCATTAGAACCAAAAGAATATAACCAAAGCTTAAAGGCTTAGATCATGTATTTAAAAGAATAAATTTAAAACTCTCTATATAAGTGAACAAATGTTGAAAGAAGAAAAACATTTAAAACAGAGCACTCATTATAATCAAGTATCTTTTAAAATATTCTGATTACTAGACAACAAATATATGCACTATTTTAGTAATATCATAAAATGGTTGCACTTTGTTCTTTGTTTATTGCATTCTGAAAGCCCATGTTAGAATTATAGGCATATAAACTGTAGCTATTAAGAATGCCTGTGGAAGGCACTTACTGATGCATCATTTAGCCCGTATCTTGTCTTTGGAAGAGAGAAATCCAAATGGCTGCTTCTTTCAAAGGTCACCCAGATACACAGTGTTCATTTGAGGTCATCTATATATTTTTGTGTATGTGGACATGTGTGTGCACATTTTAACTCAGCTTTCCACAGCACCTCATAGGAGTTTTTCTACCCCATGAGACAGTTAAGAATACTGTCTGGGGGCTTCCCTGGTGGCGCAGTGGTTGAGAGTCTGCCTGCCGATGCAGGAGACACGGGTTCGTGCCCCGGTCCGGGAAGATCCCACATGCTGCGGAGCGGCTGGGCCAGTGAGCCATGGCCGCTGAACCTGCGCATCCACAGCCTGTGCTCCACAAAAGGAGAGGCCACAACAGTGAGAGGCCCGCGTACCGCAAAAAAAAAAAAAAAAAAAAAAAAAAAGAATACTGTCTGGGGCAAGGAGGGATTTGGAGGTATCCAATATGCGTGGGATGTGGCACTATAGGAAGCTTCCCATGAACCTTTTCCTGGTCCCAAAGAGTGGACCTCAGAACTCACAGAGCTACAGAGTTGCTGCCAAGGGATCCTTGAATCAATATGAACACAATCATTCACAGTGTGCAGAGTACAAAAAGCATATTATCACAAAGGATGTGTGTTCCAGTTATCTATTACTGTGTACGAATAATAACAGCCACCCCAAAACTCAGAGGTTAAAACAAAATGTATTCTCTCCCATAATTCTGTGGGTTGACCAGGGGTTCTGCCACTCCACCTGGTGTTAGCTGGAGCTCCAGGATGGCCGCAGTTATCCGGGGACTTGATTGGGCTGGAACGTCCAAAATGGCTCACTTACATGGCTGCCTCTTGCTGACTCTTGGCCAGCAGTTCAGCTGAAGATGTCAACCAAAGCACCTACACGTGGAATCTCCATGTAGATTGGGCTTCTTAGTTGGGTGGCGGGGCTGAAAAAGGCAGCACCCACAAAAGGGACCATTACAAAGAGCCAGATGGAAGCAGCAAAGTTTCTTATGACCTTGTCTTGGACACCACACAGTGTCATTTCCACCTCATTCTATTAGTCAAGCAACTCACAGGGCTAGCCTGATTCAAGGGGAGGGTGATTAGATTTCGATTCGGGGTGGGAGAACTGCTATTTTTCAAGTTTTTCTATGTGTAATAGCTAGAATACTAATTTATTGAAGCACATATTGAATTCTTAGTACATTTTAGTCATTAAATATTTTTCAGTCAGCTCATAAAAATGTATAAGCAATTTAACAAGGTGATTAGGAGTTCAAGCTCTGCTGTCAGACAGCTCTGAATTTAAATACTGACACCTATTGGTTGTGTAGCCTTGAGAAAATCACTAAGCCTCGATTTCTCTACCTCTAAATTGGCGATGGAAATGGACTTGACAGAGCGGTTCCCAGGATTGCACAAGAACATGCATGGCAGATGCTCAGGACTCAGAAACAGTGAGCCCTTGTAGTTGCTGTAACACTGGGATCACAGCTCTAGCTGACTCTCTCCTTTCTTCTGGCTCCCAGCCCCCTCCCCCATCCCTCCCCTCACGTCACCTTCTATCGTACTTGAATGGATGGATTGCTACAATGCCAGACCGGTTTGTGGCTGGGAAGCGTCTATAGGTAGAAACTTACTGGAAAGATGAATTTTAACATTTGCTCATGCAAAAAATTTATTAATGTCAAACAAAATTTAAGGGACATGATATTGTTGGAAAAAAATGAAAAACTTAAAAAGTAGCCCTATTATCATTAAGTATCTTTTTTCAAAAATTCTTAAAATCCCATACATGACAAATAAGCCAGGAGTCAACTACTACGTATTAATCACACGTGGTGGGTCAGTTCTGGTCCACTTGCCACATTTCTTGGGACTAAATTGACAGAGAGGCAGGAGTGGGCTCTAGGGTATAATGAGTTAAAAGCAGTATCTGAGTGCAAAGTGGGCAGATCAGGTCTGAAGCCCAGGAATGCAGGAGGAAGAGGGGCTGCAGGCCAACACAGAGCAGATAATTAGGAACCAAAAGAAATTCTGAATTCAGCCTGAGCAGTTAGGGTAACAACGGTAGACTAAATAAATGGGGGGCAGAAAACCAAACTGGGAAGGAGCCAAAGGTCAAATAGCAGAAGTATTGGAAGTTCACAGAAAAGATTCTGCTGGCTTTCTTGGGGCTGTTCTTCTTACTGCCTATTCTAAGCAATTCTTCCCCTACCTGGAGTAGAAAACTGCACTGGTGTGGCTTCTGACCCAAGCTTAGTCCAGTCAAACACAAGTTCAGCCCAGCTAAGAGCTCAATGTAGGAACTGAAATTCTGCTAAATTGAAATCTTTTAGTGAAAGGAAGGAAGGGAGTTCTCTGGCCCTAAACTATGCAAGTGGCTGTCTCATGAGGTGAAGTGGTCCAGCAAACATCATGCATGAGGTTTCATTCCCATACTCTGAAGCCAACAAGAGTTATGCACATGAGCAGAACCATGGAACCTGCTTTATAACGTGTTTAGGAAACTCTGAGGGTGAAAATATTTATGAAAGTTCCATGAACAGGACCCCTCTCTGGGTATCATAACCCTGGTATGTCATGGATAAAATAAGGTTCCGACAAAACACTCCAATATAAAGCTTTTTTTAAAAGGTTGATAGAAGACTGATAGACCTGCCTACATCTGCATTCCACACTGCAGTAGCTCTTCTTATGTATTAGGACTCCAGTGCATAATGCTTTTTCAGTAATAGCATTTTTCCCAGTTCTTGGACTATACCTACAGATCCGCAAGTAGCCTGTCTTCATCATCCTCATGTTTGGTGCTATGTATTAATAGTGTTGAAAAATGATTTATAGACAATGCATTAGCCACTGAAATTAGACTCACAGTAAGACATTCACATCTTATTACATACAGTATTTGTTATATTGTTGACAGTAACTTTTATATACTTACCCTTTCTTAATTTATAAGCTAGAAGACAGAGCTGTCATTTAACATCCCCATTCTGGTGCATTTCTTATTCTGTTAGTGCCACCAAACAAGAAACAGCTTGCTAGGACTGCTGGTCCCTTGAGAATTTCCCCAATACACTGATAGCCACAGCCGTCATCTATTCACGACCTTGATGTGAATGTCTTATATATTTTTGTTTAAACTCAAGAGATCGTAGTTGGATGATTAGGTGGTTCAAATGAATCTCATTGCTTTTTGCCCCCTATCCCCATCCAGAGACCTTCTTTTCTAAAAATGCTCATTGGCCACACTACATTGTCACTGAAAAGAAGGGCCTACCTTTGATGATGCTGAAATGACTGTCCCACACCTTCAGGTAGCCATTTATTACTTAAAACCATGATACCAGAGAAAATGACATTTATATCTTGTAGAATTAAATTCTGCTGACTACTCCCTGCCAACTACTTGCATTTAAATGTACACTTAATTAGATGGGAGTTTATCCAGGCAAAGGTGCAGATCTGCAGTCACCAGGCCATGTGGAATTGACTGTCACTCATTGAAGTTATCCTTAAGATAAAGATTTAAATCTATTTCATTTCCTTTCTTGGTATCACTAAAGTAAATAGGACTAAGACATGAGAATTAAAGGAGATTTTCCAGCCAAGAACACTGACAGCTGAAATACAATCAGTTTCTAAGATTTATAATGCTATTGACTTTTCTTGTGCATCATAAATTTCACTGCTGACTCTCTGCCTGAGTTTTACTATAATATCATATCATATTAGGGAGATCAGAGTTGCTGGTGACAAATGAAAATCACTGATACGAAAACAAATTCCCATTATCAGCTCATCACCTAATCATATTAGCATCTTTATATCTTATTATCAACTTTTTTATATAAAATAACATTTCCTAATGACAGGGATTTCACTAATGCTGTATGAGTGGGACTAATATCATTTGAGAGTTCTCGTCATGCATATCCTACTTGAAAGCAAAGTATATTTGTTTTCTACACAGACTTTGAAAATTTCAAATGAGTGTCTAGCAATTCAGGCAAAAATGATGGTTTATGGAAAAGCTATCTTCCTGATCGGCATTGAGGGTCTTTCACAATTTGGTCCCAAACTTCAATTAACAGCATATTGACTCACAAAATTTGAAGGTAGTTACAGCAGATTTTTTAAACCCCAATCAGCTAACCTATTGAATGCAAAGTGGAATAGATCTAATTTCTTTAGTTATCACTCATATTATTCTCAAAGTCAAATCAGCATAAAGTTTAGCTGAGTTAACTGTTACCCGATTCCAAGTGTTTGCCGATGCCACTGAATGAGAGATTTTTACCTATTTCTTAGCAAACTTTCTTAGACTGGTTGAAACCTGATAAAGGGAAAAAACAGCATTTCTACAATTTATTTTTTAGAATGTGACCGAATCACTGGAGTTTGTGGCTATATCTGCAAGATACTGAACTAGTCAATCACCTCAGCAATTCAGTATGACAACCAGTCAATGCAGTGAGAAAATCAATTTCATCAGCTCATTGAACTGAACTGATGCCTGTGGACACATGCAAATCGAAGGCCCTTCACAGCTTCCCATCCCTACTTTGGCAGCTGCTTCTCTCTCGCCGGTGGGATAAGGTTCTCACATAGCCAGAATTCCACAAAGGGGGACCGCAGCTCTTGCACGTATTTTTAAGTTCCCCTGGCACCTGGCACGAATGAGAAGACACTGGCGAGGCGGCACCAAATGAGAAGACACTGGCCAGGCAGCACCAAATACCTCTCCTGGCCAACTGCAGCCCAGGGCCCCAGAGAGCAGGCTGAGCTCCCTTGATGAGGACTTCCCCGGCTGTCCTCTCAGTCTTTCTAAAATCCAGGGTTCACCTTTGACCCTGCTATGAGAGTATGCTCCCAGTGATTCTCAAACTGATGTTTCAGTCCTCTCCAGCATTTCATCCAAGAAGCTGACTTACCAGGCCCTCATTTCATACCTCCATAGTCAGCCAAGAGCTTCCAGAATTCTAGAGTGGTTAAACAGCTCAACTTCTCATGAACCCTCCCTACATGTCACTGGCTGAAATGTAAGTGCTTGAAATGGAGGGGTCTGTCTTTATAACCCATGCAATGAATAGCAGATCATGGGGTTCAGTAAATACTGAATGACTGGATTAATTAACTAATTAATTTAAAGCAGTGGCTCCCAAGCTTTAGTTGGCATTAAAATAAATTACCTGCAATCTTTTTTAAATATGGATTCCTGGACCCCATTCCCCCCAAAATGTTTACTTAATAAGTCCTGGATTGGATGCAGATTTTAACAAGTAAAAATCCAAGACTGGATTTTTAACAAGTACACTGGGTGACATGTTTTGATTTAAAGTATCAGTTGTCTTCCAGTGATCTGACTCTTACTTTATTTATTTATTTATTTATTTATTTATTTTTGGCTGTGTTGGGTCTTTGTTTCTGTGCGAGGGCTTTCTCTAGTTGCGGCGAGCGGGGGCCACTCTTCATCGCGGTGCACGGGCCTCTCACTGTCGCGGCCTCTCTTGTTGCGGAGCACAGGCTCCAGACGCGCAGGCTCAATAGTTGTGGCTCACGGGTCTAGTTGCTCCGCGGCATGTGGGATCTTCCCAGACCAGGGCTCGAACCCGTGTCCCCTGCATTGGCAGGCAGATTCTCAACCACTGTGCCACCAGGGAAGCCCCCTAACTCTTACTTTAAAAAACAAAGAAAACTATGTAAATGTTTGCTATAAGACAAATTTTCTAAGTTGACCCATTTCTGCTGCAAGTGTCTATTTTTGCTGTTGTTTTGATGCATCATTTATTTAAGCCTAGGAGAACGACCAAGCATTTAAAATGTATTTCCAGCCCTGAGTTTCAGTGGGAATTAGTTGGGAAGCCGTCCCTAGTGAAATGTGGGAAAACATTTTCACACAGAATACCTGAAAGTCTTAACAAATGTCTCCCCTCCCGTGGCTTTCTCATGACCTCCGCCTCATGAATTTCCAGGCACCCAGCATTGGAAGGAAACATGCCCAAGTCCCAAGCAGTTCCCACCTTTAAGGAGAGGTGAGAGGAGTCAAGGAGAAGCCTAACTATGTTGTCAGGCTGAAGGATCAAGTGAAACAAGGAACAAGCCAGCTTCCTGGGAAGCTAGTAGAAGCCAGTAGAAGAGAGGAGGTTAGAAATGTTATGTCTCTGCCGGCCCCTCAGCTCCTCCTGGCAGGAGAATTACCCCCTGTTCTGTGCTCCTTTTCTCACTAGCATATGTCTACATTCCAGTGCTTTTTACAGTACAGTCTACTTCGTAGCCCACAGTTTCCACGAGTCCATAAGCCCTTCAAGGCAAGGCCTGTGACTGACAGTATCATGATTAAGAGCTTGTTCTAGAGGCAGACCCCAAATTCAAGTCCAGGTCTGCTACTTCCTGGCTGTGTGGGCTTGACAACTTACCCGCTAAGCTGCAGCTTCTTCATCTGCCAAATGGACAGAATAATAACTTCCCTGGAGGAATGGTTGTATGAATTAAGTGAAATAATCCATGTGAAATGCTTAGCAAACCTGCTTTGTAAGTGTTGGGTACGTATTAGCTCTTATAATTACTGTTCATTTTGTGTCCCCAGGAAAACTTGTGATAAGCGGAATGGAAATGAGGATTCTGATACCCATCCTACCACAGCCAGCCTCTAGCTCCAGCTGGGCCCCTGAGGAAGACAGACGTCAAGGCCAGGCACATGTCCACTTCTGGTCACTCTAAGTTCTGGCCACGAGCCGTATGTGGAACACCTAACCCTGGTGTGCCTGGACCAAAAGCCCAGGCCAAGAGATCTCCATGGCCTCTTCTGGGTCCATCCACTCTGATCCTGGCTCTTAAAGTTTCACCACTCCATGGAAAGAAGATGTACAGAAAAGGGATGCTGAAGAAGAGAATGGCCTTCCCTAAACCACACTCCTAGGTCAATCCTGGCATAATTATTAATAAGACACCCTCTCCCAAGCACACCCAGGTTTGAAAGATAAATTCTGTGGTTATCCAGCCCCTACACACTGGAGGGCAAGAGTCCCTCCAAGTCACTTGCACCAAGTTGGAAATAGCTCAAGCCTGTCGTGTGACACCAGCCTCGTGGGCTAACAGGGAAAGAAGCTATACAGGAGAAGAACCTCCAAGGATGTAAACTTCAGGCCCTACCTCCACTCTGAAAGGCCTGCCCTGGAGCCTTGCGGCCCAGGTGTATCCCTGGGAACTCTTTTGCCCCTGGACCCCTGTCGAAGCCCCTCTTTCTCAGTGGGAGGGAGCCCGGGGACACCTAGCTCCCAGGAGAGTTTTAAAGAGGCCTTTAAACCGCCACTCCTAGTAGGGTCCCCAAACATTTAAAGAAACTCAAAATATGAACTTTCACTTTAGGAAAAGCTTTTCCATGGACTTGAAAGCTAGCTTGTTTTTGATGATCGTAACATTCTTGGGTAAGAGACAAAAGACAATCTAATAAACTGCTGGTTGAACAGTGGTCACAGACTATCAAAGATACAAGTCCAAAATAACAATAGGGCTTCCCTGGTGGCCCAGTGGTTGGGAGTCCGCCTGCCGATGCAGGGGACACGGGTTCGTGCCCCGGTCCGGGAGGATCCCACATGCCGCGGAGCGGCTGGGCCCGTAAGCCATGGCCGCTGAGCCTGTGCGTCTGGAGCCTGTGTTCCGCAACGGGAGAGGCCGCGGCAGTGAGAGGCTCGCGTACCGCAAAATAATAATAATAATAATAACAAAATAACAATAAAAACCGCAGTCAGCCACAGTAACTCATTCCTGTCAGCACTTTACATTCACAATGTGCATCCATGGCCTCATCTCTGCCTTTCAACAGCACTACGAGCTCGGCATTGTCAGCCCAAAGTTCACAAGTGAGAAAAAGGGCACCAAGAAAAGTGTTTTGCCAAGATTACACACATGTAAGCGGCAGGCCTGCAACCTGAATACTTGGCTTTTGATTTCAAATCTTTGATTCTCTTTAATACAATCCACCACATCATATTCAGATTAAACTTGAATTCAATTATATAGAAAAAAAGAAAAGGGAAAAATACAGATAGAAGGAAAAGCCAAGGAGAAACCATTTAAGAAGTGCAGGCAACATCTCTGACCCACCCTTTCAATACAAACACGCCATGGAAGGAGCAAATGATTAGGGACAGGACCACACTATTCACTAAGTTTACCTCTGTCCTCAGATGCTTTCATAATGGAGCATCTCATCTTACTGGATGTGATTCGAAGATTTAAAGGTTTGTATTTTGGGACAACAAACTCCTCAACGCAGATTAGCTAGTTCATCTCATGCTCAACCCAGGGAAACAACCATATATTAGCTATAGGAGGAAAAACCCCAGGGAGGGACAATGACAGGCCCCACATGGCACCTGCCCAGAGCTGTGGCTGCTCCAGTGTCCAGCGTCCCACAGTTGAGGAAATGCTTTCACAGACCCCACCTCACGCAATCTTGTCAGCATCCCGGAGACAGGGAGAGAGAGTGCTTAAGATACTGCGTTGTGTTTTTTCTGTCTGCATTTGTGCTACAGGGAAGGAAGGGATAAAGCGGTTAAGACTCAGGCTGATCAGGCCCCTAGGAGTGGAGCTTTCAGAGACGGGAAAGGGTTTTGTGCCCAGGCTTTGTCCAGAAGCCACAGAGCTGCCTGCCTCCAAGGCACAGGGCTTAGTGCAGATGCCAGCTGTGACCACACGGGACTGATACTGGATGGTCCTCCCCAAAAAGCAAGCACCACTGAGCCTCCTGGGTTCTTGTCAACCCAAGGGAGTTGGAAGAAGCCCCAATAATGACTATAAGTAAGTGTCTTGCTCACCTTGGGAGATAAGCACCCACAGTTATGTTGATGTTGACTCCTTGTTTGTTTTTAAATTAAGAGAATTTTTTTAGAGTAAAGTTCACAGCAAAATTGTGGTGAAGGTATAGAGATTTTACATATACCCCCTATGCCCCTACACATGCATCGCTTCCCCCCTGTTATCAACATTCCTCACCAGAGTGGTACATTTGTTTCGATGTTTCAATGGATGAGCCTACATGGACATATCCTAATCATGCAAAGTCCATAATTACCACTAGGGTTCACTCTCGGTGCTGTGTATTCTTGGGGCCAATGTATAATGACATGTATTCACCATTATGGTACCACATGGAGTATTTTTACTGCCCTAAAAATTCTCTGTGCTCTGTTTATTCACCTATCCTTCCACCCCCCCAACCCCTGACAACCACTGATCTTTTTATTGTCTCTATACTTTCGTCTTTTCCAGAATGTCATAGAGTTGGAATCATACAATATGTAGCCTTTTCAGATTGACTTCTTTCAATTAGTGATATGCATTTAAGTTTCCTCCATGTCTTTTTATGGCCTGATAAGTTCATTTCTTTTTAGTGCTGAATAATATTCTATTGTCTGGATGTACCACAGTTTATTTAACTGTTCACCTACTGAAGGACATCTTGGTTGCTTCCAAGTTTTGTGTTGACTTTTTTTAATGAAAAAATATGAAATTTCTTGCAGATCTTATTTTGTGATTGCAAATTTTTTTCCACCTGTGAATGAGGAAAAAATAAGATGCCAAACATCCAGAAAAATCATATATTTGAGTTATAAGGGCAACATTTGTTGTGGAATGAGGCACTCAGTTTATTAGGCAGAATGTTGGCTAATGTATGCTTCTCCTTTGTTTCCTGTACAGACCTCAGTTGTTTAAAGTGACTTTGGGGTGTCCCTGTCTTTACTGACTTACTGGTCTCTAACACCAATTACCATCCCAAGTATGTGACATCAAAACAACTTGTATGGCTCCTTGGAGACACACAGAAGAAGGGGTTCCCAAGGCACACAGTCATTAAGCAAGTTTTTGTGCCCTGGTGCCAGGGCCTTTCCTTATTATATAAGAAGTAGCTCAGTTTAATGGTTCCTTGCCATCGAAGAGTCTATGAATAAAAACTCACTTGATATTCATCTAGTTGAAAATATCTCCTACGCGTGTCCTGTTCTGCTCTCTCTGCTGCATTCTGAATTTTGGCTTTTGCTTGCTTTTAGTATTTGAGGATTTGTTTTCTTGCTTTCAAGCTCAGCTATAGTTAAGGGTTTCTCTTACATTGAATCCAGCATGTCTCTGTGTTCAGAGCCTGAGGAGGGCTTCCCATAGCACCCAAGTTTGCCATTTTCAGGGTAGTCTCCATAAAAAAGTTCATTCACTCATTCAATCAAAATTTTTGAATCCTTAAGAGGTGTCAGGCAGTATGTAAGGCACAGGGGATGACATAAACGTGAGGGAGATGAAAAGCCTGTTCCCAACCAGCTCATAGCCTAGAGGTAGACCACAGATGAACTCCAGTACAATGGGGCCCCGGGCCAGCCTAGGCACGTGCAAAGGGAACAGAAGCAGAGCACTGACCGTTGACTGTGGCAGGAAAGCTGAGGAAGGCTTTGCATGTACAGCTGTGTGTGATGACTGTGACCAGCCAAAATCTACCCATGATCAGCATGTCAGTGACAGAAATTAACTTTGACATTTCTGATCCGAACCTGTTTTAAAATGCAATAGGGCATAAAGTAAAGTGGGTTGTTAGACTGTTCAGGACACCTGGGTCAAAGTTCTCATTCTGAATCTACGGGCACTTGAGAGAACCCTTGTACACTTCTAAGCATCACTTTCCTACCTTATTATTTAACCAGTTGGGTTAAATAATCTCTAAGATCTCATCTAGCTGAAAATTATATGATTATTATACTGAACTGTTGTCATTTTCCCACAAAAGCATTTTTATTCCATTATTTAAGGAAATAAAGCTAAATGTATCTGTTTGCCAAGGTCAACAAGTGCAATTTAACTAAAGAAACAGACCCAGAAGAAGAAACAGACGCAGACCAAAAGACTAAAGAGAGGAGAGATTGCTGGTGAGCATCAGATGCAATTAGCACAGTAATGCTGGAACACAGCAAAATGAAACTGCTTGTTTAGTATCAATGAGCAGAAAATCGTTTTGACTGAATATCTGCCCGTCACCGTCGCAGCCACAAACTTCTCAAAGTTACGAGTCACATCTTGTCATTGCAGCTCACTACCGAGCATCAAGGGACCCTTAATAAATACAAACTGGTTACGAGAAAGAAGAGAGCATCCTTTTCTTGGTATCTGTTGGGGGCTGCTGAGAGCAGTCTTTCAACCTCCCACGGCAACGATCGGGTCCTTTCTCCTGATAAGCAGCTGGTTCCCTTAGCGGTAATGAGCACTGTTAACCCAATGCATTAAGCCCCCTAGATCAAGGATAACAAAAACTATGTCCTTGAGAGCACAAATCGGTATGAAGTGAGGTGAATTATGATGCTAAAACGTAGCTTCAATTGCTCACCCAGTTCTGAATTTGTTGTTTACAATATTCAGCTCAGCTCTGCCAAAATTGGGTTCCAGTCCCATTACCGAAGGCAGGCAAAAGGGGAAGCGCAGCGCCACCTGCTGTCTGACTGAGGGGAGAGCTGACACTGTGAAGGAATTACTTCTGTGTTCTGAAGGTGTTTCTTCCACGTTCTGTAAAGCAGTTCTCTCTGATATCAACGAATACATGAAATTTACTTGTTAAATTTTTATTATTTATTATCATTTATTTATGTGTGATATTCTAGATAAGGGTCTCAGACGAAAATGAGGTTTGAAGTTTAAAATCTAGTTTATAATATTTATGAATGTCATAGAATCACAGCATACATTTTTTTTAATCACAGCATACCTTTTTTTAATAAAGCATCTGACCTTAATTACAGTTCTTTCCCTTGCATTCTTTATAAATACCACAAAATTAATACCATACCCAAAGGGAAATATTGCAGAGGGATAATGTATTCAAACAATGTTATAAAACAGCACCTTTGAGTTAAGATAAATATTTTTTAAATAACATATTAGAACTTAAAGAATGATTCAAAAGTAGTCTTCTTTCCTTAAAATAGCTGAGGTTTTGCACTGGGTTACTGATCTTTCCTTAGCTGGATTCAGTATGTAATTCTATTTTAATGAAGCCTATTTTCAGAGCTGACAGTGGTGCACTGGGATTCTTTCAACTATGAATGAATATGCCCTGGACAGGACTAGATACTGGTCTCTAACTTGGATGATTTGGGGCTTATGTGACCAGAAAAAAATGGTAAACAGGATGTCAAGGACAGCCACAAAAGTCTCGGAAACCTTACCTAATGTACAGCCAGCCCTAAAATTCTGGATTGAGACCACAGCAGAGACCTGGACAGAGAAGCCCAAAGGCAGCTTCCTCTGGCATCTCCTGCCAACATCTTATTCCAGGTGTTGATTTTTACTAAGTTTCTACTCCTATAACTTGAGGTAGGAGTGACAGCAAGAGATAAACAATGCTTGTTTTTTATTATAAATATTCCCAAAAATATTGGGAAAGAACAAGATGCTAGAAATAGTATTCATGAAACAAATTATAAATTAAGCCATAAGAAACTACTGCTACTTGACTATTTTTTACCTTAAATAAAGCAATTTCACATACCACTTAGGAAATAGGAAACTCGAGGAAAGGTACA
Organism: Monodon monoceros; assembly: GCF_005190385.1. Taxonomy (NCBI): domain Eukaryota; kingdom Metazoa; phylum Chordata; class Mammalia; order Artiodactyla; family Monodontidae; genus Monodon; species Monodon monoceros. The sequence goes on from NW_021703783.1 coordinate 31,080,588, forward strand.
CTAACATGGATGTGACTAGTGAATAACATTCCTTGTAAGTGCAATTTTTAACTGCACAAAGTTTGTTCACAGCCAAAGCCATGTTTATGCAACATTAAGTTTGTCGAATATTTTAGCTTGCTTCATGAGTTTTATCAAACAGAATACACTGACTCAAATAAGATTCCAGGAGGGGCTATCAATTTGGGTGTTAAGGCTTAGTTTCTCATCCTTCTTTACTAATTAAGTTTCTGTCAAACCTTTTGTGTTATAATATAGATAGGAACTACATATGAAATTAACTAATAGATATGCTACTTTGCAAAAGTCCATTTTTAAGGCAGTTGCTTGAAGGTAAGAAAGTACCTCCTCAAAGAAATAAAAAGTGGTTAATTTCCCAAGCCAATTCATGAGTCTGTGTAATTCATCATACAGTTACATTATGACGTTATTTTACAAACCAAAATGGCAAGCCCAGGAAACAGAAAGCTAAAAAGGAGAAGGAAAAGGATCAAAACGTGGCATTGTGATACTTAGTGTTCGTGACACTGTTTACAGTATTCTGCCATACTATGTTATTTTTAAGTACTAAAATACATATTTAGTTCTGGATAATACTGTTGCTTCAATATTTGAAAAAATGTGAAATCTGAATCCTTTATATATTCAAAAATCAGTGACTCAATTCTTCAATTTATGCCACGAAACAAACCTGTGCTCATTTTTTAGAGCTGGGTAAGACCACACCCAAAAGGTTGCAATAAGTAACCAAATGTGCAGTTGCAAGGCTTCCACTGAAAGGGTAAGTCTTCTTCCAATTCAAAGACTTTCTGAGCAAGTAAAATATGAATCTGTCAGTATTGACATTGATAAAGATCTCTCAATCTCAGTCTTTAAGACACTAAGGAAAAAAAAGACAAACCCGAAATGTTTTTTTCAAAACAAAATATTGAAGCTTATGATAATAAAAAGATTGTCAGTCTCAAAAATATTCAAAAAGTACTCCTCAAAGAGATGGCATTGTTTGAAGATGAAAGAGTCAAAAGTAAATGTCTGGAGTTAGCTTCTAACTTGCTTCTCCACTTCTGACAGGTACATAGAAAGAGCATTATCAGCAGCTGAAAAAATTTGTACAAAAACATGCTTGCAACTGAATAATGATACCGTTGACCTAATTTCTTTTAAGTTAGTGCTTCTTAAAAGAACTATAAATTACAACAGATATTTGATTTTACATTTTGTGACTAATTTTCTTCATTTTATAAAGAGCCCATTTAAGCAAAGCATTATTTTATATATTTCATTTTTTAATAATTTTACTATTATAATGCTTATTTATGTTCATGAATTTATATTTTACTTGAGGTTTTCTAGGTTTACAATTTTTATATTTGAAATGTATGACTTTTTAATCCAACTGAATTTTAAGAATTATGAAATTTTGTTTTAAATAAATTATAGGTGATACATGTATTTCAGTGTTCATTTCACTAAAATCAAAATAAATACTGAAGTGCCAGAAATGTCATTTATTTCTGGTATATCATAATGTCTAGTGGTGCTCAGAGACAACATGTTGAGGAGGAAAGAACGAACTAGGACCCAAGAGACCTATATTTCAGGCTGAAATAAGACCTGAGGCCATAAATAGTGAATGGTACCCCTTCACCAATATGTAATTAAAAATTAAAACAATACTAAGTCATAAACTAAACTCAACAGTCTTTATTTTTCTCGTAATGAATAATAATTTTGTTGTTAAATATTAAAAAATATGACATGCTTCACCCATCTACAGTTCAGTCCTCCCCAGTCTCCTTCTGCTGCCGACTCTGCCTCTGTTCACAAGTGACTTCACCTCTCCAGGCTTTTCTTTATAAACACAATAAAGGATTTTGATTAGATGACATCCAGCCTCCCATCCAGCTCTAAAGAATTACTCCCTGCTTCTAGTCACTGCAGAGTCAGTCCTAGGCAATTGTGACATTGTGATTTATAATAAGATATATATATATATTTGGTCTTCATCCCCATTTCTGGCACAGAGCTCCTAAAACCCTTGGAATTTCCTAAGAGGTGAGAGGGATTAAGGTGTCTCTTGTTATGTTAATTAGGTGACTTTGGACCCTACCTAAGGATGGGAACTGGTTGCCAGGAGAACAAGCCATGTGATTAAAGGGCTGGAATATTTAATGCCACTCTCAGACCTCCAGGAAGGGGAGAGAGGCTAGAGATTGAATTCAATCACCAATTCCCAATGATTTAATCAATCATGCCTATGTTACAAAGTCTCCATAAAAAACAGAAAAGATGGGATTCAGAGAGCTTCTGGGTTGGTGAACACCTCACCCTATGCATCTCTTCTATATCTAGTAAGTAAATGTTTCTCTGAGTTCAGAGGGCCGCTTTAGCAAATAAATTGAGCCCAAGGAGGGGATCAGTGGAACTCTGGATCTATAGCTGGCCTGTCAGAAGCACAGGTGACCACCTAGAGTTGCCACTGGCATCTGAAGTGGAGCGGATGCAGTCTTATAAGACTAAGCCCTTAACCTGTTGGATCTGACTCTACCTCCTGGTAGATAGTATCAGAATTGAGCTGAATTGTAGGACACCCAGCTGCTGTCAGAGAATTGCTTGTTGGTGTGGGAACCCCTTTCCCCCACATTGGAAGTTGGTTGCAAAACCTCTTAGCAAAGTTTATGAATACCTTTGAAATCTTCCTACCTCCCTTTAAGACAGAAAACTGTTGAACTAATTCATAGGACTGTGTGAATGCATGATAGATAGCCTTAACACTTCCAGGTGTGTATTTATTTTAATATTATTAACCATGAGTCTCTAATTAAGGGGATTTCAGGCATTTTTTAAGAATGATTTTTTTAGGAGTGATAAGCATGGTATTTGCTGAGAACAAAGGCTTTGGTGCATGACTGATATGGATTTAGAGATTGACCAGTTCTACCAGAGCAGCAGGTACATGGATTTGGCAAGGGCATGGAAAAATAAGCACTCTCAAATATTCCTCTAGGGAGAGTAATTTGGTTATATGTTTCAGATTTTCAAAGGTATGTATCCATTGGCTGGACAATTCCACTTGAGGAGTTTGTCCTATAAATTTATTCACAAAAGGCAAAATTTAGGTAGAAGGACCTTTATAAGGCTGAGTATGCTACGGTGTAGACTGAGCTAGTTATCCTCAGCCCCCCTCCCCACCCTTCTATACTCTGTTCTGTGCTACTGAGACTCTCAGTGTGCAAACTGCCTTTTCCAGCCACCCTTGTCAGCTGGCTTCCCATTTGGTTCTGCCAGTAAGAGATCCTGGAAGGTAATGAGAAGGCCAGAGAAAAAAGACAAACCTTCTATTTCTGGCTCTGTCCGTGTGGTGGTTACTGCTGGTGGCTGGCATGTACTGTCATGGCAGCAGAAGTCCGAATTCAGTACCCCAAGAACCATCTTTTCAGCTATTTCAGTGTGACCTAAGTGCACAGATTCAGCAGGTCCAGAAGCAACTGGCTGCAATAGTATCTCCAACAGAACAGCGCTGGTGCGGGTTTCTACTCAGGGGTATTAGTGCCTTCTGATCTCAGATTATCACGCCATCTTCCATTTTTCCCAGGGCTCCCTAAATCTTCTAACTTCTGCTGTTCCAACCCTTCTAGGACCTTTCTAACCAGTTTCCTATGTTGAATTCCCTCTGTTTGAAATACACAATAAATTCTGTCTTTCAAAATGGTCCTCAAATGATACAAAGATCATTCATTCCAGTATTGTATTTAATAGGAAAATACTTTAAAACAATATAAGTGTCACTCAACAAGGGACTGGTTAAATAAACTATGACACATAAAAACAATGGAATACTATACAGCTGGCATAAAGACTGATGCATCTCTATATGCACCAGTATGAATAACCTCCAAGTTATTACAGTTAAAAAAAAAAAGCAAGGTGCAGAATATCATGATAGTATGCAACCATTTGTGTCAATCTCTCTTCCAGTTGAATTTTAAGTTCACAGACCCTGTATTCTGGCCAACCGGATGGTTTAACTGGCACCATGGCCACGCTGAGGCCAAAATACCTTTCTAGTTTTCTCTTTGCTATTTCCTCTTTTTACCTCCTTCCCCACAAAATACTGTTTCTGTCTATGGTCTGTGGTTGATGAAATTAATGTGGGTCTAAAATATATGATTGGATTCTTGGATCATTTCTTTTGTTTGAGATGAGACTATAAGACTACAGTAAGTCCCCTACACATGAACAAGTTCCGTTCCGAGAGCATGTTTGTAAGTCCAATTTGTTCGTAAGTCCAACAAAGTTAGCCTAGGTACCCAACTAACACAATCGGCTGTATAGTACTGTAATGTAATAGATTTATAATACTTTTCACACAAATAATGCATAAAAAACAAATACACACAAAAAATAAAGAAAACTTTTTTAATCTTACAGTCCAGTACCTTGAAAAGTACAGTAGTGCAGTCCAACAGCTGGCACACAGGGGCTGGCATCGAGTGAACAGGCAAGAAGAGTTACTGACTGGAGGAGGGAGAAGAGGTGGGAGATGGTAGAACTGAAGGATTGTCAGCAATAGGAGACAGAGGGCAAGCTGCAATTTCACTCACGCCTGACACTGATGGCTCAGGTTCTTGTTCCTTGCTGTATTCAATTCTATCTACCCTCTTGAAAAAACAATCCAGTGATGTGGATGAAAACCAAATATATATGAGAAATATATTTGGTTAAGTGAATGACCAAACATATATTTCTTATAAATCACAATATCACAGTGGGACTTTAATTTTATTATGGTGATGAGAAGAAGGAAAATCCACTTTTTGTACTTTGTTTTGAACAACAGAAGAAAGATTTAATAGTCAAGTGTGCTTTAACTTTCTAATAGAAAAAAATATGATATTAATGAGAAGAGGAACTTAAATTTTTCTGTGAAATCCAGGTGTTTACTTGACAGTCAGGGGATGCTCAAATCAAATTCGAGGTGTATTGCTGGCAGATATGTCCATTGCTCTAGAGACAAAGGAAATGAGTGACTTCTCCAGGGTAGAGAGACTTCTACCTCTACCAGAATTTATTGTGTATGTAGTCTTCAGATTTACTTAATTAATGCTCTTCCTTGACCCATTTCAGAATTTCTGTGAGCAACATAAAAGAGGAATTTACAAAAGCCCTTCAGGGGCTTCACTACCTTTTTAATTAGTCCCAGGAAGTAGCTAACATATTTGAAGTGACTCCATAAAGATCCAAGCAGGATTTATCAGTCTGGAGTTGGTCAGAGAACAGAGCCACTACAAGTTTTAAGAAATAAGGAGTTTAACATAGGAATTAAAGTCTGCAGCTGAAAAAGAAGAAAAATAGTGACTAACAACCTCGATTTGGTGGAAGAGAAGTAGCCAGAGCTCACATAGGGAAGCCTGAGAAACTGTTGCTCGTGGTCACCATCGCCGGCAGGGGGAGCTCTAGAGAAACCTGCCAAGCCATCACTTGTGGCCGCCTGACTTGCTGTGAATAATGGCTCTTGCTTTCACTTTCAAAATCTCAATACAAGTTTCTCTCTTGCCCAACTCTCGCCATACAGGGAAAGAGTTTCTGAGAAATGTAGTTCCAGCTTTACATGGTGCCTAGTTGGGAATGAACAATCTAGTACAGGGAACTTCACTCTTTCCTCCACCAAAACCTTTAGCATTGGACACAGTTGGCTGCTTCCTTCTTTTCAAAGTACATTCTTCCCTTGGGTTCTGAAATATCACTTTCTCTTGGATCACATTTTACCTAGTTTCTATTTCTCAGTCTTTTTTGATGCTTCCTCTTCATCTCCCAGAGATCAGTCCTGGGACCTCCTTGCTGATCTCATCTGGTCTTATGACTTTATATAATATCTGTGTACAGATGACTCCCCAATGTACGTCTCCAGCTCAGATGACCCAAAACTCTTGACTCATGTATCCAAGTGCCCTCTTCTCTGCTCACACGTCTAGTAGCCCAAATCAAACTCTTGATTACCCCCACGAAAAAGTTCTCCCTCAGCCTCCCGCATCTCAATAAATAACACCACCATTTGCTCATATCCAGTCGTTTTTTTATTTTTCTCTCATCCCAAAGCCGATGCATCACCAAACCCTATCAGCTCTATGCTCAAGATATGTCAAGAATCTGTCCACATCTCGTCACCTCTACCTCTGTATCCCTGTGCAAGTTCCCATCTGGATTTCTTCAATGGTCTCCTAATCCACCCCACCCCAAGTCTATTCCCAGTACAATAGGCAGAGGGATCCACCTAAAACATACAACACACCTTAGATCACATCACTTCTCTGCTCAGAATTCTACAATGACTCCGTTTCATTTGTTGTCACAAAGGTTTGCCCTGGCCACCTTTTATAAAACAACAACCCCATCAGCATACCCCTTAGTGTCTATCACCATCTAACTACTATGTATTTATGTAGTAGTCTATTTCTCTGCTGTGAGCTGTGCTGCATCTCTCTAAGGTTCCTATGTGAAGCCCTAAGCCCCAATGTGTGATGTTTGGAGACAGGTCCTTTGAGAGGGAATCAGGGTTAGATGAGGTCATGAGAATGAGGTCCTCATGATAGGATTAATGCTCTTATAAGAGACACCAGAGACCTTGCTTCCTCTTTCTCTGCCATGTGAGGACAAGCTAGAAGGCAGCCATCTGCAAGCCAGAAAGAGGGCTTCGCCAGGAACTGAATCTGCCCACACCTTGATTTTGAACTTCCTAGCCTCCAGAACTATGAGAAAATAAACTTCTGTTGTTGAAACCACCCAGTCTGTGGTATACTGTTATGGCATCCTGAGAAGATTAAAACAATCCACTCTCCCCAACTAGATTATAAGATTCATAAGGAACCAGATTTTGTTTGTTCACTGCTGTATCCCCAGCACCTAGTTGCCACTCGACATACAGTGTATTTGTGCAATGAAATGACTGAATGAATGAGTTGCCCAATATCTTAGCTAGAATGTGGCAGAGCTTGAACTAACTCAGATGCTAGCTGATAAAAACACAATGAAGGATAAGTTTTCTATCTTAATTGTGTGAATCTAATTTGCAAATGATAATACAAGCAACCCATCATGAATATTCTAGTACATTCAGAAAATAAAAATATTAATTCTTCCTCTCAGCCTTTCTCCTATATGAAAGACGTGGTCATCCACTTGGGAAAACCTCACAGCATATCTATCCCAACACAAACTTCACCCAGTAAACAGCATGTGAGGATTCAGAGAGCATAGCATTAAACTCTACTCCCCATTCAAACCACAGAAATATGTTTCTTTCTTGAAAGCTTTTGCCGAGCTAACTCCCAGTACAAGGGCTAGCCAGCACTCTTGAGGTCCTGACTTTAAAACGATGGCATAGCTTTTTAATTCCCCAAGAGGGAGTGCATTTGTTAACGAGACATGATTCACAATGTGAATTAGCTTCTGAGAGTCATTCATCTGGTTCCGCTAACACAGAAAACTCAAAACCATTCAGACTTCTTTCCTTGAGACTACTGAAAATAAGATTCCTTTCAAAGCAGTAAGTAGTAATTGTCCCTGAAAATCAAGGCCAAATGGGCCAGAAATGAGAAGCAGGATGTAAATTCTGAGTTTGGGCCCACCAGAGCCAATTACTGTAACAGGGACAATCTTGATGTCTTTATTTGGAAGCTTGAGGTAGGCTGTTTACTGCAAGTTAAACGAATTGATGTGTTCTCTATGTGTAATTGAGGAGAAACCTGTTGGGTCACAAATTCATCCAGTAATTGCCTAGGATTCCTATGAGAACGCTTACATAATTTCCTTTGTATGTGTTTTCCAAAAGGACATAGTCTCCTATCCAGTGTTCTCTAAACCCCATTGATTTTCTTGGTCTACAGTGTGTTGATTTTCAGCCCATCGTGTATAAGGTGAAAGGAAACAATAGTTGTATATAGAAAATATTGATCTGCAACCATTGATTCAAGGCCCCATGGTATCAAAAGATTAGTTACTTTTAAGAGAAGTACTAAAGGTGACTTTCAGCTACTTTTTATTGACTAACACAAGCCAGATAAATCCTTCTATTCAAAGCCATAGACTCTTCTCCAGAAGCCATAATAAATAGACTATTTTACTCCCTTGCTTGAGATCTGAATAACATGGTGAACGTATTTTCCAAATACATATAAACATGTGCTGCACTATTACCAAATAGTTCACAATATTTAAACTTAACTATAATAGTAAATAATACATTTAGCATTTACTGTGTCCCAGGAATTGTTCCAAGTGATTTACATATATTTATTTATTTAGTGTTCACAATACCCTCTGAGTTAGGTACCAATATCATTCCCATTTTACAGAAGAGTAAACCAAAACATAGAAAGATTAAGTAACTGGTCCAAAGTCACACAGCTAGTAAGTAGCAGAGCCAGGCTTTGAACTCAAGTAGCCTGGCTCTAGAAGTTATACTTTTAAGCACTACACAATGGTACCACTCAAATTTTAAGGAAAATGTGAGAAAATTCATGGGTCAAAGATGCAAATAGGGTTTCCCTGGTGGCGCAGTGGTTGAGAGTCCGCCTGCCAATGCAGGGGACATGGGTTCATGCCCCGGTCCAGGAAGATGCCATGGAGCGGCTAGGCCCGTAAGCCATGGCCGCTGACCCTGCGCGTCCGGAGCCTGTGCTCCGCAACAGGAGAGGCCACAACAGTGAGAGGTCCACATACCGCAAAAAAAAAAAAAAATTAAACGTAGAATTGCCATATGATCTAGCAATGCCACTTCTGGGTATATACCAGAACGAATTAAAAACAGGGATCTGAACAGACATTTGCACACCCATATTCAAAGCAGCATTATTCACAATAGCCAAAAAGTGGATGCAACCTAAGTATTCACTAATAGGTGATTGGATAAACAAAATGTCATATGTACATATAATGGGAATATTATTCAGCTTTTAAAAAGGAGGATATTCTGACACATGTTCAACACGGATGAACACTGAAGACATTGTACTAAGTGAAATATGCCAGTCACAAACAAACAAATACTGCATAATTCCACATATATGAGGTACCTAGAGTAGTCAAACTCATAGAGACAGAAAGTGGAATGATGGTTACCAGATGCTGGGGTAAGGGGGAAATGGGGAGTTACTGTCCAAGGGCATACAGTTTCCATCTGAGAAGATGAAAAATGTTCTGAAGATGGATGGTGGTGATAGTCGCACAAGAATGGGAATATATTTCATTCTACCAAACCGTACATTTAAAAATGGTTAAATTTTATGTTAAGTATATTTTACTACAATAAAAAAGAACACATGTGTTCATTTGTGCATGCATGTAAATAGATAGATCAATAGATGATAGAGCCTCTCTTTTTTGTACTAATTGAAGCTGTGAACACTGTTCTGAACCTTCTTTTCTTCTCATAACAACATATCTTAGAGAGAATTCAATATCAGCACATTCTTTTAAATGGCTGGTTGATATTCTATAGTACAGGATACTATAACTTATCTAAGCTACCTGTTATCAATGGTCATTTAATTATCTACAGTCTTTTGTTACAATATACAATGCTACAGGAGCAACATAAAATCCTCTAGAATAGAAAGTACACAATAGAGCTTGTATTAGTCAGGATAGACCCTTTACTAAACTCTCAGATTCTCTTAATACAGCAGGAGTTTGTTTCTTACTCATGTGACACAGCCTGCAGGAATCAGCAAGGGCTTTTGCTCCACAGAGTTCCACCATCTTCTTCATCATCCAGAAAACAGCCTCCCTCCTTGATCACTGGGCTTCCTACGGTCTCAGCCCAGAAGTAAACTCATATCTCATTAGCCAGAACTAGTATTTTCTCCCTCTCAACTGAAAAGAGGCTGAAAAAATGTAGGAGGATAAAATAATCTATTTCAGTAACTCTTCCGTACTTCAATCACACAAATAGAAATAATTTCCTCACTAAGGTAAATCCAAAGTTTGCAAATTATTTATGGAAGGCTTTTTAAACTCTCAAGTGGTTATTTTTCATTCAACAAATATTTATATCACTCCTACCATATGCTGAGTGCAGGAACATGGTAGGCACTCAATAAATATTTGCTGAATAAGCAAATAAATGATCCCTAATTATGTTAGTAATTGCTACCATTTCTCCTAGAACAATCCAACTACTAGAAATGGATAGGAAAAGAATAAGAAATGACTTCTGTCTTCTCACCTAGTCACTTGACCAAGAGCCCAAATTAACTAAACTTCCTATTTGAGGGCAAACCTCCTCATCAGGAGAACCAGGAATCTGACTAAGCTCTAAGCTACAATTCAGCTATGGTTATTGCCCAATTCAAAATTCTCATTGTTTCAAGGTCAATCCGTGAGCCATGGTTGGCACTTAAAACATTTCAGCTTACACCTCACATTTGCATTCTGCACAAACATTATGCACAGGTAGAAGAAGAGGATTCAGCTTAATCCAATAGCTAATTAGCAACACCTGCACCAAGGAACTATTAGCATCTTGCTATTAGGTTACTGTCTGCATTACAGGATAAGTGATTATGCCTGTCAAATTACGACAGGACTTGTTTCATTTTTTAGTTCATGTATAAATTTAAATGCCATTTTTTTAATGTCCCACAAAATGTTTAGATATGACATTGCTCTTTTTGAATTGCAGTTACAGATTTCAGTTGTCAATGACAAATTTACAATTAAATTCCTAGAAAACTTCAAGGTTGTATTTACATGAATAAGCATATCCTTTTAATTATTAGTATCAGAGTATCTCCTCTACTCAGTCTACCTGTTCTCCCTAAGGCTCTAGTGCCTAGATATAAACTCTAAAGGTAGTAACATGGGTTAATTCTCAAAATTTTATGCCTATGCCTAAAAGAACACCCAGCATGTGTAGGTACTCAATGTATATTTGTTGAATTAATTAACTCAGCTTCTGCATCTATGTTGATGACTCTCAGCTCTCCACTCCTAACCACTCTCTAAGCTCCTGGCTTCAATTCACTTACAAAATATATTTCAGTTTTTCACAGTTCTACAGACAGTATATGCTCTACTATGATAACCATTTAATTATTTTCTAGGTTTACAGTCACTCAGCTCAAGATCAAGAATTCACAGTATCCCTTGTCCACATGTGAGCAAAATCTTTTTTCCTCTAGAGAGAGGAGTGGTCAAGATGATGGAGTAGGAAAACCCTGAGTTCACCTCATTCCACAGGCAAACCACAACTGCAGTTATTTACAGAGCAATTATCCATGAAAGTGACCTGAAAACTAGCAGAAAAGACCTACAGCTAAGAACAACAACAAGACAGGCAGATGGGGCAGAGATGCAATACAGTCAAGACCCACACCCAGATAGGCAACCCACAAATGGGAGGATAATTATAATTACAAAGGTTCTCCCCAAGGAGCAAGGGGTCTGAGCCCCACATTGGCTCCCAAGGCCAGGGGTCCTGCATCAGAAAGATAGACCCCCAGAACATTTGTTTTTGAAAGCCAGTGGGGCTTACTTTCAAGAGAGCCAGAGGGCTGTGGGAAATAGAGACTCCACTCTTAAAGGGCACACACAAAATCTCACACACTCTGAGACCCAGGGCAGAAGCAGTAAGCTGAAAGGGGCCTGGGTCAGACCCACCTGATAATCTTGGAGAGCCTCCTAGAGAGGCAAATGCAATTGAAACTCATCCTGGGGATATAGACCCTGGCAGCAGCCATTTTTGGAAGCTCATCCCACCACAAAGACACTGGTACTGGTAATCCTCCCTCCAGCTTATTAGTGCTGGGACCTGGCCCCTCCCTATAGCCAGTCAGCATCAGCCCTGGGATGCCCTAGGCCAGGTCCCTACCCACCAGCAGGCCAACTGTCATAAGACCCCCTGAGCACCCAGCCAACCTGGGAACCAGCCCAGCCCACCAGAGGGCCCAGGACCTAGCCCCATCCACCAATGAGCCTGCACTTGCCCCAGGACCCCCAGGGGCCCCCATAGCTAGCCATCAGATTAGCCCCCCCACCAACAGGCCAACACCAGCCCCTGGACCACCACACCTCACAGACAATCAAGTCAAGACCCTAATTACCCACCAGCAGGCTGGCACCACTCGTAGTGGATACCCAGGACCCTGGCCATGCCCAGGGAAGTACAAAGAGTCCCAAACAGAAACAACCCAAAGAGGACCATACCAAGACACACTGTAATTAAAATGGCAAAAATTAAAGATAAAGAGAGAATACTAAAAGCCGCAAGGGAAAATCAACAAGTTATGTGCAAGGGAATTCCCATGAGGCTATCTGCTGATTTTCAGCAGAAACTCTGCAGGGAGTGGCATGATACAAAGTGATGAAAGGGAATAAAAGAAAAAAAAAGCCAACAACCAAGCATACTCTGCACAGCAAGGCTTTCATTGAGATTTGATAGAGAGATAAAAGTTAAAAGAGTTCAGCACCATTAAACCAGCTAAACAAGAAATAAGGTAAAAGTACTCGAAGTGGAAAAGAAAAAGCCAAAACTAGAAATATGAAAAGCACAAAAGGAAAATTCTCATTGGTAAAGGCAAATATACAGTAAAGGTAGTAGATCAACCACTTATAAAGCTAATAGGAAGGTTAAGACAAAAGTAGTGAAATCACCTATATCCACAATAAGGAAAGGGATGTACAAAAGAAAAGGATATAAAATATGATATCACAAACAATAAACATGAAGGGGGGAATAACACTGCAGAACGGTTAAAATGCATTTGAACTTAAGAGATCAGCAACCTAAAATAATCATGTGTATGTACCTATAGATTGTTATATATAAACTTCATGGAAACCACAAACCAAAAATCTATAATAGATACACACACACACAAAAAAGAGAAAGGAATCCAAACATAACACAAAAGGCAGTCATCAAGTCACAAGGGAAGAGAGAAAAAGAAGAAGAAGACAGGAACAAAAAAGAACCACAAAACCAATTAACAAAATGGCAAATGAGTACATACCTATCAATAATTACTTTAAATGTAAGTAGACTAAATACTCCAACCAAAAGACATAGAGTGGGGCTTCCCTGTTGGCACAGTGGTTAAGAATCCGCCTGCCAACATGGGAGACACGGGTTCGAGCCCTGGTCAGGGAAGATCCCACATGCCACGGAACAACTAAACCCATGTGCCACAACTACTGAGCCTGTGTTCTTGAGCCCACGTGCCACAACTACTGAAGCCTGTGCACCTAGAGTCCATGCTCTGCAACAAGAGAAGCCACCACAATGAGAAGCCTGCACACTGCAACGAACAGTAGCCCCTGCTCACTGCAACTAGAGAGAGCCCGCACATAGCAACAAAGACCCAACGCAGCCAAAAATAAATAAATTAAAAAACAAAAAGACATAGAGTGGATGAATGCACACAAAGACAAGACCCATATATATGCTGTCTACAAGAGGCTAATTTCAGATCTAAAGACACACATATCTGAAAGCGAAGGAATGGAAAAATATATTCCATGCAAATGGAAATGAAAAGAAAGCCAAGGTAGCAATACTTATATCAGACAAAATAAACTTTAAAACAAAGACTTTAGCAAGATATAATGAAGGATATTACATAATGATCAAGGCATCAATCCAAGAAAATATAACAATTCAAAATATATATGCACCCAACATAGGAGTACCTAAATACAGAAAGCAAATATTAACAGACATAAAGGGAGAAATTGACAGTAACATGGTAGTAGTAAGGGACTTTAACACCCTACTTACATCAATGGACAGATCATCCAGACAGATAATCAGTAAGGAAACACTGTCCTTAAACAATACATAAAATCAGATAGATTTGATAGATTATATAGAGAACATTCCAGCCAAAAGCAGCACAATACACATTCTTTTCAAGTGTACATGGAACATTTTCCAGGAGAGATCACATGCGAGGCCACAAAACAGGTTTTAGTAAGTTTAAGAAAATTGAAATCATATCAAGCATCATTGCTGACCATAATACTATGAGAGTAGAAATCAAGTACAAGAAAAAAAATGCAAAACCTACAAACATATTGAGGCTAAACAATATGTTACTAATAACCAATGGGTCACTGAAGAAATTAAAGAGGAATAAAAAAATACCTGGAGATGAATAAAAATTAAAACCTAATGATCCAAAATCTATGGGATAAGGCAAAAGCAGTTCTAAGAGGAAAGCTTATAGCTATACAAGTCTATCTCAGAAACAGGAAAAATCTCAAATAAACAACTTAACCGTACACCTAAAGAAACTAGAAAAGGAACACACAAAACCCAAAGTTAGAAGAAAAGAAACCATAAAGATCAGAGAAGAAATAAATAAAATAGAGACTAAAAGCAACAACAAAAGAAAAGATCAATGAAACTTAGAGCTGGTTCTTCAAAAAGATAAACAAAATTGGTAAACCTTTAGCCAAACTCATCAAGAAAAAAAGGAGAGGGAGCTCAAATAAATAAAATCTGAAATTAAAAAAAGTTACATCTGACACCTCAGAAATACCGAGGATCATTAAGAGATTACTATGGGGCTTTCCTGGTGGCGCAGTGGTTGAGAGTCCGCCTGCCAATACAGGGGACACGGGTTCGTGTCCCGGTCCGGGAAGATCCCACATGCCATGGAGCGGCTAGGCCCGTGAGCCATGGCCGCTGAGCCTGCGCGTCCGGAGCCTGTACTCCGCAACGGGAGAGACCACAACAGTGAGAGGCCCACGTACCGCAAAAAAAAAAAAAAAAAGAGAGAGATTACTATGAAGAATTATATACCAATAAAATGGACAACCTAGAAGAAAATGGACAAATTCCTAGAAATGTACAATCTCCCAAGACTGAACAAGGAAAAAACAGAAAATATAAACAGACCAATTACCAGTAATAAAATTGAATCAGTAATTTAAAAAAAAAACTCCTAAAAAACAAAAGTCTGGAACCAAGATGGTCAAACAGGTGAATTCTACCAAACATTTAGAGAAGAGTTAACACCTGTCCTTCTCAAATGATTCTGAACAACTGCAGAGGAAAGAATGCTTCCAAACTCATTTTACAAGGCCAGCATCATCCTGATAACAAATTAGACAAAGATGTCATAACCAAAAAAATCACATGCCAATAACACTGATGAAAATAGATACAAAAATTCTCAACAAAATATTAGCAAACCAAATTCAACAATACGTTAAAAGGATCATACATCATGATCAAGTGGGACTTTTCCCAGGGATCCAAGGATGGTTCAATATCCACAAATCAATCAATGTGATGCACCACATTGACAAATTAAAGAATAAAAATCATAAGATCATCTCCATCAATACAGAAAAAGCTCTTGACAAAATTCAACATCTATTTACAATAAAAACCTCAACAAAGTGGGTATAGAAGGAACATACCTCAACATAATAAAAGCCACATATGACAAGCCCACAGCTGACATCATACTCAATGGTGAAAAGCTGAAAGCATTTTCTCTAAGATCAGGAACAAGACAAGGATGCCCACTCTCATCAATTTTATTCAACATAGAATTGGAAGTCCTAGCCACAACAATCAGACAACAAAAAGAAATAAAAGGAATCCAAATTGGAAAGGAAGAAGTAAAACTGTCACTGTTTGCAGATGGCATGATACTATGCAAAGAAAATCCTAAAGATGCCACCAAAAAATTACTAGAACTCATCAATGAATTTGGTAAAGTTGCAGAACACAAAATTAATATGCAGAAATCTGTTGCATTCCTATACACTAACAACCAACTACCTGAAAGAGAAATTAACAATCCAATTCACAATCACATCAAAAAGAATAAAATATCTGGGAATAAATCTAAGGAGGTAAAAGACCTTTGTATGGAAAACTATAGACACTGATGAAAGAAATTGAAGGTGACACAAACAAATGGAAAGACATACTGTGCACGTGGATTGGAAGAATTAACATTGTTAAAGTGCCCATTCTACCCAAGGCAATCCACAGATTCAGTGCAATCCCTATAAAAATACTAATGGCATTTTTCACAGGTCTAGAACAAATAATTCTTAAATTTGTATGGGAGCACAAAAGACTTCGAATAGCCAAAACAATCTTAAAAAAGCAGTATGGAACAGGAGGTATTACACGCCCTGATTTCAAACTATACTACAAAGCTACAGTAATCAAAATAGTATGCCACTGGCACAAAAACAGACACATAGATCAATTGAACCAAGAAGCAAACCCACATTTATACGAGCAATTAATCTATGACAAAGGAGCAAGAATATACACTGAAGAAAAGATAGCCTCTTCAATAAACAGTATTGGGAAACTGGACAACTACATTCAAAAGAATCTAACTGGACCACTTTCTCACAGCATATACAAAAATAAATTCAAAATGGATTAAAGACTTACATGTAAGACTGAAACCATAAAAATCCTAGAAGAGTATGCTCTTCTAGGCAACATACTCTTTGATGTCAGTCTTAGCAATATTTTTTTTGGATCTCTCCTAAGGCAAGGGAAACAAAAGCAAAAATAAACAAGGGGAACTATATCAAACTAAAAAGCTATTGCACAGAGAAGGAAATAATCAACAAAACCAAAAAACTGCCTACTGAATGGGAGAAGACATTTGCAAATGATATATCTGACAAGGGGTTAATATCCAAAATATACAACATCAAAAAAGCAAACAACTCAATTAAAAAATGATCAGAGGACCTGAATAGACATTTTTCCAGAGAAGACATACAGCTGGTCAGCAAACACATGAAAATATTCTCACCATCAGTCATTATCAGGGGGATGCAAATCAAAACCACAATGAGGTGTCACCTCATACCTGTCAGATGGCTATTATCAAAAAGACAACAAATAACAAGTGTTTGCAAGGATGTGGAGAAAAGGGAGCCCTCGTGCACTGTTAGTGGGAATGTAAATTGGTACAGTTGCTATGGAAAACAGTATAGAGTTTCCTCAAAAAATTAAAAATAGAACTACCATATGAGGGGGAATTAGATGAAGGTAGTCAAAAGGTACAAACTTCCAGTTATAAGATAAATGAGTACTAAGGATGTAATGTACAACATAATAAAGACAATTAACACTCACAATATTATAATGAAAGTTGTTGAGAGTAAATCTGAAGAGTTCTCATCACAAGGAAAAAGTATATTTTTTTGCTATTTCTTTAATATTGTATCTATATGAGATGATGGATGTTCACTAGACTTATTGTGGTAATTATTTCATGATGTAAGTCAGATCTTTATGCTGTACACCTTAAACTTATATAGTGCTGTATGTCAGTTATATCTCAATAAAACTGGAAAAAAAATCTTTCTTGCTCTAGTCCTGGAAATGGGCTTTAGAGCTAGTGTCTTAAGCTGGGACCACAAAGGTGGTTTTAGAAACCTAAGAGTCTTATAATATTCACACAAAATTTGTGTTTCATGGGTTTCTCTCTCTCTCGGTGTAGGAGCGGGGTTGTTGCAGGACTGTATCTGTGGTGTTGGCATGTTGGTGATCCCAGTTGCAACAGAACATGTTTGCAGTGGCAGTGTAATGGCAGTGGGGGTAGTTCAAGGTCCATGTTCATGGTGTCCATGCAGGGCTGGTGGTGGTTGCTACAGGACCATGTGGGCAGTCAGGACCAGCTACGTAATTCACAGGGCCTAGTGCAAAGTGAAAATGTGGAGACCAGTGTTCAAAAATGATTCAGCAATCCAAGGCGGTGATAATAGAGCATTAAACCAAGTGTGAGCCCTTCTGAACATGGCACCCTGTGCAGCAGCTCAGCTTGCAGAGCCAGGAGGCCGGCCCTATTAGCAGTGTCAACAAGGTACAGATGATGGTTGCTATGGGTCCACGTTTGTAATGTCAACAAGTACTGATGCTTGTTGCTGCAGGACCAAGTTAGTGGGGTGTTTGTGTTTGACGATGCACAGCCTAGCTCCTCATGACACTGCCCGCCATGTTCAACTATTTCCAGGTGTCAGATCAGCTAGGAATCCTCACTCACCTATATTTGATAAATGCAGGTTTACTGGGTTTTGCTGTTAAAATTGCAGGAGGTGCTCAGCAGGTAGCTCCCCTTTCTTGTTGTTTTTTTTTTAAGACACATTAGTGTTTTGTTGCTGTTGTTGTCATTTTTTATTTTATTTGGTTGCACAGGGTCTTAGTTGCAGCAGGTGGGATCCTAAGTTGAGGCTCACAGTCTCCTTAGTTGTGGCTCTCCGGCTCCTTAGTTGCAGCACGTGGACCCCTTAGTTGCAGCAGGCGGGCTCCTTAGTTGTGGCATGTGAACTCTTAGTTGCAGCATGCATGTGGGATCTAGTTCCCTGATCAGGGATCGAACCTGGACTCCCTGCATTGGGAGCACGGGGTCCTATCCACTGCGCCACCAGGGAAGTCCCTCCCCTTTCTTGCTATACGTTCAGGAAGACCGGGTGGATGCTGGGCAGACACGCCATGGCAATATTACCTGGGATTGACCAGGTCTTGTTCCAACAGGAGACTGGCCTTCTCATCCTGTGTGTGGGCTCCTTATGGAAGAGCTGGGAGCTGCTGAAGGAAGACTTCCTTTTGGCACTGACCCAAGGCAGAGATCCTGGCTCAGAACTGCTTCTCTACCTTCACCCTGATGAAGCTGTGGCACTTCTCTTCACTGGGCGGGGCAGCCTAGGGTTCAGACACATGCAGCACCCCCTTCTCATGGACTACAGAGTTAATGCCATCACCTTCTACTCTACAACTTCTAGTAGGGGTGCTTGGCCCTGGCTCCGCCCACCTCCAAGCCCAGTAGACACTGGGTCCTGGAAGGGAGGAGGCTTTTTCTCCTTTTCCTTAAACACATACACACACATACACACAAATAGAAGAAAATAAACACATTTTACCCACTTCCAAAAAAAAAAAATGGGGTGGCAGCAGTGGCTTCAACAACAGTAAATTCCAGAAATAGCAGTGCAAACTGCATCTTCTAGTGCTTCACAGAAGTATAGCAACGGATTCCTCACCAGACACTTCTGTAAGGGTGGGTTTGGACATTTCTTCCTGGTTGCCTAGTCTCATCCCCGATTCTACAGCTCTCCCAGAGGTTCTGTGAGCTACCAATGTCTTAAAAACATAAAGTCTCCTTTCTATTTCAAAATCTGATTCATTTCTGTAGCTTATAACAGAGAACACCAACAGATATGTGACTTACGTACATTTACTGGGAAGCGGGCTATGGCTTTCGTCAGATTCTCACAGAGGTTCTCTGTTTTTAGAATCAAACCTAACTGAATTCCAGTGTCAACTCTGTCCCTTCCTTGCTTCATGTCCTACTTCCCTCTTATATAAAGCGGGTTTAATAAATTCTACTTTGCAGTATTTTCTGAGGAATAAGCAATAATTCAAGGGGGAAGTATCTGGCATACATGCACTTCATCAAGGTTAATTCCCTTTCTCTAGACTCCTTTAAACTATAAATAAAACTTAAGTTTCATTTTAAGAAAGGGGGTTGTAAGGTAGAGTTTAAAAACAAAGTTCAGTGATAACATAAACATACTTAATATTTGTTAAAAAAATCAGGTATTCTAAATTTATTAAAGATGTTTTGAAAATACAAATAAAATCTACAGAAAACTGAGATGAGATTAAAGTATTCTATAAACAATACAGGGAAAGATCAACAAAAAACTGGGCATAAGAATTAAATACCATTATAGTTCAAGATCGACACAAATGTTTCATTTCTAGGACTGATAGGTCAGGTGAAGTCCATTTGCATAATATCACTGAATTTCAGAACGGCATTTGATAGAGTTTCATTATATTTGGTGATGACCTTGTTAGACATGAGATAAGACCTGTGCTGGAAGTGACTCTGTGTGGTGGATTCATAACTGGTTGAATGACCAGAGTCTAAAACACAGATTATGGATTGAGGGAGCAGGGTTTAATGAGGCACATCATAGGCAACTTCCTTGGTTGTATACATATGCTTCTTATTACTTTGGTGAGGCCAGTTGAATCAAGAAATACATAGTAAAAGCCTACTATATGTCATGCATTGTACTAGGTACTGAATATACAATGGTGAAAAAATATATATTCCTGCATTCAGGATCTTACAGGTTAGTGAGGAAAAGAAGTCAAGGATATGACCATTATAATGTAGTTTGATAAGTGCTAGGATTAACATAAATACAGAGTACTATAGGAGCTCAGAAGTGGGCCACGTCACCCAGTAATAAACAAAGTCCTAAAAAAAGTGATGTCTCAGTCAAGCCTTGAAGAATAAAAGTTAGCAGAGGAGAAAAGAAGTACCACAAAACAGTATGTGCAACAAAACAGTATGTGCAATCACAAAACAGTGTGTGCAAGAGCCTGTGCAAAGTATCACAAAACAGTATGTGCAACAGAATGTCTCAATTCACTCAAATTGAGATAAAGCATGACCTGTTCCAAGAATGATATTTCTGATTGTATGTATGGAGCAGGGTATATGATGGTGGAGTTGATGAGAGATGAGACTGGAGGTGACATAAAAGAGTGTTAGGGGATCATTAGATAATATAAGAAGAATCCATGATGATTCTGGTAAGCCAAAATGATAAGCTAAATACAACAAGAAATTTAAGAGGGATAAATGCAAGTTTCAAAGTCTAACTACTCAACGATGGGTGGAAATGTTTAAGAGCATGAAAGAAAGGCACAGGGATTTTAGGTGACCACAAGATTAATATGATTTAAATGAGTGAGAAGGTAACCCATAGAAGAAACCTCTTCAAAATCCTAAAAGGAAGAAGTCAGAATCTGAATTTATGGTGTGATACTTGCCTCACCATAATTCAAATTTTGTGTCATTGTATTTGCCTTCAAATGTCTAAAGGGATTTTGACATGGAAGAAGGGTCAGACTTGTTCTCTGAGGCCTCAGAGGACAGACCCGGCATGAGGAAGTTATGTTACTGAACTCAGGTTCGGCTGCTCACCACTCAAAAGCAAACAATCGAGGGGCAAGTGTCGGTAGAAAGGAAAGTTGCTTTATTCATAAAAGCCAGCAATCTGAGGAGGAGGTGGACTCTTGGCCAAAGACCATCTCCAAAGATTCTGCTCAGCCATGGCGATTTTTTAAAGGAAAAGGCGGAAACAATCTCAGTTAATCATTAAGGTAAGAGATTAGATTGTCATTTATCCGTTGTGTGCAGACCCGCTGACTTCTCCTGATTCCTTTGGATGCTGTCTTGCCCACCTGGTCCACCTGCAACTGGCTGTCCTCTGGCCCCTGTGGTCTGCCTGCAAATTTGCTATACTGGGGGTAGAGAGTCAGTCATTCTTTAACTACTTAATTCTTCATTCCTACTCCTTTTAATCCAGGAAAGGAGTCAACAGGTTAGGCAAGGCGGGAGTTAAGTTAAATGTTACCTAGTGATCTCATTTTTATGATTAAGGTCTGAGGAAAACAGAGACGAACAAACAGAAAAGGGGCCAAAAAGCCACTTACAAATCCCCACTGTCGGACATCATTCCATTTCCATGAGACTAGGGGCAAAGGCCCATCTGCCGTAACTGCTTGCTGCTGAGAGGGCATCAAATTCTTAGAGTGAAAAATGTCGACATGGGTCTGTAGCATCTCTTTGCTGACAGTTTTAATTGCCTGCTTATATACATGGGCAGAGCAAGCTCCAATTATTCTTACGCCAACCAAGATATAGATTATTATGAGCAATAGTGTTAATCCCATTCTTGCATCAGACACTGAGTCTGTGACTCCATTGTCCTAATCATTAACTGCTTGAGCCTGCTCTTTTGTGATTCTGGGAGGCCTGGGAGACTTCAGCTTTTCTACAAATGAGAGGCAGGGGACGTAGAGGGGCCTTTGTTCTTGGGGGTAGGGGGCACTGCAGGGTTCTGCTCAGTTCCAGTTAGAGGAGAGCACATGTTCACTCAAGAGAAGAAAAAGTTTCCGCCTAAGCCGTCAAAACCAGAATGGGCTGACTGGTGCGGTGGGGGTAATTGTGTTGAAACATGTTCAAGCGGAGGCTCGTCCATGATCATTTAGGTGGATGTCTCCAAAGACCTTCATCCACGACTGACCAGGTGTAGAAGAAGCGGAGATGATAAAAAATGAAGAAGAGATGTCCCTGCCTTCAATCTAATATCATGCTTGACATAAAGAGTTGCATGGTATTTAGTAAGGCATGTTAAAATCATACTGTCACTCAAAACTGTCCTATTTTGGAAAGATTCTTTCCCCTAAATATTAGCTTTTACAACTCCTTGTGTATTTTTTTTAATTATATTGCCAAAATATTTGTTATTTCATTTTTTTGCAATTAAAATAGCATTGATTTATGACCTAACATAAGCCAACACACTCTGACTCTAAAGACTGAAAAGCTGTTCTCTGTGCATGCCACCATGAAAACCCATCCAATAATCAAGGCTCCACGCTTCCTGTAAAATGGACTCAGACTTTGCCTCCAGCTGTACAATATAGAACCCTGTAGACAACATTTTAAAATTTGCCATTAAAAGTATAAGAACGTTTTCCAGACCCTACAGAAAACTACTCTTTCAGACAATGGGAATCACTTTTTTCATAGCACAAAACTGAAAAAGGCACTATAAGTCAGAAACTTTATCCTCAGAGAGCACATGTATTCATTTATTTCAAATTCCACCTGAGAATGAACCGCAGCAGCAGTGACCTACAATTTGCTACAGACTGATTTAGCCTAAAAAGACCCAAAATAGCCTTTCTACTCAGCATACAGTATCTACTCATCTATTCTGAGAATCTAATCTTTGCTGAATACTTTCTCCAGGTATGGATATTCTTTGTGATATTCACTTGACTTTGATCATCAATTTGATAGTTTAGCCTCTACTGCAGAAAATGTTCTCCAGTTTAAATACCTCGTCTTAAATCTATTACAGAAAACTGTAATAGATTAGTCAAAGCAAGGCACTTTTATCTATTTTAGAATTTTTAGAGAATTTTAAGAATAAGACATTTTCAACTTGCTAATTTTCATGGGTTTTTTAGAAATAATAATAAACTGATTTTTATAATGGACTCAGTAAAAACAATAGTTTGCCAATCTTCTCCTTTATATCAGGGACTAAGAAAAGTAGGGGAGGGAAGAAATAAAGCACAATGGTTTTTAATATTTCTCTTGCATGAGGTAAGAACTCAAAATACCTTCCAAAATAAATGTTACCCACTTTTCAGAGATGGTACAAAAATTGGCACAATGTATAATCAATAGGGCCTGGAAGTTTTACTCTGTTATGCTGATTCTATGAAATTTCTTTAATTTTGTACAATATAACTCATCTAACAGTATTAAAATTAAATGTAATTTGAAATTAATGATGTGAAAATTTATTTCAGTTATCATTTAATCAAACCACTTTCATAATTTAGCTAGTCACCTTGGCTTCCCAGAAACTAATGAAATAAATAGCATCCCAGTGGCAGGGGGGATGGATTTTGGCATCTGATCTTTTATTACAACTCAATCCCTGACTACCTCTATAAACTTGGACAAGTCACTTCACTTCCCTGGTCACAGGTCCTTATCTGAAAATAGGTACATATTACCTATGTGTCTATCACCATTCCTGTCACTGGCTATGGATTGGAGGTTCCAGTGAATCAAATTGGGTTTGATTAATTTGCTAGAGTGGCTCGCAGAACTCAGAGAAACATTTTACTTGCTATATTAACCGCTTATTATAAAAAGGTGTAACTCAGGAACAGCCAAATAGGAGATGCATAGGGCAAAGTATGGGGAAAGGGCCCAGAGCTTCCATGCCCTTTCTAGGCACACCACTCTTTCTGAATCTCCACGAGTTCACCAACCTGTCCTTTTGGGTTTTTATGGAGCCCCATTACATAGGAATGCTTGACTAAATCATTGGCCATTGGTGATGAATTCAACCTCCAGACTCTCTACCATCCCAGGAGGTCAGATTGTAGGACTGTAAGTTCCAACCCTCTAATCACCTGGCTTATTCTCCTGGCAACCAGCCCCCCCAATTAGGTGGGGTCCAAAAGTCACCTAATTAACATAACAAGAAACACCGTAATAGCTCTCATCACTTAGGAAATTCCAAGAGTTTTAGGATCTCAACTGGGTGAAGACCAAATATGTATTTCTTATTACAAGTCAATATCATAGCACTATGCAGGATATACGCAAGGGGTGGACACAGAAAGTAACAGATAGGGTCTTATTTATACGATATGATCAGAATTACAGTAAAGATGACAAGAAAATGGGATCACAAATATAAAACACTTGGCATATAAAAGGCATTCAATAAATATTATTACATTGCTTTAGAACAAGATATGGAAAAAATTCTGAAATGCAAGTAGGTAGGATTGGAAATTTAAAGGAAGAGCAGGCTAGATATTTTCAAATTCTTTTCTATAAGATACTTAGAAAAACTGGATCAAATATAATAGTCATTCTTTCCAACGCATAGCTGAATTCATTAAAAAAGAAAAAAAAAAAAAGGTATGGAAAATTCCCAAGGGCCAAGTCTAAAAAGCAAGTTGTAACCCACAGTTGTAGGCTGACACTGAAAGTGCAGTTGGCTTTAAAGCAGTTGACACTTCCCATTTTCTAAATGCTTGAGTTTTAAGGGCAACCTCAAGACAGAAAACAAGATCTTGAACTTGCAAAAGATAGGGATTTGGAGTTGAAGTCCCAGTGCTCACACTCACTGAAAAAGAAGGCTAGAAAAAGGCTGTCTGCCTATCAGCAAAGAGGAAACACAAAGAGATTTGTCTGTCTCGGCACAGACTTAGAGTGTTCAAAAATAAAAATAACCTCTGAGGGGCTTCCCTGGTGGCACAGTGGTTGAGAGTCCGCCTGCTGATGCAGGGGACACGGGTTCACCCCCCGGTCTGGGAAGATCCCACATGCCGTGGATAGGCTAGGCCCATGAGCCATGGCCGCTGAGCCTGCGCGTCCGGAACCTGTGCTCCGCAACGGGAGAGGCCACAACAGTGAGGGGCCCGCGTACCGCAAAAAAAATAAAAAATAAAAACCTCTGAGATTCATAACTACAGGTTATGAATCTGCATTTGGGATTAAAATTCAGCCTCTAATTGGTTTGGGAAACCCCAAAACAGTAAATTAACATATAAAGTTCAGGCAAACATGATAATCACAATCCAAAATTACAAAACACACCAGCCATGAGGAAAAATTAGCTGAGATAAGAGATTAGGCCCTCAAGAACTTCAGCTATTGGAAATATCAGATAGAGAATATAAAATTAGAATGCACAAAAGAAGCATATAGTGACTCCAAAGTAAAAATCTAGAAAAGATTACACTGATGATGGGGTAGAATACACACAAAAACTTAATTAGAAATACAAATTAAGCTGAAAGATTTGGGTGAGATTTGGGGAGAATGGGTGACTGTAAAATGTAATGGTATTTTCTGGAGCGTGTCTGAAATTTAGGCAGAGTCCCAAACTGTCTCTAATAAAATAAAATTCATTATATCACAAATTTTTTAAACTTTTAGGACTGAAAAATAAACTGTTGAAATAGTCTCTTCTTCAGTGAAACAAAGATTCCTGTGAATATAATATAATGTAATATAATAGGATGCCTGAGGACATCTTAGGCTTTCATTAGAACTACCTTATTTAGAAATGAAACAGCTATTCATTTTACAATTTTGATCAAGGATCATTTTGACCAAGAACCGCTATTAGAAAAGGAGCTTCACAAAATTGGTGTCTTGTTATGTAAGCCCAGGGTTGATCAGGAGTGTGCGAAAGAACAGATGTAAAAAATGTGGGTGTGTACAAGTCAGGACACTGTCGTTTTTCCCCACTTCGTATCTGCTGAGAGAGTAGTCTTGCATATCTGCGCCCAGGCTGGCATGAGCAGAGGAAGGGGAACAGGGAAGAAGCAGGACACAGAAAGCACAAGCGGAGTCAGCACTTGGGCTACATCATATGAATAACATGACTTTTCTGTGTGGCTGTGTGAAAGTGCTTGGGCTGGAATTATCCAACCAGAACAACACCCAAGGGAGCCATTTGCCAGGAAAGTGGTGTGGCAGTAAAAGGAGGTCAAGGGAAGAGGCTGATCTGGACCCAAAGATCCCATAAGAGGAGACTTTGCAGTGGGGACCCCGTCAGAAAGCCGGCACCTGCACTCTGCAAGGAGTTATCTGCCATCAGCATTACCAGAAAAGCAACAAGGAGCAGATTGTAATCACCCAAAGAAGACAAGGGGTGCTTTCCTTCCCTGCCATCCCTTCCCCAAGCTCTAGAAAGAAGACAGAGGAAGAGTAACAAGTCTGACCAGCACTGGGGGAGAGTTTTTGATCAGATATGAAATTAAAGTTTTTAACTGGACTAGATTATTTTAATAACAGAAACTGACCAGAAAGGTATAGGATTTGCCCAAGGTGTTGTTAGGAGGTTGGAAAGTAGTATTTGGCATAGAATTATTAAAGGCGGCTTCTACTCCACTGTTTTCCATGTATTGTAGTTAAAATTGTGTAAAAAGCAGAGAACGATACGGTACTCAGTTTCCAATCCCTCTGTTAAATAGTAGACCTGCATTAGAAATGCCAGTTTTTCTTGTGGATTGAAGTTTACAGTCTATCTAGAGGGATGCGGTTCTCAGACTTAAACGTTAATGCAAAACACTTCACATAGGGACAAGGGGTTAAATGCTGGGTGCGTAGCACAGACTATGATTTGAGAGGACAATACTGTGAGCCACCCAGTCAGTTTCACGGACAATATAGGACCTAAGCTGTGCCCGACGAGATGGATATAATTTGCATTGATAAAGCGATGTTGGGAGGATTTTGCAAGAGGAAGAGGTAGCATGGGCCAAGGTGCAGAGGTGGCAATCCAGGCATCATGCTCCTCCTGGCTGCAATGGGATTTGTGTGAGGGAACAATGGGACAGAAATTTACAGAAAGAGTTCAAGGTCAGATTTCAACAGCCAGGACGTATCAGCCAAAGGAATTTGCATCTGATTGGATAAATAATAAGAAACCATTAGTTTTGCACAAAGGCTTTTGAGATGATTGTCAAAGGAAGACAGAGAAAGAAACATTTAGAAAAGGAAAGCAAACATTTATTTTCTAAGAGGGCAAGAGAGTCAGACTTCAGAAGAATTGGCTGGCCAAAGTATTTAAATTTAAAAGCTGCAAAATTGCCCAGGTTACCGAGTTTACATTAGTCTGTCCATGAAGGAAAAACAGTAGCTTTCTCACATGATTATCATATTCAAAAACTCACGACGTATCTTCAGACACCAACATGGCAAATATCAAGTATAAAATGGTTTACAGGAAATATTCAAGGTTTTGCTATGCAGGGGCCAAACTCAGTCAAGGTGACCTCATTATTTTTGGTTTATGTCAGAGCATTACATGTTTTCTCTGACTGTCATATATGATGTGCCTAATCATGTTGGAAGCAGGGTAAAATGTCACTTTTTGCTTCTACAGGATCAAAGTGGAATTTGAAGCCAATAAACTTGACACTGGTGTTCAGTGGTGTTGTTGAGATGAGCAGAAGTCTCTGTAGGTCTGAGCCACTGTGTTTTCCAGCTTCACCACGAAGAAATTGAGGCAGAGGTGTCAACTGACGGCTCAATGACATATTCCATGACGTAGCTGGGCTGCGGTATGCAACTGACAGCATGGCTTTCCGTTCCACTTCTCCAGCCCTTCTGATTAGCCTGCTGAACCATTTTACTTCTCTTTCAATGATAACTACCAGCAAATTAATTCAAGTGTGGGTGTTTTGGAGTTGCTATCAACAAGACAAATGATACAAGCCTCACCAGCAGTGCCCATAATTCAGTTATTCTTAATTAGGCAGTGCTAATCTGAGGAAGAACCATCCTACAAGATCCTTGATGCCTCCCTGGATATATCAGCATTATTGTCAGAGCATCTGCCTCCTTTATGGCTAGTTCCAAAACATATGATTTACTTCTTATATTATTATATTGTGGGGTTTTCCCCCTTGAACCTGGAATGTGCAGTTGGTGTCCTGTTATTACATTTTCATCCGGCCACAGAAGGAGCAATGTGAGGTTACAAATATGCCTCGGTGGTGTCATACCGATTCAGACACTAAGAGATTCCCATTATTTCCGCTACCTGGCTCCATCTGCTTCTGTGTTGATGGAAGGAAGTTCTTTCTAAAGTCTTGACTGTATTGGTTTGGTCTTTGCTACACAATGGACTTTCTGTTGTTCAATAATTATTAAGTATAAAAAATACGATACTTCTCTATAATATGCTTTATAAAGCAGAGAATTTTTTCCATACATGTCATTCAAAGATGCAAATTCAGACCTTCCCATGTCTTCATTTGTGTCACAAAATGATTTTTTTTAACAGAATGTCGACTTGGATTTTTCTGTTATCCTGATATTGCTGTTAATTTAGTCACTCTTTGTACTGATCTGACATACACAGGAGGACCAAGTGCCAAAATAGATGAACAGCTCCACTCCTTTGAGATTACAATTGTGTCTATGAGCACATGTATAAAACTGCATTAGGGCAGTGGGAGTTGGTGATGGGGGTAGGAGGGGAAGAAAGAAGGATAAATTATAGATGTTTTAGACTTGGGAGTAAGAAGAGACTCTCAAAATGCTCTGAATAAAATTACATCTTTGTTGATATTTTTCCTTATATAAAATGTTTTTACTGTTCTTTGAAATTATGATAAACATGGTTACATCACAAGTAATATCTGAACAGGATTGAGAATACTTCAAAGATGTTTTGCTCATCAACTGACATCTTAAGAAATTCATTTAAAAATTAAATTGTACATTAATACAATGTAAATTAAAATACAAATAGAACTTCCCCTTTAAAAGTAATTTTTGAGAGCAAAGCTTGTCCTTGGAATTTTTGTCTTTTCTCCACTGGTGGCAGTTTTCCCCTCTGCTGGTTTGATGGCATTTTATTGAGAAGCATTGTGTTGTCAATAAATAGGGTGGTAACCCTGAGGTAGGAGGGACCGTCTGCCCAAACTGGATTCTGGGATGAGACGTATGTCAATCACTACAGCCCTTATGGTGTGTGTGGTATAATACATATGCCATACAATTTAACATCTTAACCACGTTTAAGTGAACAGTTCAGTAGCGCCAGGTACCTTCACATTGCTGTGCAACCCATCACCAGAACTCTTCTCATCTTTCAAATCTGAAAGATTTGAATCTATTCTTTTAGATTGACCGTGAGTCAGCATTTTAAACACAAGTTTAAAACTTTCCTGAAGGCTGTGTTTGCTGCAGTAGCAGGGGTAGTAGGGGTGTAGGCAGCTGTAGCAAAGCGAAAAAGAGGCTGAGGGGACAACCCGAAGATGACGGCTTAGAGCACCCAGGCCAGACTTCATTCATGGAAACTCCAACTTCCTCGGCCATCCTCCCGTTAACAGTCTTCAACCTTCCTTTTTCAACCACAGCTCTGTACTTCCACCCTCTTCAAGCCACAGATGCTCCACCTTCCAGCCCAATGTTTATAAACAGCACTGGATAGGAGAAGTATTCCGAGGGTTAGGAGGTGGGGGAACGGCTTCTGTGAGTACAAATTTAGGAAATGCTGCATACTCTTCCCCTCTTGGAAATTCCCAATGTTCATGTGCATAATAAAAGCTCCGACAAGTCTTACAGTGAAGAAATCAATGTAATTTTATAACTTTGTCTAAAATAGCCCTTTCCAAATTACTTGACTATGTACCTTATAACATGATGGTTAAGAACACAGGTTTGTGGATTCATGACGCTCTAGATTCCAGGACCAACTTTGCACTTACAAACCACACCAAGTTACTTGCCCTCTCTGGGCCTTGGTTTTCACATCAGTGCAATAAGTTAAATAACATCCAGCTTTTCAAGGAAAGAAGGAAGGAAGGAAAGGAGGGAGGGGAATCCTATAAACTCAACTCTATGATGACATGGATTCAAAAGTATAGATTTAACCTAAATGTAACAGTAATAGCAAAAAAAAATAAGTCAAGATCAAAAAGAACTACAAGACGCTGACAAAATATTCCAGATTCAAAGAGGCTAAAGAAACAAGACAATTTAACACAATGTACGAGCGTGGATTAGAGCTTGAACCAGGGAAAAAAAAGCTATAAAGGACATTATTGATTGATAAAATTTGATATGGGCTGTATTTAAAACAATAGAATAGAATTGTATCATTGTTAAATTTCTTGATTTAAATTATTGTACGATGGTTATGTAAGAGAATGTCCTTATGTCTAGGAAACACACACTGAAGTATTGAGGGTAAAGGAGACATAATGTATCCAACTTACTCTCAAATGGTTGAGGGAAACCTCAGAACCACAAGAGAGAGGGGTGGGGTGGGGGGAAATGATAAGGCAAATGAGGCAAAATGTAAAAGATTAAGGGTATACAGGAGTTCCTCGTGCTATTCTTGTAACTTTTCTAGTTTGAAATATATCAAAATGAAAACTTACCTAAAATTCATGATAATAGATATAAACATATATAATGGCTAGCTCAGGGCTCATCTTCTCAAAAACACCTGTGTCTAATGATGCCTTGTGCTGGGTACCTCCCACTTGTCCCTCCAGTTCGGCCTCCACCACCTTCCTCGCCCCTGTTTGATCTCTGGCGGTCTGTCTTTAAGGACTCTATCAGTGGGCTCTGTGCTCTCTGGTCTTTAGCTAGATTTGCCCAGTGGGAGATGCTCTTTGGGTTCTGGCAACCTCTACCTCCCTGCTCTGCCCCTTTGGGCTTAGAAGTGATAATAGTTCCCCAGCGCTATGAGCCCTGGATATTCCAACATTCTGTGTTGTTTTCCCTAAACCTTGACCACACATTTGTAACTTCATTTACCACACCTCAGCTACCCAGTTTGAACATGCTTCAGTATATATACTCTCTAGACGCTGGAGACACAAAGACGGCTGAACATGAATGATGCTTTCTGATTGCTCACAATCCAAAGTAAAAAATGAATGCTGTTAAATAAAATACATTGTGATACCCTCAGTCATAACCTGAATTACTAAGGAAACTTCCCTCAACACTCTCTCACCTGGCCTTATAGTTTGGAGATTAATCCTTCCTAAGTGTCCTCCAGCTCCATCTGAGCAGTCCCCAAAGGGGGCCACCTCATGGGCACCCAGGAGCAGGGTCTTCAGTGTCTTCTGCTCTGGCCTCCTCGTGTTCACCTGCCACTGTGTTTGATGACAATGACACATGTAGGATCACCATGCCCCTGAGCCCAGTTAATGTGGCCATAACTCCTTCCTCAGAGGAATGAACCTCCCTCTTGATTTCATAACAGTATATCAGAGAAAATGTAGTCAAGGTTAATGAGAAATTACTAAAAGTCTTAGAATAATGGAGTATTATAACTTTACAACCAGCACTCTGCTCTGGAATGTCCTGCTGTCCTTCACCTGACCCACTCACTGCATCAGTCCATCACCAGAAGCACCCCAGCCTAAACTTTCAGTGTTAAACAATTGAGAAGATTAACGAACAGATCAAATAAATCCTCAAAATGATGGGAGACTAAGCAGCCATTAAAGTTATGCTAAAGATCTATATAAACAATAGTGTTTACAATGGTTGAAGTGAGAAAAAATAGGTTACAGAACTCCTTGTAGTGTATGAATTCATACATACACACACATACACACATATAGGTACATATACATATAGAAACATATATACACAAAAACATATATGTATGCACTTATACACACACATACACACACACATGTCATTGTCAACTTTGTTAACCTGGGAACTCTGTTTCCCAGAAACCTCTTCCCTGTCTGGCTCTGAGCTGGAGCTGGCAGCCACACGCTGAAGGAATTCCCAATTAGATACACTGCCAGATAGACCCAGACTTGCCTGGTGGTTTCCAACTTGTCCTAATTCTCATTCCACACCCAAATCTTCTGCTGCTGCCACAGCAGTACCCTATACCAGCCTTCACTCCACAGAGGCAACAGCTTCCCAGAGACTTCACCACAAGCCTCAGCTTTGTAGTGGGATGTGGTAGGGCTTCTCAGATTTCCTGCAAGCTCTGCTTGTCCAACCACACTGGTGCTTCAGGAGAGTAGCTAGTGGCTCTTTCTCAATCCTCCAACTCCCCCTTCTGGACTCTCACTTCTCCAGCTCCCCCCATAACTTGTTATGGTCTAATTCCTATAACCAACCCCTTTTTCTATAACATCCACGGCGACTCTGCTTCCCTGACTGTACCCTAACTGAAATAATACATGAATGTGTGTAGGAAAATGTCTGAAAAGATAAGTGCTAAATGGAAATCCTCATTATGTCTGAGTGGTAGGCTTATAAGGTTTTTTTCTTTTTATTTGTTTGTGTTTAATTTTTTTTTAATAATGACCATGGATTAACTAAGTTTAAATGGTTAAAGAAAAATATATTTTACATGGCAACAATCCAGTAACAACCCATTCTTTTTTTTTAATACTAGTTTCAGGTGTACAACATAGTGATTCAATATTCTTACAAATTATAATCATTTTAAATTTATTATAAAATATTGGCTATATTTCCCATGCTGTACAATATATCATTGTAGCTTATTTATTTTGTACATGGTAATAATCCCCCTCCCCTATATTACCCCTCCCCACTTCCCTCTCCCTACTCCTAATCACTATTTGTTCTCTATCTGTACCTTTGTTTCTGTTTTGTTATATTCATTCATTTCATTCTTTTAGATTCCACATATGTGCTAACATACAGTACATACTATATGTTATGTCCTTCTCTGTCTGACTTATTTCAGTAAGCATAATACCCTCCGGGTCCATGCATGTTGTTGCAAATGGCAAAATTTAGTTCTTTCTTATGGCTGAGTAATATTTCATTATATATATTATATATACAATATTATATATAACATATATAATATTGTATATAATATATATATATATCTTATATATGTTGGCTAACGCTGCTATGAACATAGGGGTGCATGTATCTTTTCAAATTAGTGTTTTCATTTTTTCCAGATATATCCCCAGGAGTGGAACTGCTGGATCATATGATAGTTTTATTTTTAAGTTTTTTTGAGGAACCTCCATACCATTTTCCATAGTGGCTGCACCAAATTACATTCCCACCAACAGTGCACAAATGTGCCCTTTTCTCCACATCCTTGCCAACATTTGTTATATGTGGTCTTTTTTTTTTTTTTTTTTTGCGGTACGCAGGCCTCTCACTGTTGTGGCCTCTCCCATTGCGGAGCACAGGCTCCGGACGCACAGGCCCAGCGGCCATGGCTCACGGGCCCAGCCACTCCACGGCATGTGGGATCCTCCCGGACAGGGGCACGAACCCGTGTCCCCTGCATCGTCAGGCAGACTCTCAACCACTGCGCCACCAGGGAAGCCCATATGTGGTCCTTTTGATGATAGTCATTCTGACAGGTATGAGGTGATAACTCATTGTAGTTTTGATTTACATGTCTCTGATGATTAGCAATGTTAAGCATTTTTTTATGTGCCTGTTGGCCATCTGGATGTATTCTTTGAAAAAATGTCTAATCAGGTCTTCTGCCCATTTCTTAATCAGTTTGTTTGTTTTTTGATATTCAGTTGTATGAGCTGTTTATATATTTTGGATATTAACCGCTTATGGGTCTTATCATTTACAAATATTTTCTCCCATTTATTACGTTGTCTTTTAGTTTTGTCAATGGTTTTCTTTCTTTCTTCCTTCCTTCCTTCCTTTCTTCCTTCCTTCCTTCCTTCCTTTCTTTCTTTCTTTCTTTCTTTCTCTTTCTCTCTTTCTCTCTTTCTCTCTTTCTCTCTTTCTCTCTTTCTTTCCACATTGTGAAGCTTGCAGAATCTTAGTTCTCTGACCAGGGAATGAACCTGGTGAACCCAGGGCCATGGCAGTGAAAGTGCCAAATCTTAACCACTTGACAACCAGGGAATTTCCTGTCAATGATTTCCCTTGCTGTGAAAAAGCTTTTAAGTTTAATTAGATCCCATTTGTTTATTTTTGCTTTTGTTTCCTTTGTCTTAGAGACAAATCCATGAAAAAATTGCTACCATTTATGTCAAAGAGTTTTCTGCTGATGTTTTCTTCTAGGAGTATTTTGGTTTCTGCTCTTACATTTAGGTCTTTAAACCATTTTGAGTTTATTTTTGTATATGGTGTGAGAAAATGGTCTAATTTCATTCTTTTACATGTAGCTGTACAGTTTTCCTGTCACCATTTGTTGAAGAGACTATCTTTTCCCCATTGTATATTCTTACCTCCTTTGTCATAGACTAATCGGCCATAGGTGAGTGGGTTTATTTCTGACCTCTCTATTCTGTTTCATTGATCTATGTCTCTGTTTTTGCACCAGTACCATACTGTTTTGATTATTGTAGCTTTGTCATATAGTCTAAAGTCAGCACATGTGACATCTTCAGCTTTGTTCTTTTTCTCAAGATTGCTTTGGCAATTACATGTCTTTTGTGATTCTATATAAATTTTAGGATTATTTGTCCTATTTCTGTGAAAATGTCATGGCTATTTTGATAGGGATTGCATTAAATCTTCAGATTGCTTTTGGTAGTATGGACATTATAACAATATTATTTCTTACAATCTATGAACACGATATATCTTTCTATTTGTGTCATCTTCAGTTTCTTTCATCAGTGTCTATAATTTTCCATGTAAATGTCTTTTACCTCCTTAGTTAGATTTTTCCTAAGTGTTTTATTCTGTTTGATGTGATGGTAAATAGGATTGTTTACTTAATTTCTCTGATAGTTTGTTGTTAGTGTATAGAAATGCAACACATTTCTGTATATTAATTTTGTATCCTGTAACTTCACCAAATTCATTGATGAGTTCTAGTAGTTTTTTGGTGGCTTCTTTAGGATTTTTATGTACAGTATCACATTATCTGCAAACAGTGACGGTTTTACTTCTTCCTTTCCAGTTTGGAGTCCTTTTATTTCTTTTTCTTGTCCGACTACTGTGGCTAGGACATCCTATGTTGAATAAAAGTGGCAAGAGTGGGCATCCTTGCCTTTTTCCTGATCTTAGAGAAAATTCTTTTAGCTTTTCACTGTTGAGTGTGATGTTAGCTGCAGGTTTGTCATATATTGCCATTATTATGTTGAGGTATGTTCCCTCTATACCCACTTTGTTGATAGTTTTTATCATAAATAGAGGCTGAATTTTATCAAAAGCTTTTTCTGCATCTATTGAGATAATCATATGATTTTTATTGTTCAATTTGTTAATGTGGTGTATCATATTGTTTGATTTACAGATTTTGAACATCTTTGCATCCCATGGATAAATCCCACTTGATCATCATGTATGATCCTTTTATTGTATTGCTGAATTCAGTTTGCTAATATTTGGTTGAGGATTTTTGCATCTATGTTCATCAGTGTTGTTGGCCCGTAATATTCTTTTTCTGTGATACTTTGTCTGGTTTTGGTATCAGGATGATGCTGGCCTCATAGAATGAATTCAAGAGCATTGCTTCTTCTGCATTTTTTGGAGTAGTTTGAGAAGGATATGTGTTAACTCCTCTCTAAATGTTTGGTAGAATTCACCTGTGAATCTATCTGGTCCTGAACTTTTGTTTGTTGAGAGTTGTTTTATTCCTATTCAATTTCATTAATGGAAATTTGTTAACTCATATTTTCTATTTCTCCCTGGTCCAGTCTTGGGAGATTATACATTTATAAGAATTTATAATTGTACATTTATTCTAGCTTGTCCATTTTATTGGGGTATAATTGCTGGTAGTAATCTCTTATGATCCTTTGTATTTCTGAGATATTGGTTTTAACATTTCCTTTTTCATTTCTGGCTTTATTGATTTGAGCTCTCTTTTTTCTTCTTGATGACTCTGACTAAAGGTTTATGAATTTTGTTTATCTTTTCAAAGAATCAGCTCTTGGTTTCTTTGGGCATTTCTTTCTTTCTTTCTTTCTTTTTGTCTCTGTTTATTTCTGCTCTGATCTTTATGATTTCTTTTCTTCTACTAATTTTGGGTTTTGTATGTTCTTCTTTCTCTAGTTCCTTTAGGTATAAGGGTAGGTTGTTTATTTGAGATTTTTCTTGTTCCCTGAGGTAAGCTTGTATTGCTAAAAAATTCCCTCTTAAAACTGATTTTGCTGCATCCCAGAGATTTGGGATCATTGTGCTTTCATTTTCATTTGTCTCCAGGTATTTTTTTATTCCTTCTTTGATTTCTTTGGTGATCCATGTTTGTTTAGTAGCATATTGTTTAGCCTCCACATGTTTGTGTTTTTTGCAGTTTTTTCCTTGTACTTGATTTCTAGTCTCATAGCATTTTGGTCAGAAAACATGCTTGGGATGGTTTGAATTTTCTCCAATTTACTGAGACTTGTTTTGTTGCCTAGTAACAACCCATTCTTAATCATTTGTTACACAGGAATACTAACAAGAATGAATAGGACTCAGACTGGCTGGCATCAATATCAGAACCTCCTCTCCAATATTCAGCCAGAATTACTCAATTTATTCCCTGGGACAATTAAGGCATCTCTGAAATATTATGGGTTTTGT
This sequence comes from Monodon monoceros, assembly GCF_005190385.1. Classification (NCBI taxonomy): domain Eukaryota; kingdom Metazoa; phylum Chordata; class Mammalia; order Artiodactyla; family Monodontidae; genus Monodon; species Monodon monoceros. Next base: position 31,117,190 of record NW_021703783.1, read on the forward strand.
TTTTTTTTTTTTAAGGAGAGATACAGAATAATTATAAATTTTCAGACTTTTTATCACCTCCACATTTCTTCCTTGATTCTTTTCTCACCCTGGAAAAATTAATATATAAATCTTAATTTTACAAAGAGAGAGACTGACACAGAGGGCAAATGAGAGTCAATTAAAAAATTAAATTTTTATATTTAATGTTTTTCTAAAACTATTCCAAATAAAGATCAAAGATATCTGTGAATATATAGAGATTCTGTATGGATTTGATCAGTCTTGGGTGGGAAGGGGTTTTTTGTTTGTTTGCTTTTTCAGGATAGGTTGATTTTTCTATAGGTCAAGTGGGCACATGTTTGGAATAATTAATATATTATAAATTAATTTTACAGATGACATTTTGGTATTAAAAGGTTGGCAAATTGTCAGCAGATTTGACAATTGTTTAAAAATGAACATTTTGGGACTTCCCTGGTGGTCCAGTGGTTAAGAATCTGCCTTCCAGTGCAGGGGAGGTGGGTTTGATCCCTGATCGGGGAATCTAAGATCCCACATGCCTGTGCAGAGCCATTAAGCTGGTGCACTCTAGAGCCCATGTGCCACAACTAGAGAGTCCACGTGCCACAATGAAGAGCCAGTGCAGCTCATCTAAAAGATCCCACACACCACAAAGAAGATCCAGCGTGCCACAACCAAATAAATAAATATTTTAAAAAATGAACATTTTATCAAATGAATCTGTAGGGTGCAGCACATAATTACAGAGCTGTGGATATGATGCCAAGCTATCAAAAGGAAAAGTACGAGATGAATTGGACTCCTAGAGCCCGAGGGTAGTGAAAAACACATTACAGCACTCTAATAAACTGCCCATCTCAAATGACCTAAAGTGGTATTAACATAAAAACAAACAGAAAGTCCCTTTAGAAAAGAAAATTAAATGATTTATTCAGTAGCTAACTACATTTTCCCCAAAAGACAATATAGTAGTAGAAAAAGGAAGAACTACAACAACAAAGCAAAAGGATACATATTTGTTGCTTTGAGGTTAAGAATAAGAGCACTAAAGTCTGCTTTTGCCGCTTATAAGTTGCTTTGCCTTAGGCCAATAACATACCATGTCTCTCAGTTGCTCCATCTATAAAGTGGGGATAGTACTATCTAGCTCCTGGAACTGTCATAAAGATTTCATGAGATAATAAATATAAAGCAAAAAGCATCATATTTAGTGCTCTACCTTAGAAAAGGTTTAGCTCCTTTAATATAAACTCATGTGTGGGGTGAAATAAGGAGATTTCTGAAAGCAGATGGAGCTTAAAACACCCAGAGTTTAGCTAAATGAGTCTTTCACGTGTAATTAGGGCCACTAAAAATGTAAGATACTAAAGTAAGAAGCATAGATAGAGAAGAAAATCAAAACCCTTCATGTTGGGACTTCCTTGGCAGTCCAGTGGTTAGGACTCTGCACTTCCACTGTAGGGGACTCGGGTTCGATCCCTGGTTGGGGAACTAAGATCCCCTATGCCTCACAGCACGGCCAAAACAACAACACAACAAAAAACTCTTCATGTTAAAAACAACAAATTGCCTAATTAAACATAGCAAATTGAACTCACATACTTACCTTTGTTTCTTCACTAAACTGCACCAAAATGATAGTAAAACAGGAGAAGCATACACCCACATGGACACCTTCATACTGTTTTCATAGTGGCTGTACCAATTTGCATTCCTACCAACAGTGCATGAGGGTTCCTTTTTCCCCGCATCCTTGCCAACACTTGTTATTTGTTCTCTTTTTGATGCCATTCTGACAGGTGTGAGGTGATATCTCATTGTGGTTTTAATTTGCATTTCCTTGATGATCAGCAGTGTTGAGCATCTTTTCATGTGTCTGTTCGCCATTTGTATGTCTTCTTTGGTAAAATATCTATTCAGGTCCCCTGACCATTTTTTAATCAGGTTGTTTGGGGTTTTTTTTTTTTACCTTGAGCTGTGGGAATTATTTGTATATTTTGGATATTAACCCCTTATCAGATGCATCATTTGCAGATATCTTCTCCTATTCTGTAGGTAGACTTTTCATTTTGTTCATAGTTTTCTTCACTGTGCAAAAAGCTTTTTAGTTTGATGTCATCCCATTTGTTTGTTTTTACTTTTATTTCCCTTGCCTGAGGAGACATATCCAAAAAAATTGCTAAGATCGATGATATCATAGAGCTTACTGCCTATGTTTTCTTCTAAAAGTTTTATGGTTTCATGTCTTACATTTAAGTCCCTAAGCCACTTTGAGGTGTTTTTTTGTTTTTCTTTTGTTTTTGTTTTTTTTGTGTGTGTGGTATAAGAAAGTAGTCCAGTTTGGTTCTTCTGCATGTAGCTGTCCAGTTTTCACAACACAGTTTATTGAAGAGGCTGTGTTTCCCCGTAGTATATTTTTGCCTCCATTGTCATAGCTTAATCGACCGTACAAGTGTGGGTTCGTGTCTGGGCTCTCTATTCTGTTTCATTGATCTATGTGTCTGTTTTTGTGCCAGTACCATACCGTACTGATTACTGAAGCTTTGTAGTATAATTTGAGATCAGGGAGTCCCCAGAAGTTTTCTTAAAATCTGGGAGCAGGCCTTTTCATACCATTTCTTCATCCACGCTAGCTAGAAAATAGACATGCTAGATGGAACCAGAGGGCATTTTGTTACCATTGTTAGAAATCATTTATTGGGAATGACAAAGAAGCAGCCAAGAGGGAGGCTGAGTTCCTGATGTTCCAAATTAGCCTTGAAAACCCACATTTATGTGAGAGAGAAATAAGCTTCTATCTTCTTTAGGTCATCATTATTTTTGATTTCTATCACTTGTAGTCAAATCTCATCTCAGGTAATCCAACCTAATACACAAGCTTAGGAAGGTTTTCTTTGCAAGTTATTAAGTTCTAAAAACATGTATATAATATGGATATATATAACATGTTTTTTATTTATTGTGTTATTTAAATCCTATAAATACATCTGATATTTTTGGTCTTGATGTACAAATTCTGAAAGTTTATTAAAGATTGATACTATGATGGTAGCTTTATCAATGTCATATATTTCTGGAAGATTCTGCTATATGTAAACATTTTCTATGATGTTTGATGCATAACAATTAGTGTATATTTTGGTAGACTACTATATGAAATTTTTAAAAATTTCTTTGTCCAATTTTAAACTTTGGATCTTGATTTTACTCTTTCTGATATTACATTTGATTTCTTTTTAAAATTTTTCTTCTATGCCTTTCCCCATTCCTTTATTTTCCTTCTTCCTTTGTCACTTTGCTTAGGTATTGCAGGATTAACCTCAAAGTGTCAGAAGACTAACTCTTTCAAAGGGTGCTAGGCCTGCTGGGAAATGGCCCTTAAATTCACCCATTTTCATGGTAAGCACTCAGAAATATTGTGGGATTATTTTGTCTCTGCTGAGTGGGAAGGCACAGAGTTTGAGTTTCTAGAACAGTAAGAATAGGAGGGAATAGGAAGAGATGGGGAAAAGAAGGCGATGAAAATCCTGTGAGAATGACAAGATAAGATCTGTCAGAATCCTTACGCAATGCAGCTACTCATATCCACAAATGTATGTCCCAGGGAAATTACTGGAGACTAAATAGCCCATACCACCATCAGGCAGCTTTCTGTGTCATCTCCTGCCTTGTCTAAACAAATCCATAAATTTCCACATCCTTTTCTATAAAGAAATATTACATCCTCTAATGAAATGGGCATTTTTCCAACAATTACATTATCATTTTGTTGCTAAAGTTACCAGATATATTTCTCACAGAGAACATGAAGCTAGGTTTTATTTAAACCAAACATCAAGATTTTGGTCTGTATTTTAATAATTTTGTTTATATAAAAATGGTACATGCTTATTTTAAGGAATGTCTAGCATGAAGAAGACTAGTAGGAGGAAAGGCAGTTAAAAAAACAAAGTTAACATTTATTGAGACCTCTTTATATGTCAACATTATTTTAAGTACTTTGTGGATATTAACTCATTTAATCCTCACAATGGCTTGATGAAGTAGGACTATTACTGTACACATTTTACAGATGCAGAAACTTAAAATTTATTAACTTGCTCAAAATTACAGTTATTGAGAGGCAGAGCTGCTGTCTCAATCCCCCAACCCCCAACCCCTGGCTCCTTAGTTTCTCTTATACTTCTCAGCAAAAAGTTAACAAAACTATCACCACCTCAAACTCCACCATCCACATAACTATCACTGTCAGGTGAACATCATTTCATGGATCTTTCTTTACATATATACGGGTGGAATGATAAGTAGAAATACTTTTATGAAATAGGGTTATACCATGCGTGTTATGAAGGAATGAATGATTACAAATAGACAAAAACTAAGAGCATATCTTGCACCAAGCATTGTGATTCATCTAATTTTGTGATTAAAACTTTAAAATAAATAAAAATTTTTAAATGAGGTTGATATCCTAATACATTTTTAAACTAGTAAAGGCTTAACACTTTATATACCCTCCTTGCTTTCCACCTCCCAATTGTTTGTGGATTACATTATTAGATTAGATTAGATTCAGATATGTTATCGTAATACCCCCACTATTTCCAATTAGCCCCATAATTGAATGCTTCACTGTTTATTGTAAATTCTTTTATTATGGCGTCTCCACTGCTGAGGTCTCTGTATTGATTCATCAGTTAGTTGTCTGCTTTCATTTATAAGTAGGTTTTTCAAGAACAGCTCAAGGGTTTACCATCTTTTGAGTTCATGCATGTTTGAGAATATATGCATTTTGCCTTTATATTTGAATGAGATCTTCTTTGTTATAAATGTTAGAGTCATTTTCTTTCATTCAAAACCTTGTAGACATTTCCTCTGTCTGTTGAATGTTGCGCTCCAGAAATCTAAAAATAGCTTGATTTTTCTTTTTTCATTCTTTTTTTTTTGGGGGGGTGCCTAGGAGCATGATTTGCTTTTTCTAATAAAAAAAGATTTATCTGAAGAAATCTGTCTTTATTTTTGAAATTTTACAACTTACCTAGAATATATGTTAGTACTCAGAAACAAAATTTCCTGAAATAAGATGTGCTCTTTTAACTTGCTGATTATTCTTTTATAATTTTCATTCCAAGGAAACTTTCCTGTTCCATGTGTTCATGCCCTATTTCTAGTTTGTGGTCCTTTTGGATTTTTCCTAATTATGATGATCTATCTTTCTTTTTCATTGGCATTTGACTCACTGTACCTTTCCTCTATGTCAGCAATTTAAGTTTCAACTGTCTTTTCTGTTCCTTTCTAATTTACTTAACAAACTTTTAATGACCTCCTTTTAATACTCAACTTGTTTCTTAGACCTACAATCTCTTTTTAAAATCTCATTTAATTGTTTTATTTCATATTTGAGGCTTACCTTAATGAATTCATGAGCTTAATAAGTTGTTCCCTAGTATGAAGCACTTGAAGGAAATTTGTTCTTTAGGATATAGTTTCTTCTAGGTTGGATTTTTTTTTTCCTGTAGTATGACCCCATAGTTACCATGCCACTTTTTAAATTTTATCTTGCTCATTCTTGGACAGCTCTGATGAGATCCTCTATATCCTGTGATAAAGTGTAAATTACTTCTCATTCATCCAACAAGACTTTATTGAACACCTATGTTCCAGGCATGTATCAGTGAATAAAGCAGAAAAAAAAATCCCATTTATATTCTGGTGAATGGGAGAAGGGGTCGTTGATTAAGAAGAGAATGGTAATAAATAATAAACATAGTAAATATATTACATGTTAAGGTGATAAGTACTATGGAGAAAAAAAAATAGAACAAAGTAAGGAGAATTGAGAGTACCAAGGTAGAGACAGGTACAAATTGCAACTTTAAATAGGCAGTCAGTGTAGGTGTTCTGGTTGTCTATCATTGTGTAACAAACTACCCCAAAACTTTAGTGGTTTCAAGTAACAACCATTTTATATTATATGATTTTGTGGGTCAGGAATTTGGGTAGGGCTTCTGTTCTACCTGATGTCAACTGAAGTCACTCAGTGGTTTTCGACTGGTGGCAAGTCTGGGCTGGAGGATCCAGTATGACTTCACTGGTCCAAGAGGGTTCAAGATGTCTTCACACACATGCCTGGACTTGGCAGAGATGCTGGAAGCCTAGTTTCAGCTGGGACTCTCTCACTCCTCATGTAGTCTCAGGATGTCTCCAGGTGGTTTCTACAGAAGGGTAGTCAGACTTCTTACAAGAAAACTCAGGATTCTAAGAGTCCAAGGTGGAAGTTGTTAGTCCCAAAGATAAGCCTGCCATACTGTACTGGTCTAAGCCATCACAAACCATTCTTATTAATTCAAGAGGATGGGAAATAAACTCTCCCCTCAACAGTAGTGTCAAAAAATTTGCAGCCATCCCTTATTCTTCTGGTAGGTTTCACTGGGAATTGACATTTAACCAAAGATTTGAAGGAGATGAAAAAGTTGGCCAGGGAAATATTTAAGAGAAGATTTGCGGAGAAAGGAAACAACAGTGCAAAATCTTCTAGTTGGGAGATTGTCGGGCATGCCAGTGTGGTGGAGAAAGAGTGAGCAAGGCAACAGTATTAAATAAAATTAGAGAAATAATGCTGGCAGATCCTGTAAGGTCTTGTAGCCACTTAAAAGCTTTGGCTTTTACTATGAGTGAATGGTGTGTCACTGAGTGATGAGCAGAGACATGACATGATATGACTCATCTTTTGAAAAGGATCAGTCTAGCTGCTATGTTAAGGATAGACTGTGGCTGGTTGCTGCTGGCAACAGGGTCACCATTTAGAGTCTGTTGCATTAATTCAAACAAAAGGGAATGATGGTCTAGACAAGTGTAGTAGAAGTAGAAGTAGGGAGGAGTGGTTGGATTCTGGATTTAATTTAAAGGTTGATGCAACAGTATTTTTAATAGCTTAGATGTGTCATGTGTATGAACAAGAGGAAAGTAAAGAATGACTCCAAAGATTTTAGCCTGAGCAACTAGAAGGATAGATTTGTCATCATCTAAGTAAAGAAGATTCTAAATAGAGTAGGTTTAAGAAAAAAAATCAAGAATTCTGTTTTGGGTATGTTAAGTTTGGGATGAATACTAGATATCCTAGTAGAGATAGCAAGCAGAAACAAGTAGTAGAGGAGAGGAGACTGGAATTTGGCAGACATCTTAATTGATGATATAAATTGGGGACACGGTCCATGTTTGTAAAGGCATTGAATGGATGAGATTGCTGAGAGGCTCTGATACACTCTAGCATTAAGAGAGTGGGAAGAAAATGGAGTGCCAGACAGAAACCTGAAATAAGTATTGAATGAGGAAAGAGGAAGACAAAGAGTACAATGAAATGGAAGCCAGGTGAAGATGTTTCAATGAAGAGAGTACTTCTTCAAATTCTGTCACATGCTACTAATAGGGCAAATAAGATGAGGATTAGCAATTGGAGATTGGAATTAACAACACACAAGTTGGGAATTCCCCGGCAGTTCAGTGGTTAGGACTTGGCACTTTCACTGCTGAGGCCCTGGGTTCCATCCCTGGTTGGGGAATGAAGATCCCGCAAGCCATGAAGCGAGAGAGAGGGAGAGGGAGAAGGAAGGAAGGAAGGAAGGAAGAAAACACAAGTCACTGTGATTCAATGTTTTTATAGAACGCTGAAACTAATACAATATTATAAATCAACTATAATTTTTAAAAAAAGAACAACACAAGTCATTGGTGATCTTGACAAGAGAAGAACTGGAGACAGAGAATACAGACAACGCTTTCAAGGAGCTTTCCTGGGAATGATCTAGTAGAGTGGAAAAAATTATAAGGTAAAGAGAAAGCAGGAAGAATTAATGGAACATTGTTCTTGAGTTACACAAGAGAGGACAGAATCTGTTACCGAATTCAAGTGTGTGTGCCCGACACTCAGTGAGGCGAAACAATACCAAAATGTCAGAGTTTGGAGCAGAGAAAGGTTTATTGCAGGGCCATGCAAGGAGAACAGGTGGCTCATGCCTTAACCCCCCTACCTCCCCCCACTCCCCAAAAGCTTTCAACAAAGACCTTTTATAGGAAAAGTGAGGGAGGGGCGCGGTTAGTTGCTGCAAACTTCTTGGTGCGGGATCCTTTGTTCTTGAGGTCAGGTCACGGTCAGGTCACGATGTTCCTGTAAACCTCTACCAAAACAAATGTTATTCTAAGTTCTGACAAGAAAGGGCAAGGTCCCAAGGCTTAACTTTAGCCCTCTGAGGTCCAGGCCCTGGCTAAGGGGAGGGGGTCCCTGCGCAGGACAGTTACCCTGACTGAGAGCATTCGTCCCGCACCCAGTCTGGGTCTTCCTGCCGGTGCCCAGGCCCAGCTAAGCAGGCAGATCTCAGCTGGAGGTGCCCTCAGGGCCAGGTCCCCAGACCATGCCCAGGCGTCATCACTGAGGGAGCCAGGTGCCCAGGAGCCAGCCGGCCCTCAGGCCACCCAAACAGGGGCCAGGTCCCGAGGTCTGCGACCCATGGAGACAGCTGCCGGCATTAGGCCGCAGAGATGGGAATACAGGAGAGGTTCACTGCTGCTTCAAGGCCTAAGCCCAGCCAGCGGGCAGCCGTGGCGAGGGCTCTGGAGCTCTGCAGGACACACCCCCAGCCTGTCCCTGGGGCTCCCAGCTCAGCCACTGGCCCGAGGCCGCAGGGCCTGGGGGGCCCCGGAGAGAAGGCCACGATCCACCTCTCATTGCACTCTCTGGTGTTGAGGACCACTGCGAGTAACCACCGCGTGTGCTAACAGCTAACCCGCCCCGCCTGTTACAAATCTAGCGCAAAATGAAGGGACTGGCTTTAGACGGGAGGTGTAGCAACGTGGGGAAGCCAGAATCTATGGGAGCAGACTCAGGTTTATTACGGATTTGAGATCAATGTTTGTGCATGAGTAATCAATGATCCAAAAAGTGGGCTCTAAGGGTATGTGAATCATATGACCTATCATCTGAAGTTGTGTAGTAGCTTCACCGTAACCTTGCTAGCATGGAGCTTCCTCTCATTCTCTCTCTCTCTCTCTCTCTTTCACACACACACACACACACACACACACACACACACACACTTTCATTAAAGGATTTTCACCTCTTCTGGTTTAATTTCTTTCACTATCAACGAGGGTATACATTTTTGGGGAACATAATTTTACTTAATGTCTTTTTAAATAAAATGGCCAGAGTTCAAACACTTTTCCAAATTTACAAAAAACAAAAAACTTCCAGTTTTATAAAACATCCCTCAATTAAAATTCACTGAGCGGGCTTTCCTGGTGGCGCAGTGGTTGAGAGTCTGCCTGCCAATGCGGGGGACGCGGGTTCGTGCCCCGGTCCGGGAAGATCCCACGTGCCGCGGAGTGGTTGGGCCCGTGAGCCATGGCCGCTGAGCCTGCGCGTCCGGAGCCTGTGTTCCGCAGCGTGAGAGGCCACAACAGTGAGAGGCCCGCGTGCAGCAAAAAAAAAAAATTCACTGAGCTTATCTGTGTGTCTACCATGTACAGTCACAGTGACAGATACCACTGAAAAAACAGAAATGATTTTTGCCTACAGAGTTTGTACTCTATGGAGCTGTGCTGTCCAAGATGTTAACCATGAGCCACAAGTGGCCACTTGAAATGTAGCAAATTTGAATTGAGATGTGCTGTATGTGAAAAATATAGGCTTAGTACAGTATGGAAAAAATATGATCTTGCTAACATTTTTATATTCACTACATGCCCACATGATAATATTTTGGATATACTGAATTAAGTAAAATGTATTATTAAAATTAACTGCAAGTGCTTTTTACCGCTTTTAATGTGGCTACTAGAAAATTTAAAATTAAATGTGTTTGCATTATATTACTGTCAGATAGCACTGTTCTAATAGATTAAAAACCTCTTTTAACCAGTTACATGGCCCACTTAAAATATTTTAAATGCTAAAGAACAGTAGGTAAAGCACAGGTAAAACTGAGGGTCAAATTTTGTTAATTTCTACAAATAGATTTTTTAGAGCTATTCAAATGTATTTTAATACTATTCAAAATGTATTTTTAAAAAAGAATAGAAAGGTAAAAGAACCCTGAAGTAACAATATTCAGACATGCCAGTCTCACAGAAACGTAACTATTGTTATTTTATTATTATGTATTTCTTACATTTTATATTACTTACAAAAACTTCCCATTTAATTTTTAAAAATTTTAATAATCTGATATTTACTTTGATTTTTAAGGTACACTACAATTTATTCACGATTTAATGCACCTTAAATTACAACTAGAAAAATGGTAAAAGTAGTTAACAACTATTTCCCCTAACAAGTTAAAACTCATTACTTATGCTTTCATACTTCAGAAGTCCATACGCTAATCTCTACTTAAGTACACTACTGTGACATAATATGCAGCTAAAGAACGAGGTAGATCTAATGTATCAACAAGGAAAGATATCATAATATACTGTGTGAAATAAGGCAAGTTGTAGAAGCCATTGTAGAACCAAGCCCGTGTGTGGGTACACTGTGCGTACACGTGCATAGCAAGACAGGGAGGATACACACCAAATGCTCTTAGGGGTGGATTGTTAGGAGTCTTACTTTTTACTTCATATACTTTTAATTCTTCAGTATTGTTTGAATGTTTTTCAGTGAGGGCATTTTGTAACTTAATAAATGATTAAAAATATGACAAAGGTTGCTAATAACTATTAATACATTTCTCAACATAAATTTAGAACTTTTAAACTCTCTTGGAAGTAGTCATCACCTCAATAATCTTTTAAAACCCTTCAAGCTATCACTGTAACCAGAAAACCATTGTATAAATAATAAAATATGTAAAACTGAGAACTGTTGGATCATAATATTACCGAGACCCATTAAGGCACAATTACACCCTGGCACAGAAAAGGTACTCTTCTCTAGATGTGAAATTTGATCCTCTGGGTAGTTTTAAGAAATACTTGGGGACTTCTTTGGTGGCGCAGTGGTTAAGAATCCGCCTGCCAATGCAGGGGACACGGGTTCGATCCCTGGTCCAGGAAGATCCCACATGCTGCGGAGCAACTAAGCCCATGCACCACAACTACTGAGCCTGTGCTCTAGAGCCTGCGAGCCGCAACTAGTGGGCCTGCATGCCACGACTACTGAAGCCCGTGCACCCTAGAGCCCGTGCTCCGCAACAAGAGAAGCCACTGCAATGAGAAGCCTGCACACCGCAATGAAGAGTAGCCCCCACTTGCCACAACTAGAGAAAGCCCGTGTGCAGCAGTGAAGACCTAGCGCAGCCAAAAATAATAATAGTAATAAAAAGAAATACTTGGGCCAGTAAAATCATCTAGGTCTGTTGCCTACCCAATAGCTATCTTCTAAGCCCCTACCCTTCTACCCCACAGACTTCTAAAAGAACCCTGATGTTATTTCCTTTCCTGTGAGTATACATTCTTCAAGGGAGGCTATATTTAAGTTTGGGGCAAATCATGGTCTGAGCCAACCAGTGAAGTTTTATTCTCTTTGCAAAGTAATTGTTTTGGACACAGATATTGCTATGGCTATGAGAGCAAGTGGCACCTTCCTCTTATAAAAAGATATATTTTTGCATCTGGTTGTCACTTGAGACGCAGAATGTTGGCTGTCACTTGGGGGCCGTGGGGGGAGACACAGCTCACATGGTGAGAACAGTACTGTAAAGACAAAAGGTACCTAGGTTTCTGATGACGTTGTCCAGTTGCTGAATTAGTCAGTCCAGGAACTGCCCTGACTTTTAGTTATCAAGCTTCCCAAGCCTAAAGATTCCAAAATTGCTTCTGACTGCTAGAATAATTCAGACACATCACTTGAAGAAATTAGGTATTTATTGAGTAGATGTTTATTTAGTAAGAACAACACAAAGTTTCTCAAGAAAAAGATGATTTGAATCCCCCCAAAACAGAACAGAGCAACTTTCCATTATTCTCAGGTTACAACCCAATCTATAATCTTATACTGACCCTCCCTTTAATAAATGTCAAGATACACAAAATACTTGGAGGAAGATATCCAAATTATCCTAAAACCGTCATATTTTCAGGTAAAAATCAATTTAAGAGTAGTAATCTCTGTGTAACACAGGACACCACAGCTGCCTTCCTGCAGCTTTAGAATCATTACTACTCAAAATATTAACATATTTATGCAAAATGCTTGTGAAAAATGGAAACACCTTCCAGTTTCTGACTTCAGGAACAAGTACAAACCACCATCTCCTTCATAAATCTTCTGTTACAACATCCATCAAAAGCCACTGGCCCAGCTCTCAGATACTGACAACAATGGATGTGATGCAATGGATGACACAGTTTACAGCTACGCTACAAGCCCTGAATTATTTTTGCATAACATTCCAATATTCCCTGAAGAGATTTTATACACAGGTTGAAAACAGCTATTTTCCATCATAGTCAAAGTCAACTTACATTTTAAATGAAAGGTACACTGTTGCTTTTCTTCAGTTTTTACAAGGAGTTGCTATGATGATGTGTGTTTGAATATGCTCACAAATTCAGACTGTATATGCAAACTACACATAATCAGAGGCTCCACATCAGGTCTTAAGTTTGGCATTAAAATGTCTGACCACAGACCCTCCAAATAACATTCACAGCATTAGAAGTGACAGAAATTTTCCTTTCTTTTTCTCTCCGTATCTTTTCAAAGGTTCTCTTTTGTTTGAATATTGGGTTCATAGAAAATTCTTAAGAAACAATCCCATCAGACATTTGGAATTAATTGGTAGAGATGAGGTGACAATAGATATTTTCCATTTAGAAGTTTGACATAGACTTGTAATCAGTTTTAAATTGCCTAGTCCAATATGCTATTCCATGTTCTCGTAATTCTGTAATTGCTAGATATTTGGATTAACATCATATTCATTTTTAGTTAAAAAAAATTCTTGCATTACCTTTCACACCTGCCTTACGTTTATATAATTTAGTTTTAAAAATCTAGTTTCATGTTCAATGAATTAAGAAACGACGAACACCAGGACAGTTTAGCCAGACTTTAACAGGCAAAAAAGGGTTGCTTTGGCAATGTATAAAAGGATAACTGTTACAGTACTAATCATTATTTAATCTACTTTTATTAAATATTAAAATTCAATAAGGCAATTGTTTAAGATGCTTGAAATTACATTTAATAAAATGATAACTGGCCCCACACCTGACATACTGCTTCCCTAATTCTTCTCTATTTTACTCTAAGGAACAAAAAGTTATTTAAAAAAAAAAAAAATCAGTGGTCTCCCTAAATCACTACTGATTAACACTAAGGTGTTTATTACTTACAATATAAACTTCTGAAAAAGAAGACACTGAACACTTTCTTTTTAGGTTTTTCCATTTAATGTACTCCTGCTGCCTCCTGTTCTCTTTAATCCATTCCTAACACTTCAACTGGAAGTATGCCTATTGAGGAATCAGGAGATGTGATGTACTGTTTAAGCTGCCATTCATTCAAGGCAGGGCAGTGGTTCCCAAATCTAGCTTCTTATCAGTATCATCTGGGAAAACCACTGTGATAGATTCCTGGGCCCCCTTCAGATCTGATATGGCCATCCCCTCCTCCTGTGTTATTTTTTTTTTTGTGGTCAGTCCTGCATAATCCAGCATCTGGGAAGACTAAAAGAATGTTAAAAAGGAAGATATTTGTCATCGTGTTTCGACAGGTCTTAGCTCACAAACTTGGATCCAATTAACAAAAAAATACAAAAAAAAAATACAATGTTGAATCACAGCACTAAATGATCAGTGAGTAGAGTGACTGGGAAAAGACTTTAGGATCAACAAATCAAACAAAGGTATCCTGGCTGCCCCTTCCATGAAAGCCAGCACAATTCCTGAGCCCAGAGGGCCTCGTGAACTGAAACAGAGGAAGGGAAGCAGACAGTGGTACAGGCTGGGGTGTTGCAACTCAAAAAGTGACTGTTCCCACACCTCCACTCTCTACCTCTACTTCTCGATTTCCCCACTCTCATCCCCTCTCTTCTTGCACTCTGCCTTTGGCCATTCTCACTCTTATTCCCTTCTCTTTCCTCACTTTTCTCACTTCCTCTCTTTTCCTTCTTCCTTTGATCATTCCTTTACATCATTCTTTCCTTTGCTTTCTCTTCCTTAAAAATTCTTCCTTACATAATCTAAGCAAATTCATACCAGAGATAAAAAACATTCAGCCTAAAACAGAATGATCTGTTCAGGAGACAACAGAGCAACACAGAACTTCAACAGTAATGCTGGTGTGGCATGATACAAGCCATGCAGCAAATCCATTCTCTCTTCTGGGTCTCAACTTCATGACTTCTGAGTCTTATGAGGTGGGAAGGGCATATTGATTGTTCACAAACTTATGGCACAGAGAAGGTTAAATGATATGCCTCGGGTCCCTAACCAAGAAGAGAATCCAGATCTCGTTCACAGTCTGGTTTTCCTTCCATTACACCAATAACACCTGACTGAAGGCAAGATGAGAGAGCAGGGAGTAAGCAGTAGTATTGTTTCAGGCTCTGAAGTGTCCAAAGGTAAGTGGGTTACCGTATACATTATGAACTACTCTTCATAGGGAAAAAAAAAAGTATGTATTTTCTTAAAATGTAAATCACAATATATATTTTCTAAAGGTTTTCCAAGTTCCTCTAAGGTGGCTACTTCACATAAATGAGGGCTGGCTACATTATAAAGTCATTCCGCTTTGGTAATACTGCAGCCCAGAGATAGTTCTGAGGTCAGAATTGTTCTAACACGTAGACTCAAAGGATATAGAATGTAATTCGTATAAACTGCATAGATACACCATCTTATGGAAAGAAATATAAAACGTTCTCTAAGCTGTTCTAGAATTTAACCTCATTAATGCTGAGAACTGCACTTCTTGAGACTTCTCAAGGAAAAAGTTACCCTATCTAAAGATAAACTCAGAAAACTCATTTTAATATTGTTAAGGACTTTTTGTGATACCCTAACTTTCAGGTAAACACAGTCCCTAAGTGGAGAGTTTTCGCCATAAACCAATTTATGGTAAAACGCTCAATTAGGTCAGGTCTGAATAAACCACATGAAGAACCTTCCAACTGATCCACAATGTAGAGTGTGTAACCGTGTAAATAGGTACAACAGGTGTGAGACCACAGCACACAGTCCAGTTAAACTATGACCACACTCTACCCAGTCCCAATCATACTAGAGCCTATGGGGCTAAGAGTCTCTGTTCACTAAGGAAATTAAATCTAAGCAACTTCCTAATATAAATTTGTATCGTGTCAATAACCCCAAGTACTTCCGCTA
Source organism: Monodon monoceros (assembly GCF_005190385.1). Taxonomy (NCBI): domain Eukaryota; kingdom Metazoa; phylum Chordata; class Mammalia; order Artiodactyla; family Monodontidae; genus Monodon; species Monodon monoceros. The sequence goes on from NW_021703783.1 coordinate 31,132,520, forward strand.
ATGTTTCAGAATCACATTTATAATCCACCAACTGTGCCGAGAATTGTGGTCCTACCTTCAACCTTCAAGTTGGCAAAATGATTTCCAGGGGTTCCCAAACTGACACCAAAATCATCTGAGGGGATTATTACAAATAGAATCATAATGTGACTTATTTTTGCACTCTGATTCTAACATTGTAGTCAGTAAGGGAAATCTGCCTAAGAACTGGATATTAACCGAAGCCAAAGGAGGTATGATGTCACTGTAGTTACCGAAGTGTTCACAGAGGTGAAATAACATGATGCCTGGCATTTTAAGATACTTCAGCAAAGGAAAAAGGGACAGATGACACAAATGTGGTAAGATACTGACGTGTCTGATCTGGACGAGGAGTCCCACTGTACTGTTCTCTCTACTTCTGTGTAATGTGCAGACCCATCTAGACATGGGGTACCAGAGTCACCAAAGGTGAGGCCCAGGAATCCATTCTCAGCAAGGTCCCCACAAGAGTCTAATGTAGCCAGGCCGCCAATGGGTCTCACCTGGGGACCATTAAAAATGATCCTATACCCTCCAAACTTCAAAATTCTAGGGACCTCATTTTTTATTTAGCAAATCAACTTCAACAAGTTCACAAGTTCTCACAGTCACCACGGTGCTCTGCCAGGGACGCACAGACTGTGCTCTCTGAACGCTTCTGTCCAAGAGTGCTGGGCTGGCCATCAGCTTCTAATCTGCCTTTCTTAACACCTTCCTCTCCCAATCTGTCCCTGACTGAACTGCAAAGACCGAGGACCGTCTTCCACGTCTCCACAGAGGGCACTGTGTCTTCATAAACCCAATCACCACTATTTTCACAAAGGTGATAGTCTTCCTTCATGATTTTCTCTTCTCTATTTAAGCGTTAAAATGTCAAAAGGAGAAAAAGAAGTTAACCATACAGTACTTGGTAAAATGAGACGTGTGCCCCAGCACAGTACATGCTAAGTACTCAGAATCTACAGCTATAGAAGACAGGTCAAAAACACTAAGAGAAGTAATATTTTCTTATTGCCAAGATAAAAAAAAAAAAAGAAACTGTCTTAAGTGATATTCAAAGAAGGAGGACATGCACATCAAACCAAATCAAAACTAGTTTTTCTATAATCAGATGTGACAATCTTCTGAAGCCAATCAACCATGAAAGTTGTCTAACTTAAAGTAAGGCTCTATACGTATATTTGCTTCTTCAAAAATATCTTGCAAAGCCATTTTGAGGTAGAAGGAAAAAGGTTTAAGTGGACCACTTTTTTTCTGCTCCACTGTAACTATAATGACTGCTCACAGGAAGTACATAGCTTATGCATTTTGGTCCCTCACATTTTCCACCATCATATAAGTACACTCGTTAGGTTCTCATTTTATTATCAGTATATTTATTGTGTCCAGAATGCCCAGTAAAGCTGAAAATTTTCATTTAAAGTGATAAAAAATTTCCTAAAATACCTAATTAATAATCTTAGATATGACTTTTGGCAAGACAGTTAAGCACATACAAATGAAAATTCTACGTTTCACAAATACACACAGAGACTAATAATCAAAACTTTCAGTCTTCCCTCTCAATTTTAAATGTGCAGTTTACTTATAAACTAATAATAATTTTAAGCATGATTGTCACAAAAATATTTTAAAACAGAGATGAAATGTATAAAGGCACACACAGATTGTCGATAGTGACATCAGTTACATCCCATTTCTTTAGAAACAGAACATTTTCTGCTCCTGTAAACAACTTTCTTTTCTCACACATTTAAAGTGAGGTTAGTGCTGACATAAAATTATTGCTATACTCACAGTTTGAGTGTTTCCACTGTGTATGAGGTACATTTTTCTCCAACCATACATCCCTACTGCTCTTACCCACTTGAGAGTAAGAGTCAAACAAAGTCTGTAGGCTATAACCATTCAATAATATCTTCATCAATACTAGAATGATAGCAAATAGCATTACAAAACATCAGAAATCAAAAATATCTTCTTGTTGGGGTCCAAGACTTCAACTTATTCTTCATTACATGAAAATACTGCTCATTAAACTTCTTCGGGAAAAAAATTATTCTGAAGATGAATAATTCTTTCCTGAACACTTCATCTAAGACTATTCCTTCACACACATCCTCTGATATTTTGTTGTTTTAATTCATTTGATCTAGCGGTCACCAAGAATCACCTTTCCTTTGGTGGTCTATCATAACGATCTTGTATGCTTTTCGTCAGCTGTTTGATAAATATTTTGTAAATTTTTCCACAGTATGTATGCACTGTCTTTTGTAGTTCCAGTTCTAAAGGCTTTAATAAAGAATGGATGTTGTCATCTTCAAAAGAACACTAGAGAAAGAAAATAAGACAAAGATATATATAAAAATTTCACTCTATTCCCAACAACTTCTTCTTCAATCAACTTTACATTGACAACCTCCGTTTAAAGTCTCACAGAAAGTATGTGCCCAACAAATAATTTCAATGAGTTTAAGAGACTACGATCTCACAGGAGGAGGGAGAGAGTACGGGTAACTCACTGGGGGTACTGGGGAGAGCCCTTCAGAGAGGAGCATGGAGGCAGGGCACTCCAGGCCAAGGCAAGAACATGGTCAAGGGCAGAGAAGACCAGAGATACTGACAGGTGTGAGGTGACAACCAAAAGCTCGAGGTGTCTGAGAGAGACTAATAAGAGCCAAGAATCACTCTGGTAACACTGGTGAGGCTGGACTGGGAAGGAGGGAGACGGAGGCACAGAGCGGGAGGAATGCAAAATGACAGCACAGGTCAGTGCTTCCCACAGAACTCTAACTGCACAAAGGGATCCCAAGGATAAAGATGTTTGAGAACTGCTAAATACCAAGCACTCTTGGGGGGATTCACAGTGGCACATGAAAAACTATAAAAACAGAAAATACATCTGTTGGGTATTGTTTGGCCCACTAATTCCAAAATATACTTTTTACCCTTTTCACCATAAAATATATTAATAGCCCAAGGAATATATTTTGGAAAACACTGTTGTTAATAGTTAAGTGCAAATAACCTGTGAGCTTAGTATTTTCAACCAGGTACATTTTTTCATTTAGTATTTGCAACTACAGTCAGAAAGACTGATGGGGCTTGAAAACAGAACATTTTACGGGAAAAGTTTGAAGTCAGTGAAAAATGCAAAATCCTGAAGGAAATTCAGAACCTGAAATCTAGGAGGGCTGCATATGACCTGAGGTTCACTACGCTGCCACTGAGGGAGAGGAAATAAAAGCACCATTTGAATCACAATTAGTGAGTCTGTAGGAAGCCACAGCCCATCTAGGGAGAGCAGGCTGAACGTAGATGCTAATTTAGAACATGGACATGTAGAGCTGCAAAGAGATCCTAAACCTGGGTGCCTCTAGTGCAAGAAAACTATGAGCATTAACTGCATGAAACCTTCACTCTTGGGGTGGTTTTTCAAACCTAATTCCATATACTGAAGATAAATATCTTGAAGTATTTTTGCAAACCAAAAATCCCCAAAAAAACAAAAAGAGGACAGGCTTAACTGGGAAGAACGTAACGAAAATAACAACAGCTAGCACACAGGGATCTAGGAGAGACTGCTGAAAGCTGGACTGGTTAAAAGAGGGCCCTTCCTACATGCCAGGCATTGTTCTAAGAGCTTTATACGTATTAATGCACTTAAGCCTCATACCAACTTCATGTAACAGGACATCACTATTTACAAAGCAACTTAAGGCAGGGGGAGAATCCTCCCAGTTACAATGCTAGTTAGGTGGCTAAGCCAGGAGTCCACCTCAGCTGCGAAAAGAAATCGATAGCTAGTGGGAAGCAGCCGCATAGCACAGGGAGATCAGCTCCGTGCTTTGTGACCACCTAAAGGGGTGGGATAGGGAGGGTGGGAGGGAGGGAGGTGCAAGAGGGAAGAGATATGGGGATATATGCATATGTATAGCTGATTCACTTTGTTATAAAGCAGAAAGTAACACACCACTGTAAAGCAATTATACTCCAATAAAGATGTTTAAAAAAAAAAAAAGTCAACAGCTTTACAACCACACAGCACTGCTTATCCAAAACAGCAAACGCAACTGTGCCAAGTCAGTTTCAAAAACTCTGTTAAAAGATGCAGCTCTGTTAACAGTGGTAAACTGTGCTGTGCTGTATACAGACACGTCTACATTTGTCTGGGGTTATGCTGAAGAAGGTCAGGTTTACCTTACCTTCTTCAAGGTTTAACACCTGTATTAAGTGATACTGTCAAGTAACATTTCACTGTGTATAAGCAACATACTTGGACAACTGTGGCTGAGAGGTGAGTAATAATGGGAAGAGCAAACTGTGGTCTTTTTCTTACTCTACAATGACAAAAAATGAAAACATAACAAAGGTGTTTAAAAGTAAACTCCCAGGAATACTAGAGATTCAGTTCATCCACTTTCATGTGATTTAAATCCCAGTTTGTGGTTAAATTTCTTTTTTCTTCACTGGGAAAGTCTTTTGATGAGTATTTTCCCAAAATAAAAATAGTGCCTCATGAATTAGAGCTCTTTTAGTCCAACATATAACACAAGTAATTTGCCCTTTACGGGAGAAGGTGATAAATCACCCAGATGTCTACCTGTAGTACACAGCCAGAAGTCACGCCCTCCACCAGCCACAGACTCTGCAGTGTCCAGGAGTTGTGCAGCATGGAACGCACATCCAGACGTTCCCTTTCCCAGAGGCCACATGTGCCCTTACCTGACTGGGCGCCTCTTCCCATACTGAGTGCTACGTTTGACTGGTCTGCACCATTCCTGCCTGCCTGGTACTCATCCTTCCAGCTCAGTCCAAAGTCAGCTCCTCTGAGAAGCTCTCCTGACACAGTTAATCACTCCCTCCCTCTTCACTGGCACCGCACCCAGCACACAAACTTTTAGGAAGGTCATGTTTTATATCTAAGACTGTCAGTTGAAGGCAGTGAATAAATAGTGAGGCTATGATGACCACAAGTAGATAATTAAAGGCATTTTCAAAAAACAGAACATGTTTTAAAAGTATGGCAGAATGGCAGGCAGTTCAATCTGACAAATGCTGAGTGCCAACTATGTACAAGGTTGTGCAGGAGGGAAATGGTCGAGAATCCCTTGCATCTCTGCAAATCTACTGCATCTTACGCAAATAGAAGAAGGGTGTGAAGTAAATCATAGGTAACACAGAAACACCAAGAAATCTAATAATTCAAACGAAATACAAGAAGCAGAAAATATTTTACAGAGCAATAAAATATTTTGTTCCCATTGCAAATCTGCAATTTTTAATCTTAGTATGTTTATTCACTCAGCAACTAATATTTAACAACTATGTGTGGGCTGTAAAAACTGATTTGCTGGCAGACAGAGCCATGCATTTACATTTTAAAAATGGTTCACGTCCTTATTGTTCACAGCATTCGATGGCTATGACTAAGCTTCTGTCTGACACTTGCATAAATGCCCTTGTCTAAACTGCAATTCTTTTAAATTACACTTCTCACTGAATTATAGATAAGGCAAGATAAAAACACTAACCAAGAGCACCAAAAAAGACTGATTAACTTCATTAAGTTGAAAAATGGGTAATATGGCTATTAATATGGACCCAAAACAAACATTAATCTTTAATTACTTCAGTATTTGAAATAGTTTTTAAAATAAGATTTATTTTTTAAAAACCAAGTGTAATTCATCAGCTTAAATCCAATACTCAATTTTTTTAAAGTATACATTTATAGAAGATCAGAAAAGATCAAATAAAACTAGTAAGATTTAATTCCTTAATAATGTTTTTTTAAATGATCAAAGGCAACAAAGAAATCACATTTTTATAGGAGTGCATTTCTTTTCTATCCTGCAAAGTCTCAGAACCCCAAATGTACCTTTTGTCATTTTTATCACCTCTTGACAACCCATGATAAAGCATTATTAAAATACGATATTGATTTCTGAAGGCATACAAGGTTGGCTACATGAAAATGAACATCACTAAATTTTATAATTCTTCAGTGAGTGTAGCTGTATCGTGATAAACTGATTATTCAGAAACCTTCTCTCTCAGGTTTATAGGACAAGAAACTTAGCAAAAACACTAAAACTGTAGCCTACAATGCTGTCAGCACTTTGCCTACCACCAGGTTTGAGAAACTCAGATTTCCAGGAGAAACCTTCAGCTCCTTGTCACTGCAGACCGTCACCTTACACAGCACATCATCACCGCATCTAGCCCAGCCCTGCTGCTGCCTCCCTTCACCCATCACCCCAAACAGCTCAACGCCTGACCTCCTCTCGGACCTTCCACAACCCTGAGGCTTTTTCTCAGGCAATTTTGGCCCAGCCTGCTCACCTGGCAAACTCTTACTCATTCTTCAGGGCTCACTTCAAATGCCTCATCAACAAACCCTTCCCTGGCTCTTTGGGGCAAAACTTGCACTCTTTCACAGTCCTAGTACAATCTGTGTCTCAGTAGATTACAGTTCAGTATCTTTATCCCCATTCCTATTACTGAGGCTGTACTAGCAAACAATGAGAGCAGTCACGAGCAGATACTGAGCATCTAGCAAACAGGGGCATCAGCTCTTCTCCTGACCCCCACGCTTACACCAAACCACTCCTGTTATTTTACTTATGTTTCTGTCTTCAGGTCCACATAAGATTAGACACAGTCTAGCAGAGCAGTGAACACACCCATGTGAGAGATGAGTGCTCACATACACTTCTCCCCAGGTATCAATGAATTAGCTGCATGGATAGCACTTGATATAATGCTCCTTAAGCAAAATCATAAATCCAGTCCTTATTTGGATTTGCCCCAAGTCTTGGTCCCCAACATATTCAGAGACCTGGTTCATGCATCATCTCCCCCTGTCAATCCACCTGAATTAAACAAGAGCACCGTAAGAGCAAGGAAAAAAAAAGAGAGAAGAACAGATATCTGGGGTGGTGGGGCCAGTATAATTTTTTCCCAAAATCAATATAAAGTAAACGCTTAAAAGAGAAAACCCCATTTACAAAGGCAACAAAGGAGATAAAATACTTAAGGATAAACTTAAGATATGTTCAAAATCCACAGTATGAAGAAAACTATTAAACATTCCTGAAAGACACAAATGAAAGACAGACCTTGTTCTTAAGATGTCTCAACACCATTAAAATGTCAGCAGTCACTAAGTTAATATGTGAAGATGATACACTCCCAACAAAAAAACAAGTTTTTTATGTAATTGAATGAGTTGATATTTGTGGAAAAATAAAAATACAATAGGTAGGAAAACACTGAAAGGACAGGCTACGAAGAGGAAGTAACCCTATCAGATATTAAAATACAGCACAAAGGCTTTATAATTAAAAGTGTGCAAGAGTACAAAAATGGACAGACCAATGGAGCAGAACAGAAAATCCAGAAATTACAAATGGAACTTTAGTATATAATAAAGTCAGTATCTCAAATCTTTGGGTTACAGATAGACTTTTAAATAAATGGTGTTGGGACAAGACAGCTATTTGGAAAAAGATCAAATTAGACCTATTCCTCTCTCAAAAGAGTAAATTCCAAATTGAGCAGAAGGTTAAATGTAATAAATGAAAAAGTATATAGGTGAATTTTTCTATAAGCTGAGTATAGGTAAGGAAAGACTTTCTAATTACTACTTTTTTAAAAAAAGGTTTTAAATTTGATTACATAAAATTTTTTAAAAACAACTTTGAATGGTAAAAAATTCCATAAACAGTCAAATTGGGAAAAAAATTTACATCAGATATCACAGAAAAAGAACTAACATCTTTAATACACAAAGAACTTGCAACAAATGGTGGGGAGGTGGGGAGTAGAGACCGAAACTCCCTCATGGTGATGACTGTACAACTCTGTAAACATGCTAAAAACCACTGAATTATTTATACTATGGGTGAACTGTGTGGTATATAAAATATGTTATCAATAAAAAAGATGTAAAAATAGCTGTTAAATATATAGAAGGATGTTCATCTCAATCATAAGAGAAAGGCAAATTAAAATTAAACTAAGATTCCATTTCTCACTCGTTAGAATGGCAAAAATTTTTCAAGCTTGGTAATACACTCTGTTAGGGAGGCTGTGAGTAACAGGCCTCGTCATGAACTGTTGGCGGGAATGCAAATAATCCCCATGTAGGGAAAACAGGCGGTATCTTCAATTAAAATTATCCCATGTCCAGGAATTTACCCTGAAGAAACATCTCTCAACAATACATATATATGTATGGCAAAGTTATGCACTGCTGTGTTATTTATTATTCAAAATGCTGGAAAAGACCAAAATGTTCAAACATAAGAGATTAATTGAATAAACTCTGGTACATGCACAAAATGGAATATCATACAGCTGTTTAAAGAAAAAAAGCATGAAGAAAATATTTATAAATGCCCAAATTTCCAGAATACTGTAAAAAAGGCAAAGCGCAAATAAAGATGAACAGTATGCTACTTCTCATGTAAGAAAAGGGGAATTACAAAACATACACGTATCTACTTACCTGTACAGGAAGGACAAACCAGAAAATGAAATTGGTGATGGGGTGGGGGGCCTGGGGTGGAAGGATGGGGGAGGAGCGCTACTTCTGAGTAAACCGTTATATAGTTTCGACTTTTTGAAGTATATTAATATTCCTCATATCAAACTAAAGTTAAATCAACAAAGATGAGGGGAAAAAACTTAAAACTGAAAGCATACAGAACACATGAACCCAACTGTATTTCCAATGAATGAATAACCACACTGAAAGAAGGAGAAAAGAACTGATGCAAGTAACTTCTGTACATAGTACTGAGTACACACCCTCGTCTGGGGCAGGGGAGGGGCGGGGGGAGGACTAGAAACAAATCCTTTATAGTAGGCTGGTTTTTCAAGAACAGAGGAGCAGAGATAGCAGTATGAATGGAGCATTTTTGAAATCAGTTTAAGTGTACTGCAGAACTAAGCAAAAGAGGAAATATTTTATGCTCGGAGCCAGGATTCTAATTGTGGAAGAAATGAGATAAAACAGAAACAAAGTAGGAGAAGGCAAGGAAGGGGCCTAAGGGAATGGAACTGGAGGCACTGGTGTGAGCACATGACTGTGTGTGTTTGTATATTTGTATTTCCCAGCTCTGCTGCTGAAAGGGCTTAGAAGGGAAGACACCCTTGTAGCAATAAGTATCGGAGTTCCTTTGACAGCTGATTTCAGGGTGAGGGCAGGGAATGTATAACAAGACGAGCCTGGGATATTTTCTTTGGACAGAGAATGCGGAGGTACTCAAAATAATGATGGGAATATGTCAAATGAGCACAAGAGGTAGCCAAAAGGGCTCCCGATCGCCAAATCTGGCACAACTTCAGCATCAATATAAATAAAATTGAATACTGCATTATAAATCATGGAAAAAAATACATATCAGTGAGTTCACACTGATAATGTATAGATCAATAAGTGGGCAAAGGGGAGTGCTCTTCCTTACAGCAGAACGCCAAGTGCCAGAGCTAGATGTGGAAGGAGTGCTGGGTTTATAACTGATGAACTAGGGTAAAGGATATGCAAATTCTCTGTAAGCTTGCGAGTATGTCCACAAAAACATTTTTTTAAAAAAAGCTTACATTTCTCAGTGCTTCATAAATAGCTCTAAATGCTGGTTGCTTATCATCATGGTAAACACCTCTGTTCCCATGAAGAATAAAGATTCCTTCTTCTTCGGCTTCTTGGCAATTGCTTCCATATATGCAATGATCTGGTCGATAATTCCATTGACACGGAAAAACAAAAAGGCTTTCTAGGCAGAGACAAAACAAAAAAGCAAACATACCCTAATTCCACAGAATTAATACTTTGCAAAATTTTAGTTTAAATTTAGTTTACTCTGTCTTAAAAAAAAAGTGATAGCCATTAGTATAAGCCAAAATCAAATAAATGCATTTCTCCAGTTCTGACTAAATATTAACTATGATTTTTTTTACAAATGCAAAGAATAAATTTAAATGATTACCTGGATTATGAAAAAATATGATATTCAACAGATCTTGATCACCCCATGTGATGTTCAGTTTGTATTTTTTAAGTAATGGCATAAGTATATCTCCCCATCGTAGTCGCACAGAGGTCATATCATTCTGTTGGTAAATACATTAATGAGATTCTCAGGCTTCCAGGTGTAAAACGGCAGCATAATGACAGTTCCCCATTCTTCCCTTAGCAATTGTTACAGAGCAAGGGGAGAAGTGTAAACTTTCTTTCTTTCTTTTTTTTTTTTTTTGTGGTAAGCGGGCCTCTCACTGCCGTGGCCTCTCCCGCCGCGGAGCACAGGCTCCGGACGCGCAGGCCCAGCGGCCATGACTCACGGGCCCAGCCGCTCCGCGGCACGCAGGATCCCCCCCGGACCGGGGCACGAACCCGCGCCCCCTGCATCGGCAGGCAGACTCCCAACCACTGCGCCACCAGGGAAGCCCAGAAGTGTAAACTTCTGTTTCAAAACCAAGTGACTCTAATGTAAACGTAAATGTCAGTAAAACTGTCCAGCTGGAGTGCAGAACATAACAAAAGAAGGTATCTGAAGCTGCACAAAGAAGTGATAAAACTAACAGATGTTGGGGAGGAAAGGGAAAGAAAAAGTATGTGGTAGTTTAAGTACTATGACTGTGACCTCATCTTAAAAAGCAGATACCTTTAGTACCTATGTCATATGTCTAGACACAGTACCTATGTCTCTATCATACAGCTGCTGAGGAGCAAACCTGTTAATATATAAATAAAAAGTACTAGGAAAAGTACCTGGCACAGTGTTAGCTATTATTGTCACCATGATCATTATTATTCTTAGTCTGATTTGCCAACCCTTTATAACTGGCATTTCAAAGAGGTCATTTGAAATTGATAAATCAAAAATAGATACTGAATTTCGTCAGATGCCTTTTCAGCCTCTATGGAACTACTCATAGCTCATACCTAAGGAAACAACAGAGTTGAAAGAGGGCTGGGGATCATGTGAACCTGGGGTGAAGTTGAATACTAAGTCTTTTATACCAATTTGACTCTGAAACTCTCCAGACTTAAACCCGTACTCCTCAAAGTACAGTTTGCAGTGTGCTGATCAGTGAATTTTTCACGTCCTCTACAAGATTTAAGTACACAAATTAAGAGTAAGATTTAGAAACTTTTATAGCAATTTTATGTCTCTTTAGTCTAATATTTTCCTAGTAATTTATTTACATTATTTTTAGAAAAGCATTGCCTCATGACAGATTGTAAACAATGTTTAAAAAAACACGGATTCTTCTCCACGGATAGCTTAAAAAACATTATTACAAGCTATTCTAGGATATATAACAAACACAATGGAGGTATAAACAATCTATCCTTTGAGAAAGAAAAGTCAGAATTCCTGGGAAAAAAACTACGTATTTAAACTAAATATAATCTGCTATAATTGTATTACCTTTGTGTGAAGTTTCTCAGAATGCAGTAAATACAGTAAACTATACACAATCGGAAATAAATCTGGAAAATGACTGAAACAAGTTTTACTTAAGTAAATATTAAGAAAATACTTTATTGAAAGGATGACTCTGAAATAAGTCACAGATCATGTTCACTAAATGTTCTTAGGATCTGAAAAGGAAACTTCTGAATTGCTCAAAAGGACCAAGACCAGAAACAGATTAAATAGACAGGACTGGTGGACCCCTTGTACCATGTCAATGTTCAAGTCTTCACTGGATTCTACTTATGAAACAAAAAAAATGTATAGAGAGACAGAAATACACCTATTCAAAGAAATACATCTATTCAAAGAAAAGAAAGATAAAATTACAAGGTCCAGGGCAGTTTTAGGGAAAAAAGAAAAAAATCAAGGGGTGGGAGGTGGGGGAGACCTTTATAATACACGTAACGGAAAAGTCCTACTAGAAAAATACTGGACAAGAAGCAATAACACTAGCATTATTTGCTGAGGATACAACCTAGAATATCCAAGACAACCAATGAAAACTATGAGAAATGAGTTTAATAAAGAGGCATCATATGTAAAAAGAGCTCAAGTCAACAGAAATGGAAAAATGGCAAAGTACAGAAATAGTCAAAGGATATGGCCATACAGCCATTCACAAAGGAGGAAACAAAAATGGCTAAAATTTGTATGAAAAGATTTTCATCCCACATTGGTGGTACAGTGAGGAAAGTAAAAATTAAAATACATGAGATATTTTTCAGCCATGTAACTACATATTCATACTAGTACACACAAACAATAAAATCAAAACATTCTTTCTCCACAATATCACACATATTAAATGTGACAGACTATATGTACTGACATAAAAATCATTTATATATTTACTAAGTGAAAAAAGCAAACTGAAGATATATAAAAGAATTCTACATATAAATGCTAATGTACATGTATATCTGTTTCAAAATACTTTTTTAAAGGGTCTGAAGAATACACAGCAAAGTTTATAATGCCATTTGGGCAAAGGAATGAAACTGAGGAGAGTGGTGTGTAAAGGGGGGACTTGTCTTTTTACTCTATATGCAATGAATTGCCTGAATTTTTATAAGCATGATTTAGTTTTGTAAATTTTTTTTTAAAGAAAACATTTTTAATCTTACAGTCCAGTACCTTGAAAAGTACAGTAGTGCAGTACAACAGCTGGCATACAGGAACCGGCATCAAGTGAACAGGCAAGAAGAGTTACTGACTGGAGGAGGGAGAGGAGGTGGGAGATGATAGAGCTGAAGTAGTTTTGTAATTCTTTAAAAAGATGTAGTTCTAATTTACTAATTTCAGCAAACCTACCAAAATGCACATGCATTATATTAAGATAAATTAGTTTCATTTCTAGAACTATGTATGCTTTTGAAAATAGACAGACTCATTATTATCATCAGTTTAGGTTACAAACAAATATAAAACTGACAGGTGGCTATTCCTATTATGTTCCAACAATGCTAGAAACTGAGAATTCATCAATTCCCAAAGATCAGTTACTCTCCTAATCTCTGAAAAGTTCCATCCCTTTTGGTAAGATGTTCATTGATATTGTTTTAAGCTCTACATGTAACACAATAAAAGCCCTCCATCACATACATCTTTCAAATATGTAAAAACGACCCTCACAGCCACCTCACAATAAGTATTCTCTTTTTAATGGCCTAGTTTCTAAAACTTCTGTCTGGCCTCTGCCAGTAATTATGTACTGAGTTGCTACTTTACGCCAGACTCCATGCTAAATATTCTGAATACAAAGCTGCATAAAAGATACACCCTGCCCTCAGCAGATGGAGAAAACAGGCAAAAATTACTTTACAAAGTAATATATGGCACGACATGAACAGGGTACAGTAAATATACAAGAAAAAAATTCTCAAGATGCCTTATTTATATTCTCTGGTTTTTAGCTAATAAATAGAAAAAGGTTAAGAAATAATAGAGATTCAACACTGCAAATACAATCATAATACAAAATACAAAGCAGTATCTTAGCCAGTGTTATATCAATGTCTATCAAGCATTATGAGAAAAAAAACAAAAAAGTTAAAATTTTACTATTTTAATTTTTAAAATATATAATTATAATACATCAGGTTGGAAGTGAATAATCATGAATGGTAGGACTGCGTGACAGCAAAGCAAAGACTTTAAAACATGGCCATGGCCACTGTCCTAAGTGGGTAATCTTACAGCTTTTCATGTGATAGGCACTATGGGGTAACATTCATGGATCTGCATGAAACAGTTTGAAAAGTTATTACAAGTAATTCAGTTACATCACTAGAGCTTTAAAATTTAAGATCTGTGCCAGAAATTATAGAGTTAGTAGGAAAAAACAAGGCAATGTTTGCTAAAGGTATGTTTGGAAATCAGGAAAAATAAAGGTATATGAAAAACAGAACTAAAAATCAATAAATTTTGTAGAAACATATCAGCAATCATAAATACAATTTTAGAAACAGAGTACATCTGTGTTGTTCCCACTGGGCAAGAATAGAGCTGTTTGAAACAGAGGGATAGTAGGTATGAAGTAAATTGTGCCTACTAAATTAATGTACTATCACACTCCTCATATTTTTCTTCATTAAGTCATTAATACATAGAAAAAAACAAAAGCTTGAAATTTTAGAAATTATTTCCACTCTTATATCTACATCTCTAGCTGGTTTAGAACATGCCACAGACAAAAAGAAAAGGGAAAGGGGAGAAACTGTTAAACATATTTAAGAATGATATTTAAGTAAGTAAAAGGTAAATAAAAAATAATCAGAGATTTGAACTATATAACTGCAATTTGAAATTTTCTTAAAAATCAAGTAATGATGTTACACTAAATTATCTCTAAGGTTATTGCAACACTACACTTCTCATAATTCTAAGAATTTCAAATGAAGAGCTCCTGAGCAGTCACATTATTCCTTAGCACATAATCTTACAGCACCATCTTCTGGTATAATATTACTGTGCATAGTCTAACCATCAGAAAAGTAAGAAAACTCATGGTATGACACCTGTTTTATTTAGTAAAACTTTATGGTACATGAAATTTTAAAACTCAAAATATATTAAAAAATTGGGTAATTGAAGAAAGATGTTCACTTGTAAGCAAAAGCAAAGGTTACACTGGCCTCATTAATGCATTCATTTGTGGAAGACAAAAGTGAAATGAAATCAAGATTTCAGAAAGGTACAGAAAATGGGAAAGCTAAAAAAACCCCTAGGTTTACTAGATCTTTACAGAAGACAAGAGTGATGGGTATTAACTGTCTTAAGAATGAAATGGCGAGATGTGGGTGGTGAAGGCTACAAGCAGTACTGCTGCCTAGAGCAAGGATAAGAAGGGACAAGAGATTTAAATCAGACATGCCGAAAGGAGTATTAAGTAATGGTGTAAATTCTGGTCCACCAGAAGCCATAAGAAAAATACCAGACAAATATATATACACATACAAATATACATATATATTACATATATATTCATACCATAAAAGACATACTATCCCTTGATGTTTGATTTAGTACTAACTAGATGTAAAAGGATAAACAGTAAGTCTCTATCAGTGTTTCAGAAGCCACTGCTTTTAGCTAACACTGAAGTGCTTACTATGTGTCATGCTCTGTACTAAGCATTTTGAATGGGTCTCTTTTAAATAGACAACCTACATAAGTCCATTTATTATCTCTATTTTTCAGCTGAGAGCACTGACATTTGAAAGTTAACTAGTTGGCTAGTGGTTGTGGTGAACAGGTGGCAAAGCTAAACGTAAGGCTAAACCACTTGACCCCAATGTCCCCAGACTACGACTTAAGGACTCATCAGCATGAAAATGGTAAACAGTACAACACACTCAGGTGTTCAGAATATGCAGAATAAGAGAAGTTAAATAGCCTCACTCTTCTACTGACCCCACAATTTGAGCGATGAGAAACACACAGGAACTTTTTTTTTTTAAGTTAACTTCCAATAGCACCAAAATAGCCAACATTTCCTATGTGTTAGCCTCCCTTCTAACTAATTTAACCCTCACAAAAGCCCTATGACATAGGTACTGTTATCTATCATCCCATTTCACAGATGAGGAAATCAAAGCCCAGAGATGTTCAAAACTTACCCAAGGTCTCAGCGTCTGAACCAAGCCAACGGTTCTTAGCTCTTAACCACAATCTGTGTTCCCCCAAGACGTACCGCAGTTTAGATTCAAGTATTATGAGGCTGCACAACTACAAAATGGCAACCCCTGCCTGGAATACCAATCTAGGAAGGTGATGTTCACACTTGCTGCACTGTTACTTCACTGTAACACCGTCTGCTCTGACCTACTGTAATGCTCTAATAAACAGAATACTAAGAACACACTTTTCTTCAATTATTCTAGATAAGTGGGAAAATTCTGAATAGCTCGATCTAGTTTTTAATAAAGCAAAATTAAACTGGAAACCAAACAATAAGGAGGGAAAAGAGAGATAAGTTAACCTGGATCGGTGACTTACCTTGAAATACTTCCTTCTCATTCTGGTCATGTTCATCAACATAACTCCAGAGTTCACTCCAGTTTTTCCATAGTATGGATGTCTGGCAAAGCGATTATACCAGCCTATTCGAGGCTCTTCATGTTCTGGTGCCATTGCAGCAATTTGTGTGGAATTAAATTTCTTTAGTAAAGACCAAATATCATCAACGGGCCGTAAAAAAAGGATATCAGTGTCGACATACAATAGTGAGTCAACTTCTTTCAGGATTAACTGTGGGGAAAGATATTTGAATCATTAACTATAACTCTATTTAATATAAAACATGAAAGAGGCTTTCATTATTTAAAAAACACCTAAGAGAGAAACTAATTGACATTAATTTTTAAAAGTAGTTTTTCCCAAGTCTGTCATTTTTTACAAGAGCATATATAGATAGTCTGCTAATCTCTTTAATTAACTTTTAGAGAAGAAAAGCTATAAAAACAAATCAGAACAAAAACTCAATACTAAAAATTGGAAGAAAAAATAAAAGCAGTAGCCTCAAAGACTAGGGTGGAAATGTTTTTCATAATGGAAAATAACATTAGCTTCGGTGAACTGACATATCGAATCTTAATTTCCTGAGGTTAAATACAGAAATTAATCAGTACAAATGAAGATCTTCTCAACTCGTCCCCTCAGCCTGTAACACTAATGGCCAGCACCTTTACCTCATTCTGGGCTCAGCTAGCAAATGGCAGAGCCAAAATTGAAATCCACACCACCTAACTCCAGAACCCATCCTCTTATTTCTGAGCTTACTACCTCCCAACAAATCGAAGAAAATGTGCACTCACATAGCAAGGGCGAAGACAAGACTTGTCTTGGAAGACTCGCTATGTCACTTTCCGAGAGACGTTAAACCTCCAACATGCATCTCTTATAGGAATTTTCAAGGGTACATTTTTATTTCTGCCTTACCCATATACTTTAGAATGTGACTCCTGCGAATTTAAATGTATTGCCTATCCCAGTGTATTAGTAAGACTCAATGATTAGGTTAACCTAAAGGTTTTTGGTTAAGAATACAAAGATGATAAGAGCTTGATCTTCATTCTGCTCCTTTTCAAAGCTGCTACCTCCTCCTGCAGTTACGAAGATGAGCAGTTACGAAGCTGAAATCACTCCATGCCCCCACTGATTTAGTATCAGGCTGGGGAAAAATATCTGACAGTTGGCTACAGAGCCTGAGTAGAGAAGGCTCACTTGTTCAAAGACTACAATTAAAAGGGTATGTACGTATGTGGATGTCTGTTCCCCTCTCACTTTTTGCGGGACGAAGAGTGAGGGAAATTGTTTTTATATCAACATTTTGCTTCTGTACCATGAGACAAATGTGTGTTTACAGACTTTTGTATTGTTAGCAATCTAGGAAGACACTACAGGAAGCTCCAGGGTTACTGTTGGGAGCCACTGCCAACTGGAGTTCACACATAAGGTTAAATAATAACCACGTCAGTATTTTTCTATGGTTCCTTTTGGCGGAACAAGGAGTTGGCAGAGCTTACATTGGTTCTTTTAATCCATCTATTTTAGAGGAGAAACTTAGTTAAAAAAAAGGATTTTACTTAGAAAAATGAAGAATCAATTTACTTAGATCTGGTTAAGTAAGAGTGAAGGACGAGGACAATTTGACAGGCTTCAAGTATTTAATTTTAGTAGTCAAATTCCATTTAGGAATTTAACCAGATTACATCATTAAATGATCTGGCAAATTTCCTATCAAGACATCAACAATTAAACTTGTTAATAATGCAGAATAAAACAGAAGAGCAATGACTGTAACCTCATGCTTCTTTCATCATTGTTTTTCAGTGACATATCTGTGTTTATTTAATGTCATAATGTGCTTGTTTAATGTCAGCCTCCCACATCAGACAACAGGCTCTACGAAAACAAGCAATCTGTCTGTTTCATTCATTCCTATATACCCAGCACTTCATTACAGATACTTGGTAGAATAGAGGCACTCAAACTATTAAGTAAATGATGTAACATTGCAATGATTCAACATAAGATTTTTTTTTAATTTTTAAAATTTAAGGCCTACATTAAGTACCTAAAACTTCTTAGGCTTTTCCCCTTTAATCCCTTATTTGTGTGCTTCTTACAATGAAAGTAGGTAATGAGAAAGATATCCTAGGATCCAGATTTTTTATGCTCAGCAATAAAGCTACTGGTTAGGCAGACTCAGCTATCAAAATGTAACTTAATTTTAAATTTTAACTGACATCCTGGATTTGATAAACTCTATTCTTAATATACTAAGAATTGCCTTAATCCACTTAATAATAACAAGTAACTTAAGTTTCTTCCCAGTAATTCACCTTCCAGAAACTTGTGAGCTTCTTAAACTCAGTATTTCTAACTACCGTAACTATTTTAAACATTACAGTGGTTCTAACAACTACTGAGAATTTTAAAACTATCAGTGAATTCAATTCAAAATGGAAGAGGTAAGCTGGCTTCTGAATATTTTTATTTATTTTTTCTTTTTTGGCTATACCATGCGGCTTGCAGGATCTTAGTTCCTGACCACAGATCAAACCCGTGTCCCCTGCCGTGGAAGCTTGGAGTCCCAACCACTGGACTACCAGGGAAGTCCCTGAATATTTTTAGATTAAAAAGAAATAATCAGGGTTTATCACCAGAGACCACCACCAAAGAACAGCCCCATTGAATAAATGGTTCCCATTTCCCTTCGAGTTCACGTGGCTCAAATTTTGTGTCTGTGTTAAAATATCAGCTAGAAAAGGTGAACTGGCTTGCTGTTAAGACAGAAATGATTATCTAATGATCTACTTCATTTCCCAAATTATAAATGAAGTCTGCACCTGGCAGGTGATCCTGCCACTGCATTCCGCCTGGCAAAGACTTGGCTCCATTAAGACCTGATGACCTCTAACTCCTTCTTAGAGATGAAAGTTTATAGCAACTGAATAAATTAAAATGTAAGAAATAGTATTTCAACAGAAATTATTTACATTTTTCGTTTTTAACAGAGGTTTTTTTATTCTATCTTTTATTTGTTCTATGGGAAGTTTTTCCTTCTTCTAATGTTCAAAGGGAAAATCATACATGTGTGTTTATTTAACTGATCTATATGGAACTCTTCATTAACTTGTGTGTGTAACAGCAACATGCAAACAAACAAAAAAAACACTGGAGAAAAAAACTTACTGGCAAGAACAATCTCTGGGAAGCACACGGTTTAAAGAGCTTTTTCCATTCTGCTGCATTCTCACTTGGAAAAGTTATCGGGTATAATGAATAATTAAATGTTTGTAGAAATGACCAGCTGTTAAGCTAAAATAAAAAAACAAATAAAAAATAAAAGAACTCGGTTTAGATTTGTTTCTCTTTCTCTGCAAAATCATAAACCAACAGATTATTTTTCAAAAGTTAAAATTTAAGATGTTATACATTGTATGTCATACACACTTAAGAGAAAGTTAGATTCTTCTTTCCCACCATTTTGTTTTCATTCAAAATCTTAAAGTCATTCCAATATGCTAGAAAGACTCCACCGTAAAGATCTGAGGGACAATTGAAGTTATAAGGATATCAACCACAAAACCAAAGTGGAAGGAGCCTTACAAACTGTTCGCCTCCATCAGCTTGACCTAATGTATAAATCCTCTCAATCCCTAAACAAGTTAAACTCAGAAAAATTAAGCACTAATTTTATTACCACAGTATGTATAACAGAAAATAGTTACAATCCAAGTCAGACCAATGTGAAAAACTGATTAGAAAATATTTATCTATATAGATTCAATAGTCCTGGTAATAAAATATTCTGATAAATACATATGCAGTGCTGATTTTTAAAAAAATCATTACAAAAAGCAAAATCTTGATTTACTGATCTGAAAATTTATAATGAACACGTTTACTCTTTAGCATCCGGAGTGCAATTCAAGACACTGAATTGCTTCAAATTCAGTTTAAGTATTACCTATCACTGCTGCTTAAACAGAATTGTTGATTTAAATTTCCTACAGAGCATTCACAATTTTTGCAGGAAGAAAAAAACTAAGCATTTTATATAACAGGCTGAAGATGATCTCTTTTTGAATTATGTCTGTGTTCAAGTAATTTTTACTTTTAAAAAATTTTTTAAAATGCTCAACACATATCTATTTTTTATTATTTTATTTATTTTATTTATTTTCAGTTGCATCGGGTCTTAGTTGCGGCACACAGGATCTTTCATTGTGACGCTCAGGCTCTCTACTTGTGGCGTGTGAGCTCAAGTGAATGGGCACAGTAGTTGTAGTGCGTGAGCTATTTGTGGCACGCAGGCTCCAGACAATGTGGGCTCTCTAGTTGTGGCGCGTGGGCTCCAGAGTGCATGGGCTCTGTAGTTGCGGCACGCAGGCTCTCTAGCTGTGGTGCGCGGGCTCAGTAGTTGCAGTGCAAGGGCTTAGTTGCCCCGCAGCATGTGGGATCTTAGTTCCCTGACCAGGAATCGAACCCACATCCCCTTCCACTGGACCACCAGGGAAGTCCCTGTTCAAGGGATTTTTAAAAACATTAATTCCTCCCTCTTTCTCTCTCTCTCTCTCTCTCTCTCTCTCTCTCTCTCACACACACACACACACACACACACACACAATCAATGCCTTCCAACACAGTTTAAGGGAATAACTTTACTTCCAACACACTGTTTTGATGTATCTGTTAATTAGTTTCAAACACTAGTATTTTATTTTCCTTGCGTGACTTATAAATCACTTAAAGATCCTTTCAAGGGACTTCGCTTCACAACTACAGGGCCCACGCACTCCTGAGCCTGCGTGCTGTAACTGGAGAGAAGCCCACATGCTGTAACCAAGAGCCCAGGCACCGTAACGAAACATCCCATGTGCCGCAACTAAGACCCGACACAGCTAAAAATAAGTAAATAAATAAATAAATAATTTTAAAAGAAGATCCTTTCAATACCAACTTCAAAATGAAATCTTAGTCGTTCTTAAAATTCTAATATCGAATCATCTTTTCTGCAGTAAAAGCACATTCCACAAAATATTTGATTCTCCTTCATCAAAAGCAAAACCAAACAGTCTCAGAGTTAACCATGATAGTTAAAGAAAAACTAAGTTTAAAAATATAGTATATATTATACAAGCAATAACTCAGCCAGATTTGAAGACAACACAGAAGCCGCATATAAGATGAAGCAATAAATTTATTTTACTTTTATATTACATTTTCAAAGGTTTCCACAGTTGGTAGCAATCTCTTACTATTCTCTGAACTGTTAGGACGAGATTAATTCCTCAGTTAATATTTTAGGAAACAATCCAGATAATAAGATTAAGATCACAAAAACACATATCACAAGTACAGATACCAGAAATATTTTAAAACAGTAAGTAAAGCTTTTTTTCTGCGTTGTTTTTTAATTGAAGTACAGCTGGTGTACAATATTATATAAGTTACAGATGTAAGGTACAGGTACACAATTTTTAAAGGTTACACTCCATTTATAGTTATTATAAAATATTGGCTACATTCCCACACTATATATAGGATATACTGTGGTGTAAAATATATCCTGTAGCTTATTTTATACATAATAATTTGTACCTCTTAATCTCCTACCCCTATACTGCCTGTCCTCCTTTCCCTCTCCCCACTGGTAACCACTAGTTTGTTCTCTGTTAAGTGTGAGTCTGTTTCTTTTTTGTTACATTCACTAGTTCGTTGTAATTTGTAGATTCTACACATAAGTGATATTATACAGCATTTGTTTTTCTCTGACTTATTTCACTTAGCACAATGCCCTCCAAGTCCATCCATTTTGCTGCAAATGGCAAAATTTTCATTCTTTTTTATGACTGAGTAGTATTCCACTGTGTGTGTGTGTGTGTGTGTGTGTGTGTGTGTGTGTGTGTGTGTATATACCATCTGTTTATCCATTCATCTGTTGATGGACACTTAGGTTGCTTCCATATCTTAGCAACTGTAAACAATGCTGCTATGAACATTGGGGTGCATGTATCTTTTCTAATGAGTGTTTTTATTTTTTTCAAATATATACCCAGGAGTGGATTGCTGAGTCATATGTTAGTTCTATTTTTAATTTTTTGAGAAACCTCCATACTGTTTTCGACAGTGTCTACACCAATTTACATGCCCACCAACAGCATATGAGGATTCCCTTTTCTCCACATCCTAATATTTCTTATTTGTGGTCTTTGTGATGATAGCCCTTATGACAGGTGGGAGGTGAGATCTCATTGTGGGTTTTTTGTTGTTGGTGGTGTTGTTTTTGCGGTCCGCAGGCCTCTCACTGTTGTGGCCTTTCACGTTGCGGAGTACAGGCTCCGGACGTGCAGGCTCAGCGGCCATGGCTCACGGGCCCAGCCGCTCTGCGGCATGTGGGATCTTCCCGGACCAGGGCACAAACCCATATCCCCTGCATCAGCAGGCGGACTCTCAACCACTGCTCCACCAGGGAAGCCCTCATTGTGTTTTTTGTTTTTTGTTTTTTGCAGTACGCGGGCCTCTCACTGCTGTGGCCTCTCCCGTTGCTGAGCAACGGGCTCCGGATGCGCAGGCTCAGCGGCCATGGCTCACGGGCCTAGCCGCTCCACGGCATGTGGGATCTTCCTGGACAGGGGCACGAACCCACGTCCCCTGCATCGGCAGGCAGACTCTCAACCACTGCGCCACCAGGGAAATCCCTCTCATTGTGGTTTTCATTTGCATTTCCCTGACGATTAATGAGCAACGTTGAGCATCTCTTCATGTGCTTGTTTGTCCATCTGCATGTCCTCTTTGGAGAACCGTCTATTCAGTTCTGCCCATTTTTTAATCAGGTTGTTTGTTGTTTTTGATGGTGAGGGTTATGAGCTGTTTATGTATTTTGGATATTAACCCCTTATTAGTCATATCATTTGCAAATATTTCTCTCATTCAGTAGGTTGTCTATTCGTTTTGTCAATGGTTTCCTTTGCAAAAGCTTTTAAGTTTACTTAGCTCCCATTTGTTTATTTTTGCTTTTATTTCCTTTGCGCTTTAGGAAACAGATCCGAAAAAATAGTGCTATAATTTATGTCAAAGAGCGTTTTGCCTATGATTTCTTTTAGGAATTTTATGGTTTCTGGTCTTACATTTAGGTCTTTAATCCATTTTGAGTTTATTTTTGTGTATGGTGTTAGAGAATGTTCTAATTTCATTCCTTGTAAAATAGCAAGTAAAGCTTTAAGCCTCTTGGAATCAAAGATTTTAGCAGAAATCTAAAAGACTTGAGGTCACAAGTAGTGTTTTTCACTTAATATGCAAAATGAACTAATTTAACCTGAAAAAAACATCGAATACTTTTCCTACATAGATCAAGCAAAAAACCCAGATCAGTTTGACAGCTTAACTGAGTGTAGATAGAGAGATAAGAGATGGTGCGGGGATAATCATTATCATCTTCACCACCATCTCAGGACACAAGGTAATGAGATTTCAGGTGAAGTTTCTTCTTCGTGTATGTTCTCCCTCCTATATTTATCTGTTCTCCTCTTCTTGCACAGGAATAATTTTTTTTGTTAAGGTTATGTGGCAGTCCTGATTAAAAGGGTATATTGTCAACCCACACAAACAACTAGATATGGTCACATGACTAAGTTGAAACCAATGAGATACTGGCAGGAATGTCATGTGCAACTTCTAGAAAGTTTCCTTAGAAAGGAGGAGGAGAACCCCCTTCTTCACTCCTTCCTCCGTCATGTTGGCTAGAATATGAGTGTGATGGCTGGAGCTTGAGTAGCCATCTTGGATCATGAGGTAGAAGCTTTATGTTAAAGGTGGCTCAGCCACAAGAGAGAAAAAAACAAAATCCCTGAAGACACAGCGCTGCCATATACCACAGACTGCCTACTTTTATATAAGAGAGAAATAAACTTCTATCTTGTT
Organism: Monodon monoceros; assembly: GCF_005190385.1. Lineage (NCBI taxonomy): Eukaryota > Metazoa > Chordata > Mammalia > Artiodactyla > Monodontidae > Monodon > Monodon monoceros. The sequence continues at coordinate 31,156,462 of NW_021703783.1, forward strand.
TAAGCCACTGTTATTTTGGGTTTTCTGCCGTTACAGCGAAACTGACTGTAACTAATACAAAACCAAAATAAGAAACGTTCTTACCAGAGCAAGAAGCTACTTCCCTCCATATTGTCAATTAAGAGTTCCCTCCACTCAAAACAGAATTAAAACCTTTGTGCACACTCTGATTGAGGCACTCTCAAGCCAAGGATGGGAACACAATTAAGAAGTAGGACTTCTCAGTCAAAACATCCTGGAACTATATAGTCAGTAAAATAAAACCTCCATGCTTGGCAAAGGACTCTAAGTAGCCTAACTCCTTTTCAAAAACAAGTCTTCCTCTTACACCCTAGATCTGGAAGTGCAGATGGAAGTGGCAGCAGGGGACAGTCCCCACTCTTAGAGGGCAGAGCTGCAGAATACATTTTATTTTTTTAAGGAATTTTGCCTTTTTTTTAAAAAAATTTTATTCATTTATTTATGGCTGTGTATGGCTCGATGTTTCTGTGCGAGGGCTTTCTCTAGTTGCGGCAAGTGGGGGCCACTCTTCATCGTGGCGCGCGGGCCTCTCACTATCGCGGCCTCTCTTGTTGCAGAGCACAGGCTCCAGGCTCAGTAACTGTGGCTCACGGGGCTAGCTGCTCCGCAGCATGTGGGATTTTCCCAGACCAGGGCTCGAACCCGTGTCCCCTGCATTGGCAGGCAGATTCTCAACCACTGCGCCACCAGGGAAGCCCTAGAATACATATCTTTGTTCAACAACATTTTACTATATATACCATTAAATATTCAACTATACAGGCTTGACTAAGTCTCAAATACTTACTATGCCTTTAAAACTATCATGCAGTTGATCTTCAGCAAAAATATGGAACTGAAGAGGTTTGATGCTGAAGATAAGTGCTGACTTCAACATGGTTAGAGTTTCTTCCAGTCTTTCCCCACAGGCAACTACGGCTAGGTGCACTCTCTCAACGGGCTGCATTTTCAGACTATACCTGATAGAAAAGAAAACCACATTTTCCAACAGTGTTAGTATAGGGTAACATGTTAACGACATGGTATTCGGACCGTGTTCAAAGATTGAAGTTTGAACAACAAGGTCCTACTGTACAGCAGAGGGAACTATATTCAATATTCTGTAATAAACCATAATGAAAAAGAATATTAAAGAGAATATATATATAACTGAATCACTTTGCTGTACACCAGAAACCAGCACAACATTATAAATCAACTATAGTTCAATTGAAAAAGAAAACTGAAGTTTGAACCTTCTATTTAAAAAGCAAAGACAAATCAAATTACAAAACAGTATAATGTTGAATCAATCATATATATATATATATATATATATATATATATATGTATGTATGTATGTATGTATACCCTCAACCAGCCTTTCTCAGCTAACGTTCCTCACCAGGAACCACAAAACACAAAAAATGACCACTTCCGCATTCCCCCAAGAATGGTACATAACTAGCATCATTCTGGATGCACGGGAGAGAAGTTAATTCACTACTCACTCTGGATGCTGTAGGACATTAGGGCTTAATTCTCTCAAAGAAACCCCCACTTGAGAAAGGGAGCAGCACTGATTTGAAGGTCTTCCATTTAATTTTTAACTATTTTACTTAAAAAAAAATCTCAAACACACCAAAGTAGAGAGAAGACAACAGTAAATCTCCATGTACCCATCTCTCAGCTGCAACAATTATCCATTCAAAGGTATTCTTATTTCCTCTAAAACCCCTCCCCACAGCCCCTTCCACTAACCAACAGATCATTTTGAAGCAAACCCAGATATAAATTCACCCACAAATATTTCAATATTATATCCAATCTTCAACCATGCTGATTACAAGAAGTTTCCTTCACATAAGTTTTTTTGTTTTGTTTTGTTTTACTGTGCAGTCCCATTTATCAAGTAATCAGTGAGAAGTAAAAATTTCTGAGGTGGTCTAAAAATACTAGTCAAACACTAGTAGCACATCATTTTGGAAGGAAGGAAAGATTCCTAAACCCCAGTTATCAGCCTAGGCTATGTTGGACCCTACCTCTAACACAGAGCAGCAGTGCAAGCACCTTACCACTGAACCAGTAATACTCCACCATCATACAAGGAACAGAACTAATTATGTGTGACTGCATTGTTATTAAACAATTAACATTTACAATATGAAATAAAGACCTCATCTGTAATGAGGACATAAAATAATCTTTTTGGAACTGACAGCTAAAGGTATGTAGGAGTGGAAGGCAACATAAAACAACCTAGTAGCACATTAAAGTATTATAAAGTACAAACATTCCAAAACTAAAAACATACAAATTTGACTTTAACTCAATTTTTAGTTACAGAGATCCTTTCTGTAAAATGTATAAGGGGATTACAAATAATACTGTTTAACGTTAATAGTTGTATGTATCCATTACTGAAATTTTGTAGTAGCAGGGATGGGTGATTAATCATTTTTCTTAAATTTATAAGCTAAAATTATCGTGGTTATGTTCCTTAGCACAGGACTTTGGAATCTTGAGTATTCATGTGTCCGTGTGTCAGAGTGGACCCAGAACTGTTTCCTGAGGAAAATCTTGGTCTTGCTCATGGGTAGTCCCTCAACTGGCCAGGATATGAGAAAACAGAAAATGATGCTAAATAACATTAAATACAAACAATTGACTATATAAAACACACCTAAATATCAAATTCATACAACTTAATGTTTTAACATTAAACATTTGGAATTATTAATTTTTTATCCTATTAATGATAAAGTCTGAATATATATAACGTGCTCCTGCATCTACTATGGATCTATTCAGTCATATTAACAAGCTTGTTTGCCAAGGGCCCAGAGACATTTAAGGACAGCAGTTGAAACTGACGCTTTTCTGCTCTGAGTTCCTGAGGCCTGAAAATGGGTTCACTTCTCTTACATGGGACATCTCTTACCTACACAATTACTGGTAACTGTCAGCCTTCAGCAGAGGAGCAGAAAGGCTTTTCAGCATGAATACTTATCTCCTAGAAAACACAAGAGTCATTTCCTTCCCTGATCCCTCAACTGGGAGGCTGAAACCCAATACCTTGATAACCTACCCTTTATTCAGACTAATGGGCCACTTATTCTAAAGATGACGTTCTTTAAAAACAAACAACAACAACTGCTTTTAAGAAAAAGAAACCTTCCCTGGATAATTCATGAAGTTAAACATTACACCACTTTGTTAATGGTATTCAATGGAGAAGTCACATAAAAAGTGGTATTGTTGGAAGGGGAATTTACGATTCGAGAAGCGGTGGTGATAGTTCATTCTTCATCAAGTTATTAAGATTATCATTAAATTAAGATATAACATCAGGTACATACTTTGCCTTTAAGATTTACATCAATCTACCAGGAACTGGTTTTTATGAGTGGTTTGAGGAGGGGACAACTGCATAATTTTGCACATGGCTATCCAGCTATCCAACCATCTTCTGTTACAGGGTTACCAGAGTTTAGCCTTCCACCACTCACCTGCTGTGCTACCTCTTTCACTCATAAGGTACAGCATAAGCTTGGGTCTTTTGAAAGCTCTGTTCTTTTCCACTGACAGGAATTAGAAAGAAGCAGTGCCTGTGTCCTCGTCTGCACCCTCTATCCATTCCCCTCGTTTCTGTTGAGCCCCTCAGTTTACAACTTTGGAGCCCTATCAGAGGGGAGACTATCTACACTTTCTATACCTAAACAAGGGGACATGAACCCAGTTCACCTCAAAGCAGTGGAAGCCACAACGACACAAGTAAAAGAGAAGGCAATCAAGACACACAACAATCTCACAGAGCTCTCCATTGTCTCAGCTTTCTGATAAATGCCTCCAGGTCCTGTTCCTCATGAGGGTATAAAGACCCTCATTAAAGCACCAAGATTTGAGAATCTATAATGGGCTCGGATTGCTTAACTGGCCATAACTAGATCCTTCCCCAAAGCTAAAAGCCTAGAGATTTAAAGAGTGAGCCATAACAGTCATGTGCTGTTTGGCACAGAACTCTCAACATACAGAAGTATAATAAACCTTCTCAAGAGAAATAAGTCAAATGTTCTTCAAGGAAAAAAAGTCCTTCTAAGGTCAGTCCCAGGGACTCCTGCTCTCAGGCACTGCAGAAAGGCTTGTTCTAATCACACTGCTAGCACTCCTTCCACCAATTTCTATAAAAGCAGTAGTACTGTCAACAATATTGCATTTGTTTTTCTGTTATGTGTCCCTTTTTAGCAAAAGCATTATATACAGTACAGACTCCAACAGCTAAACTGACAAGACAAAACATATTTTAAAGATGTCTCTGCTCACCACCCTGTCCCTAGACCCAGGAACAGGAAGTAACTGCAACTGGAAGAAATCTAAAGTAAGCTTTTACACTAGAGGAAGGGATAACTAAAACCTTCAAAGAAGTTGTAGGGAAGTAGACATTCAAGTAATTTTGGTCCCAACTGAATGGTGTTAATATTGTCAGGATCTACAAAAATATGCTATGTATTAATCACAGTGTGAATAAGAGAAAGTCCCTGTGGATTTAAAGAAATGTTATCCAAAAAGGACATTTTAAAGTCATAACCTACTTTTCTACAGATATATGATTAGAAGAAATGCTTCAGATAATTCAAAGGTAACACCTGAGGGTCCCCATGACTAAATCTGGCATAGCCTGAGCATAGACTAGAATTGTGACAGCAATGATTGGTAACACATTCTATTAAAAAACTGAATCAGTGAGTCCAAAATGATACTAAATAAAGAGTAAGGCGGAGGGGGAACCCTCCTTTAAAGATGAATACCAACCAATAAATGTAGAAGGAATGACAGAATTACAAAAAACACTATTTTGCACTCACTATTGCAATAGATGATTTGAACAAGAATAATTAATGGATGCTAAAACCACAGAGTATCAAGGTATTATCCCCACACATTACAAAAGGGATAAAGATACTGTTACGGTGTAGAAATGTGACACCGCCACCTTAACCAGGGGATCAAACAACCAATCATGTTAACTGTCTGCCACCACATGCCTCCCCATAGAACGCCCAAAGAGCACAAGATCTCCTGCGCAATATTGCGGCCAAAGATCCTGAATCTAATCCTAAGGAGACAGGCAAATCCAAATAAAGGAACATTCTGTGAAACAAAACAAAAATATCATGTCATGAAAGAAAGACACCAACCACCACGCCTCCCTGCCCTGTCCCCCCCTCAAAAAAATGTTTGGGAATTGTTCTAGAAAAAAGACTAAATAGATTTAATAACTGAATGCACTTGTTCCTTGACTGGGTTCTGAATGGGGAAGAAAAGATACAAAGTTCATTAAAAGGAAAATAAGGAAATATGAATATATATAAATATAACATTCTGTCAGTGTTAAATAACTTGTAAGTGCCAATTTTGTTATGTTGGTACTGAAGACTATCCCTGTTCTTAGGCAATACATGCTGAATATTTAGGCTGTCGCTCAAACAGTTCAGCCAAAAAGTGGCAAAATGTTACTAATAGGTAAATATCTAGTGACAGGTATGTAGTGGCTCACTATGCTATTCTTATAACCTCTGTAGATTTGAAAACTTATCAAAGTAGAAAGCTGAGACGAGGAATCCAGAAAAAAAGTTAACACAATGTTTTACATGAAAATTCTAATACAAATACTGTAAACAGACTTACAAGCCTTAAGAATAGACTTATTTTAAGTAACATTTCTGCTGTAAAGGAATAATAATTTTTCTTTTTTTAGACAGCATCAAAATTTAAACATTAAAAATTTTTAATCAAAATTAAAATTTTTTAAATCGAAATTTAGCATCAAAAGCTTCCAGTGTGTTCTTCTAGCCTATAATTAAATTAGTGTTTTCTCTATAAAAGAAAACAACATATAACAATATTTAGCCTAGTAATTAGCATTATAATTAAGTACACAGACTCAAAGTAAACAGATTAAATTTCTGATAACAATCTCCCCAAACTAAAAAATAACTGCCACGAACTTATCTTTAAAAACTTGTGGGCTTCCCTGGTGGCGCTGTGGTTGAGAGTCCGCCTGCCGACGCAGGGTACCCGGGTTCATGCCCGGGTCCGGGAAGATCCCACATGAAGCGGAGCGGCTGGGTCCGTGAGCCATGGCCGCTGAGCCTGCGCGTCCGGAGCCTGTGCTCCGCAACGGGAGAGGCCACAACAGTGAGAGGCCCGCGTACCGCAAAAAATAAAAACAAAAAAAAAACTTGCAATTGAACAAAATTGGAAAACTATATTCAGAAACACTAATGATAATTTCCTTAATGTGTAGCTCTTAAAAAAAAGTTTTTCCTCTTACTATAAAAAAAAGAGTTGTGGTGAATTAATATACTAAGGTAAAACTACTTTAAAGGTTGTATATAAATCACTCTGGGGACAAAATACAATACTTAAAAAAAACTCTGCAAGGTTTTATGCAAAGGATTAAAAAAATCTAAAAATTCAACATTTTGTAAGTATTAATTGTTAAAATATAATTTAAAATAGTCTGTAAAAATATACCTCTTAAAACTAGCATGGGACCACTTAAGATAACAGTTCAGGTAGCAAATACACAGACTATGAACTGAGAATCAATTCCCATCATAGAGAGAAAGATTAACTATTTTAAAAGCTCAAGTCACATAATAATATTAAAATTAAGAGATTACATAATGAAAAAAACTACAATTAAAAAATGAAACAAATATTTGTAATCAATGGCAAAGGTAGAATGTATTATTCTAAGAGTTCATAAAATAAGCATTAAAAAGCTCAATAGGTAAATATCAATACAGAAAGTACAAACAAAATTTAAAAAGCCAAATAAATGCAGAAATATATTCAAGAAATAATCAATGAATATAAATCAATAATAAGCTATCATTTTACTCTAATAAGTGGCAAAATTATAACTCCCAATAATGAATGTTAAGGTTATGGTGACACCAGTACACTCACACAATGCTGGTACAGGCTTAAATCTGTATAATTTTTAGAACATAAGTGATATCCAATTCTTTTTAATGAATATTTGAACTCCTTTCACATGCTAGACACTGGGGATAAACAAGAAAGCCACAATCCTAATCTCACACAATTTATAGCTGTTGTGAAAAGACAGATTTTTGAAAGATTTAATCAGAAAGCATGGTTAATTGCTTAAATAGAAAACAATCAAGGTTGCTAACTCGGCTCACTACACAAACATCTAACCTAGTCTGAAACTGCTGGGGAAAATTACTAGTCATTTACTGGTTGCCAAGCACCTTGCCAAATAATGGGGCTTAAATAATGAACACCACGTGGTGTCCGTCTGCGAAGTCAACACTCCAGAAGTGGGTAATGATTCGCAACCACAACAGATGCAGCAGGTACAGTAACTATGAGGATACAGAGAAGGGAGAAGCGGTGGGCACGGAAGGGAGGTCACAGTGGCGGGATAAGAAGTGATTCCACGGTAGTTAAGGGACAGAAAGGAAGAGGCCGGCAGGAGCAACAGCATGAAAGGAGACGGGCGGGAAAAGTTACTGCAGACTGATTGACGTGTGGGAAGCCCACCATGAACCAAGACACAAAACCCAGATGAGGGGAGGTGTGAGGGGCTAGCCCAAGTCAGCAAGGTGAAAATCACCACCGTGCAGCTGGAGACACAGCTCGGGAGCTCAGAGAACAGCTCTGGAATGAAGGTATCAGTTAAACCATCCAGGGAGCAGCAGAAGAAAGAGCAGAGTCCTAAGGAGTTAGGACTGGAGAGAGGAGTCCAGAGGCGGCGGGAACAAAACCTGAGACGACAAGAGCCAGAGACGGACAGAGTCCAAAGGAAGAAAGAGGAAGTGGTAACAAGAAAGCACATTAGGGCTCAAAGAACAATTCCGAGGTCAGAGGTGACTTCAGTGAGAGCGGGTTTTTTGTCAGGTGGTGGCCGGGTGCTGCTCCTAGCGGGCTGAGGTGTGAAGGTGTTCTTTTTTTGTTTTTTAAGGAAGTAAAGCCAGTAGATACTCATAAATGTTTGCTGGTGACGAGAAAGAACAAACAAAGGATGCTTGAAGGAAAGGGGCTAGAAGCAAGCTGCGGTAGGGACTTTGGTTTGTTTCAAGGACAGAAGAGGCAGAAGAGGTGTGAGCGCTGTGACGCCACCGGGGAGCAGTCAGGGGCAGACAACTCATGCAGATACAAGTTACTAGAAGCACATGCACAGGAACGGCGAAAACACTTGCGGTGGGTATTGAGGCGATTTGGGCTTTTTTATGTTATTTTATGATCACTGTATAATAAATTAATTGGGAGGAAATAACCCCCCAGAGGAGTCTAATCAAAATACATAAAGAATTCAAATTGGAAACGCTGGGACAAGTCTGGGGAGAAGAAAATGGTGCCAGTTATAAGGGCCCCCTGGTGCCAGGCAAAATGGGAGAGCTAATGGTAGCCGAGGGGATTTCAGAGAAGCTTCCCCAGGTGGGCAGAGTCAGGCAAAAATGAGGTGCTATTTAAATACTGAAATGGAGGGGGAGTATGACATGGCAATGGGACAGCACTTTAGCTTGTCGGCACATTGGAATAGACTGAATAAATAAGGGATTCCCAAGAGCAAAGTAAGAAACTAAGTGTTGGGCTGCAGCATGCAGGCCTGCAAGCCCCGTACTTGCCCAGCTTCAAGACCGAAGGAGGAGGCCAGTCAGGCCAGCAGAGACATCAATGGCTTAATGGATGGGGGGAGCTTACATGTCGAAAGCAAGGTCCTGGAGCAGCACACTACTGTGTGCAGATGACATGGCAGCAGTGTTTGCTGGGGGGCGGGGGGAAGGGGTAATCACTTATAGGGAGAACTGACCTCAGGTTGGCTCACTGGTTACCAGGGAAACTAGCAGAGGAGCATGCTCCTCACCATCCCTTTGATAAGCTATCATGGAGGAGATGTTCTGATTTAAAGGTCAGAACCATCGCTAGTTGGGGCAGGGGCAAGTATGTAGGAAGGTCAGTCATGTGAGTAGGGTGTAGGTGAGGCATGGACTGGTCGAGCAGGGGACGTACAGAGAGCAAGAGAACAGCCATCTTGGGTGGCCTGATCATACTAAGTTTAAGAGATTTTACATAATGATATGATACATGTAACAAGATGGTTACAGATTTATACTACGGATGTAATATTACAGGCAGAGAGTATAACTTTTAAAATCTCAAATTTAGGAGAGTAAAAAAGCACAAGGGTTTACAATATCATGTATCTATCCACATGTAATTCCCTCCAGGGAATACTTGGGAGCTTTGGGAAAATAGTGAGTTGGAGAGACTCAAAGAAAAGGAATACTAAGCAGAGGCTCCAGGATTCAGACTAGGTCAACTTCCCTGGGCTTCTGCAGCAGAGGAGGTAGGAAGATCATTACTCATGCCGTAACTTACGAAAGGGCCTGGGTTGTATAAATCAGAGTATACAGGGGCTTTCAACCTTACCCAGCTCCCAGAGTGAGCAGATTTATGTCAGGTCGGAGATAGCTAAGTGGTGCTTGTCATTACTCTATTGCTAGAAAACTCTTTAAAGGATGAAAAATATGGAGCTCCCATTCTCCAAAATTATGAACAAGCTGAATGGTAAGATTATCTTGAAAAAGTTAGTTTTTAAAAGTTTACATAATCTGACTCGACTGACCCATATTAGAATTTCAATCATCCAATCTTTTCCATAGCAATGAGATACAATTAAAATATGTGATTTCAATGATTCATTCCCAGTTGTTCATGGGATGTATAATGTACTGGGAATACAAGAATTTAAAAATACACACTACTAATATTTATTAAGAATGCAGTTCTTCCCACCTGGAATATGTCACCTCTTGTCCTTAAGCCTGGCTAATTTCCTGTTCGTCATGCAGTCACTCCCTTAAAAACGCCTTCCCTGATGCCTCCCTCCTGCTTCTCCCATCTTTGTGGCTATAATCTGTCACCCTCTATTAGAGTCTCAGGTTGACTAGTGTGAAGCTCCCATCAGAATGTAAGCTCCAGAAGGATGGGGCCATGTTAACCAGACTCAGTCTGATTCTTAGCACCTAGCACTGTGCCTGGCAAATGGAATGAGTAGAATTAAAATTCAAATGAATCATAAAGAAATTTTATTATTGGGAAGGGCACTTTAGGCTACAGCCTCACTCTCCCCTGCTACTATCTCAGAGAGTCTGATATCCCATTCCTACCAATACTTGTTTCCTTCGTTGAAGGTTAGAGCAGGAAGGGACCTGAGAGTCAGTCAATCCAATGCCTTCATTGTCCAGAGACGTGAACAAAGCTGCACTAGTCAAAAACTTTAAAAAAGGGCCAATAAACAATGTCATATAATTTGCTCCTTCATTAAACACTTATCTTTATCCTCCCATTCCCCAATATTCAACCCCTCTGCTCATAACCAATATAATCCTTTCCCAGTTGTCTCCATTTGCCTACAAAATGTTTTTTCAGTATACCAGCTTTAAGTCAGATAAATGCTATATGTCGGTAAATGTCAGTGGAAATCTACCTTTATTATCTGGTTACCACTTCATTACCTGTTACCTAAAATTTGATCATAAATTGTCCTAAGAACAATGGTTTATCTTAGTAACATCTTTAAAATTTTTTAGATCATTTTATACACAGTATGTATTAAAAAATTAGTCATAACTACTTCAAAGTGGGAAAAAAGAATAGAAAACCCAATCAGAAAACTAATTATTTACTTGTATAATAATATTACAGGAAAAGAAACATTTTTATGACCATATGACCACATTTTTATTACACTCAAAAATTTATTAGCTACTATCTGATCTTACCTACACTGATCTACCAATTAAATATTAAGTGCCTACCTAAAAGCCGCTTCCCAAAAGCAGTTCATTCCACAAACATCAGAGGGCAGCATCCAATAGGGATTCCAGTAACACAGAGAGAAATCTTTACACCTAACAGAGTAAGACAGAAATAGTCCTATGTGAGTATTTTGGCTTAAAACTAACAAGGAATTTACTCAATAACATAAAAACTTACTGTTCTATTTTTTACAGCAACAAAACTGCAAATTCAACTTGCTATGGTAACTTGAGGATTTCTGGAAATTGATTTCTCCCTTACTTAGGGTAGCACTACTTTAAATAGAACTTTAAAACCTTTAGGCAAAAAAATACCACAGACTGGAAATGTTTTTTAGTCATGAACGCTCTTAATATATTAAGATCTCCTCCTAAGATGACACAGAAAATATTGGAATACTTCTAAAATTTTCCTTCCTTCATGAACTGCACATATCCCCCTTAGAATAAAATCCATTCTGCCAAACAAAACATTTGCTTATCCTGAAGCAAAATTTAAGCCACAAATGCTGGTAGAAAGGAAAGAGAGAATCTTTAAATGCTTTTAAATTAATCCTCAATCCAAGCTTAAAACACCAAGTATCGTGTTTTAAGTTGGAAATAAGAGACCAAGTTGATATTCATGGCTCAGTTTCATTACCTACACATCTCAGTTTCACTATATTTCACAAGCTAAAATGGGGGATCAAATGTGGACTTTCTTCTTAGATTGCAGGTTGGAGCTAAAAAACCCCACAAATACACAACAACAACTGCTCACATTACAAAAAGTTATGTTTTTCATTGTTATTCCTTTTCAAAACAATAGTCTAGTTGGAAATTCAGTACAGTGGAGGCTTGGGTTTGCACAAGCAAGTATGAAGTCAGAGTGAGTCACTAAACCAGGTCACCTCATGTGCCATCACCATTAATTCAATTATAAGTTACTGTTCTTACAGTGAAAGGTCTATGAAATTTCATATTTGCAACATCTCTGATCACACCTCTCACAAATGTCAACAGGCTAAGACAGGGGGTCTCAATCCAGGATGTACAATGAAATCACCAGAGAGCCCTACACCAGACCTGTTAAATCAGAAACCCTGAGGACAGGGTCAGGCACTGGTTGCTTTTAAAGTCCTGCCTAAGTTATTCTGTATACTACTGCATGAAGAACTACGTCAGAATTTTTAAATGAATGGAAAAAAGTGACACTATAATTTGTTTTTTCTTGAAATGGACACCGTTTTCAAGCACAGCGTAAAAAGTTAACATATCTTAGTTGATAAGTCAGAAAATGTGTGCAGACCAGTAAAATGTACAACCTGATCAGGAAATTTGTTGGTCCCCTTCCAGGTGTGGTCATGTAGTTTTTAAGTCTTGCACTTATTTGTAGAGACAGGCTGAGTGGAAGTGGCAACAACTAACACAGAGTTTTTTTCAGATTCAAGAGTTCTCACATCCATTTAAGCCTCACAACAAACCTGTTCAAATAGGTATCTCCATCTTTCAGATACAGACATCATCAAAGCTTTCTTTCAACAAATCCACAATTTATTTATAATCAACACCTAAAGTGCCCCTTTGTTCCAGGAAGGAAATAAGTTGGTTATTCCATCTCCTTCTGTCAAATCTTCCAACAGTAGAAAATGAAAATAAAAATGAAGTCTCAAAGAAAATGACTAAATTTTTTTGTAAAAATGACTGCTTGAAATTGTGTATTAATACCATTTTCTGCCTCAACTTGTATTGCTCCCAGCCCTAGGCAATCATGCATCTATTTTCTGCCTCCATAGATAAATGGAATCATATAATATGTGACCTTTTGAGTCAGACTTTTTTCACTTAGTGTATTTTCAAGGTTCACCCACTGTAGCATTTATCAGCACATTTCATTCCTTTTTATGGCCAAATAACATTCCCTTTTATGAATGGATGGATATACCACATTTTCTTTATCCATTCATGAGTTAATGAACATTTGGGTTGTTGATACTTTTTGGTTATTATAAATAATGCTTTTATGAACATCCATGTAAAATTTTAACATGAACGTATGTTTTCTATTCTCTTGAGTATATATATATATATATATATATACACACATACACACAGACACACACATATACATATACACACACACGTGCGCACACACACCCGTACGAGAGGAATGGCTGGATCATGTAATCAATGTAAACTGATTAATGCAGATGAAATTACAGGGAAAAAAATGTCAAGTTTTAGGTAACTTTCTTGACCATAACTCAATGTCAGAAAACACAGTTTACAGAAAGAATGTTCTCTTTCTGTCTTTCTTTAATGGAAATATAAAACATATGCACTAGTGAGTATACATCCTCCTTACCATTAAAAAAAAAAAAAACATAAAACACTGAGCTGCTGCTAGCAAAAGGGGGCATAATTTATTCACAGTTTCTTATCTCCCAAATTTACATTCTTTCACTTCTGAAAACTTGGTTTTAAAGATTAAGATAAAGAGTAGAAACTCATACTGAGAACTCATTATGTACCAATAACTATCACTACAAGCAATAAATGAGGAAAAGCAACTAATCTGAGACAGACAGTACTTGTATTTTCAGGCCAGAAAAAAAAAGTTTAAAAATATTGGAAAAGTAAAGGTACTTATCCAAGTTCCGATTATTAGCTGCTTTTGCTTTTATTCCTTAAAACTACTGAAAATGGAACATTAGACATACAAAATTCAAAGAGGTAACTCTATTAAATAATTTTAATGGGGCAAAACTGTAGCTGACCTAAATGGGTATGTCTTCAGTAAACAATGACATCCAGAATCAGTGAAGTCCATAAATGCAAAGTTTTTCCATTGTGGATCAAACTGAAATAAAACTTTACCATGACTCATCCCCCTGTTTCATATGGCTTAATATTTCTAGCTCTAGGTGGCTTGTCTACAAGCAAACTGATCAAGGGATAGCACAGGGATCTCTGTGGTAATACAACAGTCTGTATCCTGACTGTGGGGGTGATGACACGAATTTCACTTACGTGATACAACAGCATAAAACTGCACATACACACGAGTGCAGGTAAACTGGTGATGTCTGAAGATGGTCTATGGGTTGTACAATGTCAATTTCTGGGGTTCTAATATTCCACTATGTTGACACACATATATTCCAGATACGGTAGCATTACACTAAGCTCGTGTAAAATGTTACTACTGGGGAAAAACTGAGTGAAGGATAAATGGGGTATCTATGAAGCATCCTGTGAACTTATATTTATTTCAAAAGTTTAAAACAATAAATGATTCACAAATTAAATTCCTCCAAATTTCAGTACTCGAAAAATGTTTTAAAAATTGAGACATCAGAATCAAGAAGAACTACAATCCTGCAGCCTGTGGAACAAAAACCACATTCACAGAGAGACAGACAAGATGAAAAGGCAGAGGGCTAGGTACCAGATGAAGGAACAAGATAAAACCCCAGAAAAACAACTAAATGAAGTGGAGATAGGCAATCTCCCAGAAAAAGAATTCAGAATAATGATAGTGAAGATGATCCAGGACCTCAGAAAAAGAATGGAGGCAAAGATTGAGAAGATGCAAGAAATGTTTAACAAAGACCTAGAAGAATTAAAGAACAAACAAACAGAGATGAACAATACAGTAACCGAAATGAAAACTACGCTAGAAGGAATCAATAGCAGAATAACTGAGGCAGAAGAACGGATAAGTGACCTGGAAGACAGAATGGTAGAATTCACTGCTGCGGAACAGACTAAAGAAAAAAGAATGAAAAGAAATGAAGACAGCCTAAGAGACCTCTGGGACAACAACACAACAACATTCGCATTACAGGGGTCCCAAAAGGAGAAGAGAGAGAGAGAAAGGACCCAAGAAAATATTTGAAGAGATGATAGTTGAAAACTTCCCTAACATGGGAAAGGAAATAGCCACCCAAGTCCAGGAAGCACAGTGAGTCCCATACAGGATAAATCCAAGGAGTAACATGCCAAGACACACAGTAATCAAACTGGCAAAAATTACAGACAAAGAAAAATTACTGAAAGCAGCAAGGGAAAAATGACAAATAACATAAAAGGGAACTCCGATAAGGTTAACAGCCAATTTCTCAGCAGAAACCCTACAAGCCAGAAGGGAGTGGCATGATATATTTAAAGTGATGAAAGGGAAGAACCTACAACCACGATTACTCTACCTGGCAAGGATCTCATTCAGATTCGATGGAGAAATCAAAAGCTTTACAGGCAAGCAAAAGCTAACAGAATTCAGCACCACCAAACCAGCTCTACAACAAATGCTAAAGAACTTCTCTAAGTGGGAAACTCAAGAGAAGAAAAGGACCTACAAAAACAAACCCAAAACAATTAAGAAAATGGTCATAGGAACATACATATCGATAATTACATTAAATGTGAATGGATTAAATGCTCCAACCAAAAGACACAGGCTTGCTGAATGGATACAAAAACAAGACCCATATATTTGCTGTCTACAAGAGACCCACTTCAGACCTAGGGACACATACAGACTGAAAGTGAGGGGATGGAAAAAGATATTCCATGCAAAGGGAAATCAAAAGAAAGCTGGAGTAGCAATTCTCATATCAGATAAAATAGACTTTACAATAAAGAATGTTACAAGAGACAAGGAAGGACACTACATAATGATCAAGGGATCAATCCAAGAAAATGATATGACAATTATAAATATATATGCACCCAACATAGGAGCACCTCAATACATAAGGCAACTGCTAACAGCTATAAAAGAGGAAATCAACAGTAACACAATTAATAGTGGGGGACTTTCACACCTCACTTATACCAATGGACAGATCATTCAAAATGCAAGTAAATAAGGAAAGAGAAGCTTTAAATGACACAACAGACCAGATATATTTAATTGATATTCACAGGACATTCCATCCGAAAACAGCAGATTACACGTTCTTCTCAAGTGTGCACAGACCATTCTCCAGGACAGATCACATCCTGGGTCACAAATCAAGCCTCAGTAAATTTAAGGAAATTGGAATCATATCAAGCATCTTTTCTGACCACAATGCTATGAGATTAGAAATGAATTACAGGGAAAAAAACGTAAAAAACACAAACACATGGAGGCTAAACAATACGTTACTAAATAACCAAGAGATCACTGAAGAAATCAAAGAGGAAATCAAAAAATACTAGAGACAAATGACAATGAAAACACGAGGATCCAAAACCTATGGGATGCAGCAAAAGCAGTTCTAAGAGGGAACTTTATAGCTATACAAGCTTACCTCAAGAAACAAGAAAAATCTCACATAAACAATCTAAACTTACACCTAAAGGAACAAGAGAAAGAAGCACAAACAAAACCCAAAGTTAGTAGAAGGAAAGAAATCATAAAGATCAGAGCAGAAATAAATGAAATAGAAAGAAAACAACAGCAAAGATCAATAAAACTAAAAGCTCGTTCTTTGAGAAGATAAACAAAATTGATAAACCATTAGCCAGACTCATTAAGAAGGAGAGGACTCCAATCAATAAAATTAGAAATGAAAAAGGAGAAGTTACAACAGACACTGCAGAAATACAAAGCATCCTACGAGACTACTACAAGCAAATCTATGCCAATAAAATGGACAACCTGGAAGAAATGGACAAATTCTTAGAAAGGTATAACCTTCCAAGACTGAACCAGGAAGAAATAGAAAATATGAATAGACCAATCACAAGTAATGAAATTGAAACTGTGATTAAAAATCTTCTAACAAACAAAAGTCCAGGACCAGATGGCTTCACAGGTGAATTCTATCAAATGTTTAGAGAAGAGCTAACACCCATCCTTCTCAAACTCCTCCAAAAAACTGCAGAGGAAGGAACACTCCCAAACTCATTCTATGAAGCCACCATCACCCTGATACCAAAACCAGACAAAGATACTACCAAAAAAGAAAATTACAGACCAATATTACTGATGAATATAGATGCAAAAATCCTCAACAAAATACTAGCAAACAGAATCCAACAACACATTAAAAGGATCATACACCATGATCAAGTGGGATTTATCCCAGGGATGCAAGGATTCTTCAATACACGCAAATCAATCAATGTGATACACCATATTAGCAAACTGAAGAATAAAAACCATATGATCATCTCAATAGATGCAGAAAAAGCTTTTGACAAAATTCAACACCCATTTATGATAAAAACTCTCCAGAAAGCAGGCAGAGAGGGAATCTACCTCAACATAATAAAGGCCATATACGACAAACCCACAGCAAACATCATTCTCAATGGTGAAAAACTGAAAGCATTTCCTCTAAGATCAGGAACAAGACAAGGATGTCCACTCTCACCACTATTATTCAACATAGTTTTGGAAGTCCTAGCCACGGCAATCAGAGAAGAAAAAGAAATAAAAGGAATACAAATTGGAAAAGAAGAAGTAAAACTGTCACTCTTGGCAGATGACATGATATTATACATAGAGAATCCTAAAAGTGTCAACAGAAAACCACTAGAGCTAATCAATGAATTTGGTAAAGTTGCAGAATACAAAATTAATGCACAGAAATCTCTTGCATTCCTATACACTAATGATGAAAAATCTGGAAGAGAAATTAAGGAAACACTCCCATTTACCACTGCAACAAAAAGAATAAAATACCTAGGAATAAACCTACCTAGGGAGACAAAAAACCTGTATGCAAAAAACTATAAAACACTGATGAAAGAAATTAAAGATGATACAAACAGATGGAGAGATATATCATGTTCTTGGATTGGAAGAATCAATATTGTGAAAATGACCAAACTACCCAAAGCAATCTACAGATTCAGTGCAATCCCTATCAAATTACTAATGGCATTTTTTACAGAACTAGAACAAAAAATCTTAAAATTTTTATGGAGACACAAAAGACTCCGAATAGCCAAGGCAGTCTTGAGGGGAAAAAACGGAGCTGGAGGGATCAGACTCCCTGACTTCAGACTATACTACAAAGCTACAGTAATCAAGACAATATGGTACTGGCACAAAAACAGAAACATAGATCAACGGAACAAGACAGAAAGCCCAGAGATAAGCCCACACACCTATGGTCAACTAATCTATGACAAAGGAGGCAAGGATATACAATGGAGAAAAGACAGTCTCTTCAATAAGTGGTGCTGGGAAAACTGGACAGCTACATATAAAAGAATGAAATTAGAACACTCCCTAACACCAAACACAAAAATAAACTCAAAATGGATTAGAGACCTAAATATAAGACCGGACACTATAAAACTCTCAGAGGAAAACATAGGAAGAACACTCTTTGACATAAATCACAGCAAGATCTTTTTTGATCCACCTCCTAGAGTAATGAAAATAAAAACAAAAATAAACAAATGGAAACTAATGAAACTTCAAAGCTTTTGCACAGCAAAGGAAATCATAAACAAGATGAAAAGACAACCCTCAGAATGGGAGAAAATATTTGCCAACGAATCAACGGACAAAGGATTCATCTCCAAAATATATAAACAGCTCATGCAGCTCAATATTAAAGAAACAAACAACCCAATCCAGAAATGGGCAGAAAACCTAAATAGACATTTCTCCAAAGAAGACATACAGATGGCCAAGAAGCACATGAAAAGCTGCTCAACATCACTAATCATTAGAGAAATGCAAATCAAAACTACAATGAGGTATCACCTCACACTGGTCAGAATGGCCATCACCAAAAAAATCTACAAACAATAAATGCTGGTGTGGGGAAAAGGGAACTCTCTTGCTCTGTTGGTGGGAATGTAAATTTATACAGCCACTACAGAGAACAGTATGGAGGTTCCTTAAAAAACTAAAAATAGAATTACCATATGATCCAGCAATCCCACTGCTGGGCATGTATCCAGAGAAAACCATAATTTAAAAAGACACATGCACCCCAATGTTCACTGCAGCAGTATTTACAATAGCCAGGTCATGGAAGCAACCTAAATGCCCATCAACAGATGAATGGATAAAGAAGATGTGGTACATATATACAATGGAATATTACTCAGCCATAAAAAGGAACAAAATTGGGTCATTTCTTGAGACATGGATTGATCCAGAGACTGTCATATAGAGTGAAGTAAGTCAGAAAGAGAAAAACAAATATCATATATTAATGCATGTATGTGGAACCTAGAAAAATGGTACAGATGAACCGGTTTGCTGGGCAGAAGTTGAGACACAGTTGTAGAGAACAAACGTATGGACACCAGGGGGGAAAGCTGCGAAGGGGTGGGGATGGTGGTGTGATGAATTGGGCAAGTGGGATTCACATGTATACACAGATGTGTATAAAATTGATGACTAATAAGAACCTACTGTATAAAAAAGTAAATAAAATAAAATTTAAAAATTAAAAAAAAAAAGGGCTTCCCTGGTGGCACAGTGGTTGATAGTCTGCCTGCCAATGCAGGGGACACGGATTCGTGCCCTGGTCCAGGAGGATGCCACATGCCGCGGAGCGGCTGGGCCCGTGAGCCATGGCCGCTGAGCCTGCGCATCCGGAGCCTGTGCTCCGCAATGGGAGAAGCCACAGTGGTGAGAGGCCTGCATACCACAAAAAAAAAAAAAAATTGAGACGTCATGCTCTGGATTAAACAAAGCATTTAACAGTAACACTCTCCACAATAACAGTCCTCAAACTTAAAGTTTACTTAAATGCAACAGCAGAAGATCTTTCATACTTTTAAATCAAACTGAAAAAGATTTTTTTCATTTCTAAATGTCCATGATAGCCATGAGGCTTTAGTGAAAACCATCTGCATTGTGGAGAGTCAGTGATAAGTCTAGGCATATCCAGCATAAGAATGTGGAAGTCTGAATGAGGTGCCTCACCAAAGATGCACCTTAAAGGCACGGATACCTGCACTGTGACTGCAAGAGAAATAAAGATGCTTACAGTCATGTTAAAGGAGAACATTCCCATGGTTCTAACCACCATTATTTAAAGATCAGTTCCTGCACAACTCATTTTCAACTAAAAATTGTCTTCAGACATCTAAGTCAGGTCTTCTTTTTCATAAATATCTAGTGTCATGAATATTCAAGAAGTGTGAAAAGAACTGCTTATACGCAAATGGCAATGAACAATTATCTAACCACTTCAAAAATAAGTTAGCATCACACTGTACAACCTAAACTCTCTCAAAAAAAAAAAAACTGAATTAAAGATTTAAATGAAAAAAAAAGGGAAAAAAAACCCACTGGTAGAAAGTTTTTCTATGCATGACAAAAATAAAAATGATAAGGAAAAAACTGCCAATCTGAACACATAAAAATTTTAAACTTCACGTGGCATACACTCTGAAAAAAATTTAAGTTAACATGTTGGGAGGAAGTATTTCCAACAGGTATGACACACAGATAATAATCTTAATGTTTTAAAATAGGATTTCTATGTCAAAAGTACACAGTATTTCCTCATTAACCTAATCACTTTCCTGTTCAAAAGCACAGAACAACATTAATTAATTTACTAGTCAGGTTTGTGCTAAGCACTTTACAGCTATGTGAAGTATGATCTTCAGTGAACTGAAATACAAGGTGCAAAATACTGGTTTTTATCTAAGATGTCTCTGTATCAACAAAGCAGAGATTAAGGTGGGTTTAGTAAATAATTCAGCCTTCTTCACTGTTCACTGCCTAACTCCTCTCTTCTTCAAAAATAACTGCAGGGAAGAGGCAAAAAATTTCTCCCCCAAAAAACAATAGCGCAAAAATAGTGGTCAAATCAGTCTCAGTTAAATCAATGGTTCTCAATCTTTGGCTTTGTAACAACAACCTGGAGCACACATCTAAAATATAGATTCCCAAGCCCCACTCCCAGGGACTCTGGTTTAGCAGGTCTGGACTGGGGCCTGAGGACATTTTTCCCAGAGGTCAGAAACTGAAAAAAAAAAAAAAAAAAAAAAAAATCATTTAAAATTTAAATGATCAAAACCATCACTGAATTAGCTATATTTTTATTGTGCCAGGCACCATACCAAGTAATCTACACAAGCTATTTTTTTCAATTCCCACAAACAACCCAATTATCACAGATACTCTTACCTCTTTGTAACTGATGAGGAAACGTGTTCAAGGTTAACACAGCCAGTGAGTGGCAAAGCTGAAGTCTGTTTCCAAAGCCCTGACTCTTCCCACTCTACATTTTCAGTATATCCTACTAGTTAGTGTTCCTGGGACCCAGCAGAAACCATAACTTGATGGCCTGACCAGGTCTGAAAAGGAAAGTAAGGTGACTACCTCCCAGTTAACAGTCATTCACAGTAAGGGTATGACGGGTCCAGAAATGGTATCACTGAAATGCCTGGTAGTTTCTTGGTTCCCTACTACCGATATGCTGTACAGCCTCAATGGGATGAAATCTTGATAATCGCTGTCATCAGTGAAATGTGAGAATTTAATCACCCAGAGTATCTAAAAAGCCAGAGCATGGTTTAACTCCTTCTGAAGTACTGACATCTGGTCAGTGCTTTAAGATAAGTGCTTTAGATTGAATACCTTAAATACAGTCTGTCCACACTGCGCACCTTCAGAGAGTCCCTCTGTGTGGAAGAGCCACTACCTCCCAAGCATTCCTCTCCACTGGCGCAGCACTCCTCTCCAGCGCCAGTCATGGGATTCTGTCTGCAGTATGGATGTGCAAGGAACACAGCCCAGAGAACCAGAGGCCCCCATCCCAGGCAACACTGGCTGATCCAAGGATGGGTGTGTGATGCAAGTCCAATGAGAGCCTTTTTCTAGAATTTTCTACCTGAGATTAGAGATGAAACACTACAAGAAGTTGAAAGACCCCAGGAACAAAGCCTGTCTACAGCAGAAGAGGAAGAGTCCCCAGTCCTTGATGTCCCTGGAACTGCCCGGGGAATTCTTCCTTCAATCCTGTTCCTTCCAGCAACCCATAGAAGCCTATAAATATCTGTTTTGCTTAAGTCAGTTTTAATGGACTTTGGTGACTGACAACTAAGAATTCTGATTACTATAAATTAATTAAGGTAAATACAAACTACATTTTACAGGTAAGAAAAGTGAAGCAGAGAGGTGGTCAAGGTTTCACAGGAAACAGGGCCGGAATGAGACCACAGGTTTGTCTGACACTAAGATCTACCCATTTTCTAAATACCAAAATAATGGATTCAAACAAAATGAACTCACTAATAATAAATTTCACTGAAAAATTGTTTCCATCATTTTCTAGTTTTTACTTTGAGAACGTGCAAGGACATTTCCAAGTATTTTGTTGTCGTGGAATTCTGTGCAATGAATATTTTCTATAAGGTCTGACCACTGGAACCTACTGGGTATAACCATAATCCCATGTTTCAAATGAGAGAGAGAAATAATAGTTTTAATCTTTGAGGTAAGACAGCTTTAAAAAAAGTAAGAATGCAATGATAATCAAGTCCTACCAAAAAAAGGAAGATGTTGCTTGCCTCATAGCCCCATTTTCCACTGATGTAATGCTATCTAGACTAGGTTCTTATCACAGCAGCTTTATAGATAGAGCACTTGCAGAGCAATCAAAGGATACATAGTTTCTAATGCTGGTACTGATGCCCTCTGCACCTCCACCAAACTATACATAGGAAAAGAGGTTAAGAATACCTACTCCATATCCCATGGTAGCCAAAAAAGTTGACTGAACTCTATGAGAAATCTAAAAAGATGTTATAAATGATAATATTTAAAATGAAGAGTCCTGATGTCTTAGGAATCTTCTGACCTTAATCAAATCATAGGCTACAAACAATCCAGCTTTTCCAGGGTGCTCCTCTGCCCACACTTCTTTACAAAGAATGATACACCTTCAGGTGTTTTTTTTTTTTTTGCTTTTTTGGGGTTTTTTTTTTTTGCGGTACGCGGGCCTCTCACTGTTGCGGCCTATCCCGTTGCGGAGCACAGGCTCCGGACGCGCAGGCTCAGCGGCCATGGCGCACGGGCCCAGCCGCTCCGCGGCATGTGGGATCCTCCCGAACCGGGGCACGAACCCGCGTCCCCTGCATCGACAGGCGGACTCTCAACCACTGCGCCACCAGGGAAGCCCATACACCTTCAGTTTTAACTCAAATGTGTGCCTCATTTAAAATGAGGAATTATGTTGCCCAGAGGACCTGTAATATATACAGCTTTTTAGTTGACTCGACTCTGACACATCAAACTTCAGATTTCAGTAATGGCTCTATAAAACATTCATTAAAACTGAAGCACTGACTTTCTGAATTTCAAATAATGTAATTTTGTTAAAATTAGCTAGCCAAGCAGATACAATTTATAAAAATTTGTCACAAAATATTAAGTATCTCAGACAAGGCACTAAAGATGAATGTTACTCTATCAGATTGAAATGCTAATATCATAGTCCACTTTCATTCAATGTTTTGATAAAAATGTTGCTTCCTGACAATTCTACCCAATGCAAAAATAGCTTCTTCCCCATAACTTTAAATAAATGCTTCACTGGAACATAACAGACCACCATTAGCTTTTCATGAGCTCATCCAGGTCTTCAGTCACGGCCTCTCCCAGAACAGATAATAGCGTTGACAAACCTGGCTCTGGAAAGCAGCTCTGCTTTTATTAACAGAGTCCTGACTGTAATCAAATCACAGGGTGAAAACAGGACAATCCAGCTTTTCCATGCTGCTCCTCTGCCCAAACGTCCCCTTTCATTTTGGGAATGGCCATCAACTCTCAGAAGAACATTAACAGCCTACAGCTGATCTGCGCTCCCTCCTCCTATCAGCCCGTAGGAAGTTTTTCATATCAAAGCAGCCTTTACCTCTTACTAAGGGAGCACACGGAGTAAGAGAGGTGCCCACAAACAGAGGAGCCTCGTTTTCAAGGAAGTGGAAACGCTCAGATTTTGTTAAGCATTCGTAATGCGTTGCTTTTTCCATTTAAATCTCATGTTGATTCCAACTCTGACAGTGATCTGTGTAAATACACTTATGTCATTATGCTTTTTAAATTCCGATTTTTAAAGAGAAACACCTCTATCCCAACACACAAAAAGACGTGGGCATGTTAAGTATCGCTTATTTTTCTTAACTTGCTGTAAGTTTCACGACAGCCCGATCGTTTCCTGAAGAAAAATTCACAGTCCGCAGAAATGCTCTATCCAAATTTAACTAACCGGCAAATAATGAAAATTTTAAGCATTAACAGGAAATTTAAATGTCCCATTCAGGAGGGGGGAAAAAACTGAACTAGGGCGCCAGCCCGATGTTTAAATATCTCAACTTGAACGCCATGGAAACAAGAGGGAATTCCCACTAGCCAGACAACAAGAAGGCTTTGGTAGGACCCTCTTATTTTCAACGAATCCTAAGAAAAAAGGAAAAAGAAAATGCAACTGTCAACTAAGAGTTGAAAATTAATTTCTAACTGCTGTGAATAGTGCCTAAAGAATGGGTCTGAAGACAAACACAAAAAGCGTGGGGTGCTCTCGGACTGGAGCAGCGCTGGGCTCACCCCCAGGGTGAGGAGGAGGGAAACGAGCAAAGGGGATCAGAGTCTGCGGTAAAGAAGCGGGAGACGCGGGCCTGGTGGCGGGAGGCGCGGGGCTGACCCGCAGGCAGCCCGGGTCGGGCGTAGCCCAGCTACCCCGCGCCCCCCGCCCCGGACCCCGACAGGGAACGGCCCGTACCTGTCAGACGGGCCGGGATGCGCCGCGGGGCCCGCGCTGCCCGCCCCTCTCCCGGCGCCGCGTCCGCCGCCCGCGAGCCAGGAAGCCGCTGCGGCCTGCGGCTTCCCGCCACCGCCGCCCGCTCCTTCCTCCAAGGACACGGCGAGCTGGCTGAAGGCGTAGAGGAGCGAGCAGAAGCCACAGGCCAGGCACAGCACCACGACGCGCAGGTAGCGCCGCATCACGCCGTCCCCGCGCCGCCGCTACCGTCGCCGCCGCGCCCGCCCGGGCGAACTGGCGCGGAGGGAGCGACACCACGCAGCCGCCGGCGCAACAAGTTCCTCCTTCGCCACGGTCTCGCGCCCGCCCCCCTTCCTCCCTGCCTCCCTTCGCTCTCCGCCCACCACCTTCGAGAGCGCGCGGACACCCCGCCCCGGAGCCCCGGCCCCGCCTCCGCCGCGGGCCTCTCCCCAGAAGGTGGGCGGCCGGACGCGCCGGCGCACTGAGCGCGAGGGGGGCAGGGCGCGCCGGGTGGGCTGGGGCCAGCAGGACGCGGGACGCGGCTGGCGCAGGGTCTTGGGCCACCGGCGACCCCGGGAGGGCCACTCTCGAGCCCTGTGGCTCCCAACTGCGGGCGAAATGATTGGGGCATTTGAGGCAACCGACCCAAATTCAAATGATGGTTCTTCCACGTGGTAATTTGGGACGCTGAAAGCCCTAAATTCTCTGAGCGTGTTTCTTCGTCACTAAAATGGAGATGACATCCACATCATAGGGTGCTTGTAAAGATTAAATTGCTTAACGCACGAAAAAACCCTTGCACTTAGACGGCACTTGATTAAGCCATTTCTCACTTACATCCTTCTCAGCAGGGACTTCCCCAGCCTCTAAGATTCTATAATACAGTCGGTACGAGCCATTTTCACCCAGATGTCTAATTACCTCCTAATGCCCTTTAGGATGCATATCTTGCCTCCCATCGAGGTTGTAAGTTCCTATAAGGCTGAGGTTCAACCTTTTATGCCTTTTTGATCCTCCTCACAGCTCACCATTCGCATGTCCAAAACAATTAATATTCTCCCTAAAGAGCTTTGCCTTTAGCTTTCCATTTCTTTTCCCTCTTTCTCAGCCATATTTTCACTCCATTCATTTATTGAACATTTACAAAGCATGTGCCAAGCACTGTGTGAGTACCTTGGGGTACAAAGACGCCTAGTTGGGGCATGGGGGTGGGACAGTGGATACTTGTTAAGTGCAATACGACCATACAGACATTAGGATATAAGCCTGTAAAGGTGTGGGCACACATACAAAACGGAGCAATCAGTTCTGCCTGCGGGCATGGTTAAGAGACACTTTACAATGTTAAAATGAAACACAGACGCCAGACTTGAACCCTGAGCGAACAAAACCAGTTAGTCATACAAGCAAAGCTTAATTTAGCTTATTTTGCGGGATAAGAGGTTAACTTGACCTGGGTTACTTTTTGCTTATGCATGTGAAAATCATAAGCAGACCTTAAATAGTTCCCAAAAATTGGTATGAGGTAACCACTAACCAATTCCCTTTCATTTAAGAAAAGTCTAGGAGGGGTGGGCAAAATGGGTGAAGCGGGGGTGACTTACCTGGTGGTCCAGTGGCTAAGACTCTGCACTCCCAGTGCAGGGGGCCCAGGTTGGATCCCTGGTCAGAGAACTAGATCCCGCATGCCGCCACTAAAGATCCCGCACACGACTAGGAAGATCACATGTGCCACAACTAAGACCCGGAGCAGCCAAATAAATTTTTTTTTTTTTTAATGGGTGAAGAGGATCAACTGTACGGTGATGGACGATAATTAGACTTGTGGTGGTGATGACTTTGCAGAGTATATAGGTGTTGAATTATAATGCTGTACACTTGAAACTTACATAATAAAAAATAATTTAAAAAAAGAAAGAAAAGCAGTTGAATACTCAACGTTTGAAGTTTAAACTGCAAAAAAAAATGAAAAGAGAAAATTATAATATTTTAACCAGTCACTGTAGAGAATACACACTCACAGTCTTCACAGAATATACCCCTGAGCCTCATTCCATATTTTGGTTTGAGTGCTCCCAGTTTGCTGTCTTTTTGGTGTACACACAATAAACTTTTACTAATAACTATGTAAGTGACTCATAGGTTTTACTTTTGTTTTTTGTGAACTTTTGACTGTAGCAAAAGTGGCCCTAGAGTCTAGAGTGTGGTAAGAGAAGTAATTCCAGGCTGAGGAATCAGTGAAACAGGCTCTTGGGTCAGGGAGCTGTGAAAAGTTTGATATCACCAGTTAAGTGAATGCAAAAGAGGAGAAGATGAGCTATAAGACTAGAGGTTGAAGGGGTCAGATATCGGAATGCGTTATTTAGTACAGCAAGGAGTTTGAACATAATCTGGCAAGGAGCTTGAACGTAAAATGTTGAACCATTGAAGGGTTTTTAAATTAGGACATAACATGGTCACATTTGCCTTTTGGAGAGCAGATTCTGGCTGCAGTGTAGAGGCTGGGACAGATTGATATTGGAGCCAGAAAGCAGCTACAGTGCCAAAAAGTGAGGGAAAGGAGGCTTTAAACACACACACACACACACACACACACACACTCTCTCTCTCTCTCTCTCTCTCTCTCTCTCTCTCTCTTCATGGAGAAAAATCATGCTGTTAAACTGTTCAAATTGCAGTTGGAGCTTTGAAGAGTTTGGCCATGAGAAACAAGATAGGGAAATGCTGTATAATTAGTGGTAGCTCTTCATTTGGAATCCCTACACCAAATAAGTGCTGGCTCTGTGACCATGGGAAAGTCACTAAACAAATTTAAGCCTCAGTTTCTTACCCTATAAGGATTAAATTTCTTGCCTTACTTGACAAAAAATGAAAACTAGCATGCTATCAAGCTGTGAATAGAATGAAAACATACACTTATTCATTCAATAAACATTTATTGAATATATTCTACATGCCAGACAAGGGGCTATTCTGTACTGCCCCCAAAACTGGAGACAAGCAAGTAAAAACCACGACAATATAAAGTTAATCCTTTCACTACGCCTTACAATTCTTAGAGAAATAAAGATAAACTTAATGAGGTACAAAGATGGATAACAAAAGCATTTATAAGAACAGAAAATAGATTTTCAGAGAGAAAACTAAAGGATATGGTACCAAGAAACTAGAGTAAGAGCTAGCACTCAAAGTACGTTTAACTTAAAGAGATGCTAACTACAATTGTTTCTATTTCAACAAACTAAATGTAATGAAAATAAAGAATAATTTAATGACCCAGAGATTGTTAAAATACTAGAATGGCAATATTCATTTCTGCGACAATATATGGGAAGACCATATCCGGAAGAACAATCATCCATTTACTTGACATCAGGGTTCTGGACCATATCATCCCTTTAGGTTCCTTTTAATCCTGTAATTAAAAAGGAAATTCTGTTGAAAAGTATGTAAGGCATTCCAAAAATAGAAATGATTTTTGTATTACCCACACACTGTCCCAACTGGTTATCCTGGAGTACAAGGAGCTGTGTGAATACTTCTGATCATTTCCAGGATTCACACATTTTGATATTCCTAAAATTAATTGTAAATTATTGAAAATATTTTTTGCCATAATGGTTAGGCATTTCTTTCACTTACTGTGTGTATGTATGTGTTCTTAAGTCTATTTTTTCATCTCTAGACCACCCTCTTAATTCTCTAGTGACAGGCTGGCTATATCCAAATTTTTTTTTTTTTTTTTTTTTACAGTACGCGGGCCTCTCACTGTTGTGGCCTCTCCCGTTGCGGAGCACAGGCTCCAGACGCACAGGCTCAGCGGCCATGGCTCACGGGCCCAGCCGCTCCACGGCATGTGGAATCTTCCCGGACTGGGGCACGAACCCGCGTGCCTTGCATCGGCAGGCGGACTCCCAACCACTGCGCCACCAGGGAAGCCCCTATATCCAAATATTTAATCAATATTGATCTTCCCTTCATTCTGTCAAAAAAGGTAAATTTAGGTGGACAAAAAGAAATTTAAAAGTAGCAACATTAGTTGTTTAAATTATGGAGATAGAGACCTTCTCCATGACCTGAAAAACTCTCGGATTCAGGATAATCCAAATCTCAACAATCGTATATTCAAAAGATTAATCTTGATTTTTCATATAGCTCCTAGTACATGCTGGATATATGGTAGACATTCAATTAATGAGTTTTGGGGGGTTTTTTAATGTCTTTTCCAAGACACTCTAGAGCAAATTTAGGTCCTGCTCAGCATTTCCTTCCCAATTATACCTTTTAGTACTTCTTAAAAAAAAAAAAAGACGTCCTGTGGGGGAAAAGGTAAATTCTATACCTTTTCATAGTAAAGTTCAAAGCTTTTTTACATAATTTCCACTTTATAAAGGTCTATGCATAAACTAACTTAATCCTGATAACAATTATACTTTATTCTTTTAACAAACAAGGAACCTGAAATTCAGAGAAGTTTGTTAACCACATGGCTAATGATGAAGATCCATAATTCAAATGGAAATCTTTGAGGATCCAAAGTGCATGTTTGTTTTTTCCCTTATACCATGCTATCTCACTGTGAAAAAATAAATGCTAAACTGAGTGATGCAAATTAAAAGTAAAAGCAAAAAAGCAAAATAGATGTTATATGAAAATCTCTTAGATTGGTCTTGGGAATTAAAACAAATTAAACTTGCAATCACAGAAATACAAATCACGGGGTTTCCCTGGTGGCGCAGTGGTTAAGAATCCGCCGCGGGGGACGCGGGTTCGAGCCCTGGTGCGGGAAGATCCCACATGCTGTGGAGCAACTAAGCCCCTGCGCCACAACTACTGAAGCCCGGGCGCCTAGAGCCGGTGCTCTGCAACAAGAGAAGCCACCGCAATGAGAAGCCCGTGCACCGCAACGAAGAGTAGCCCCTGCTCGCTGCCAACTAGAGAAAGCCTGCATGCAGCAACAAAGACCCAATGCAGCCATAAGTAAATAAATAAATTTATATTAAAAAAATACAAATCAGATTAGTTGCAGAGCACAAAGAATCAGAAATTCACACTAAAATTGAAAATCATTCTCTCCTCTTGTTGGCCTCTAGTGAAATTTCTTCATTTTTCACAGTCCATTTCCTAGAGACCTTGTTGGGCTGGAGGAAAAAGTTGGAAAAGTATGTTGTCAGTTGGAGCAAAGAGTATTTCATTTTAAGTGTTCATTCAGACTTGTAAATGTGGGAAAATGTAGGGTAAGGGGGAAGACGAAAGAGTAAACTGATTCTCTTCATGCTCAAAAAACTCAGCTATAGATCATAAGATTAGAAAAAGTGGCAGTGGAAAACTAAGTGGGGACACCTTAACTCCTAAATAATCCTAGAATTCAGCTAGTATTTCCATCCACAAAGGAGAGAGATTATGAAGCGGGCAGAGTGGGGAGGGAAAGAACGAATATGCTATGGACCATCCTTACATTTCTCCCTGGTTCAATCTTCAGGAACCCTGCATTCCCATTAATAGATTATAACCTATTATTTTATTTATTTATTTATTTATTTATTTTGCGGTACGTGGGCTTCTCACTGTTGTGGCCTCTCCCGTTGCTGAGCACAGGCTCCGGATGCACAGGCTCAGCGGCCATGGCTCACGGGCCTAGCCGCTCTGCGGCATGTGGGATCTTCCCGGACCGGGGCATGAACCCGTGTCCCCTGCATCAGCAGGCGGACTCTCAACCACTGCGCCACCAGGGAAGCCCTACTGTTATTTTTTAAAAATACTGTCAGTGAAATTAAAAGCTAGATTTACAGGGAAATTTAGTCATGAGGAAAATTAGAATTAAAACATACATGCACAAGTTCACCAAAACCTGCCATCAATCAAGGTCATGATTATAATATTAAGTAACAGATAAGTCTCTGGACCCAGATTCCCCAAAATTGAAAAATGAAAATAATTAAGAATTCTGATACTATTACACTTCAGAAATACAGTACTTAGTTGAAAAATAAAGTCAGAATTATTGTTATCTATATTCCTTTCTGTATAGAAGCTACATCCTAAATAGTCCTATGTTATGTTTGGTTTTTCTTTTTTTTTTAATATTAATAGGTTTTATTATTAATAGGTTTCACATGTTGAAATGGCTTTTCTTTTCACATGTCTATATTTTATTTTTAATAAAGTAAAAAAAATTTTTTTTTCTTTCTAATTAAGTTAAAGTGTCCCTTAAATTATTTATCTTATCCTATACTGGAAACATCATAGGCTTTTACATTTTCTCTTATTAAAGACCAAAAGCTACCTCTTGGACCTAAGGCCAGATCACTGTTTTTTAATTCTGAAAACAGCCTACTTTTCTTTTTCTTTTTAATGCTTTCACTACATTTTTGTCCTTTAGGAGTCTTCTCCCAAACTGGTTTTATACAGTATCCCAACTCTTCTCAATCTTGCTGACTCCAGAAGTGAACACAGGCTAATTTCATTGTTGCTATTAGTCTGAATTAAAAGAGGTTAGTGAAAATAATACACATACAAAGTCTAAATTAGTAAATCTTGGTACCCAGTTTCTGAATTCTCTTGAAAAAAGAGTTAATGAAAATATGAAGATGAGATGGTAGCTTTCATCCACATTCCCTACTTCCAGGTAAGTCAGCAGATCCAGGTTTACCTGCATGTAATTCAAGACCTGCCAAACTTGTGTATTATTTCCACTCCTCAGGAATTCCAGTTGGATCCATTTTACTGGATCCTTGAACTGAAAATTTCACGTAGGGGCTTATCCTCACAACTAAAATAAAGCAGTTTTTTTGAGATTTTTTTAAAAAGCATTACTATTTAGCCTTATGTACAAAAGAGATTTGAGGAACTTTATAAGAACACAAGGGAAAACGTTAAGTAGATAAAAACTGTAGTTAGATGAAGTTAAAAATGTAGTTAGATGAAGAAAAACAAGTTAGAATATGGATATGCAGATGACTGAGTTCTATATAATTATTAAAAGTATGCCTAATTTTAATCTGAGATTTCCCACAACTAAAGCAAAAACTGAGGACAATCGATGATTTGCATTGTTCACAAGAAAAAGGCAAACTGATTTCTCAGGTTGAAGTAAAGCTTTTCCTGAAACAGGTCTGAATAAATTTTCTCATTTGGATTCTGAGTGATGTAATGTTTCCTCAATATCCTCACAAAAAGGCAACAGGAGACCTCATTCAGCTGTTTACTGATTTTTAAAAATTAGTATAGGAAAATGATAATCTCACATTACATGCCTTAAAGTCTTTAACTTTTGAAAATTCAAACTGGAGTAATGAAATGGTAGCTGGCTAAAATTACTGGTGACACCCAACATTACCAGCTGCAACTATCAAGATGAGATCCTAACATCTCCACTGCGGACTTACAGTGGATACTCAGGCCAAGCTGAATTTTCTAGGGGGAAAAAAAAAAGGAAAAAGAAAAAAAAAAATGGTGGCAAGCACTCCCTCTTCTGTTACTTCTGTATCTTATATGTATTTTTATTGTTGAAATAATGGCATTGTATTTACAGATCTCTCCTCTAAGATGTGAGTTCCACATCTTTGTCCTCTTTGCAACCAACCCCCAGACCAGTGCCTAGCACACAAAACATACTCAATAAATGTTCACTGAATTGAAAACTGACATAAAGAAAATCTAGATCAGGAAAATAATGAAAGTATTACAGCAGTAAAATAGCTACTACAGTCTACAACTCCTGCTGATGGGGAGGAAAGAAATCACCATTGAAAAACAATTCAGAACATGAAACATGTCCCAGAGAACTAAAAGCTTTCAGAGCTCTACTTGATTTTTCTATATAAGTACCTAGTCTTATCGTGGCATTTCATATGCTCCAGAATTGGCCCATTCCACAAAGGCTGGAATATCTGCACTGGCTAAATACAAAGCCACATTAAAAACATAACATTTAAATTATCTGGGCTAGCAGGGCTGTGCACTCAGGAAAGTGTTCATATAATTCAAGGTAAATCTCTATGACAACTTCTAAAAATGAACTGGTTTTGAAGAAAATCATTTTATAGTGATTACACATATTGCTGCTCTAGTAAACAGTCTACTAAACACAACTGAAAACTTAATGACTGAGTCATTACAAAGATGATTTATCATAGCTTGTTTTAAAATTTTTCTCAAGAGACCGAGATGCTATACATTCTATCTGTTCTCTCTCCCTTCTGAGTGATTCTTCTCTGCTATCATCGACTACATCACAATCCCCATTTTCTAATTTCTGCTACTATCTTTGCTTTTTCTCCTTCCTCCTCCCTCATTTTTTTCCCCATTTCTAACCTTCCTTGCCTTTATTATTAGGGCATCTTCTTTTTCATCACTCTCAATAGCCAGGGAGGGTGTTCTTTTCCTTCTGCTTTCACAAACGATCAGTCACATCCTGTATTCTGCAATCTTCACTGTCTCTTGAGTCTACTCAGCTATTTTTGTCACTGATGACTTTTCTACATTTCAGTTTTTCTACATTTCAGTTGTTCCAGACACCTGAAGGTGCCTGTGGTTGAAGAGGGGAGCCAGTGTTAGTAAGTCGAAGTATTACTTTATGATTACCCTTCTTACACACACATTAACTCTTCTGTTTGCACTTGATTTTCAAAGTACAGTACAGAAATTTCTATCAATGGCCCAGTTCCTACTTCAGGTCTTCAAGATTCCAGGAAAGAGATAAGTGGCAGACCGAGAAAATAAGTAAAATAAGGGTTTCAGTGGAAACTAAAACTTCTAGACCACTCAGCATGAATGTATATAATAAGCTATATTCTTTTCAGGCAATAAGAACTTCTTTCTAAAAGAAGGGTAATAAATGTTATCAACTTAGAAAAGCAAACGTTTTTCTTCCTTTTTTCATGTTTTCACTTTGTCTACAGTCATCACTATAATTTTAGGAAAGCATTTAATACAAATAAAACCTTTAAGTTATTGTCAACTATTTCTACTGTGTAATATAAAAGGTTTAAGAATATGTATTCTTGTATGCCTCAAATTATATCTTCACTCTTACTTATATCAAAATAAGCTAATAAACTCTGAAAAACATCCAAATGCTCTTTTTGTATAGAATTTGGCTAAAATAACCCACTATTAAAACCATAGGGTAAGTTGATGAACCAGAGCTAAAAATATACCCTAAGCCCAGGCTCTGAACCTTTTTGCATATTTTAACATTAGGTGTATTTATGGAATTTGAGTCTGTTTCCTGGTTTGGAAGTGTATTTGAGGTAGGGTGAAATGAAGACAGGAAAAGATAACTGTGATTAATGAAAGGAAAACAAAATATCAAAGTAGCCAACTCAGCTTATTTCTCCTGTCTCATAATGCATACCATCAGGTTCTTTAATTACAGAAAGACAGCTGGTCTGGGATCAGAGCAAACATCTGATGTAAAAAATTCAGTTTAACCTACAGAACACAATTCCTTTTGGGCATCCAAGAAGGCATGGAAATAAGTTTTGTTACAAAAAAAATTATGTTTCTGTAATGGGATTTTACCTATAAAGATAGTAAAGGCTCACATTTACTGAGCATAGAGTACGTGTCAGGTAGTTGTTAAGAATTTTGTATGGATTGACATTTAATCCTCCCAACAACCCTATGCGTTAGATATGATTACCATTATCCCTGTTTAATAGACGGGAAAGGACCTTGAATGACTTACTCAAGCTCACTTAGGTTCTACAACAGAGATTCAGATACCAGCCATCAGTTAGCACTCTCAAATTCCATGCTAACTGTCTCCCTACTATTTAGAAAGATGACTATGCCCCGTTCAGGTAAAATCCCATCTTCTGTCAGATTTTTCTCTCTTGCAGTCCATTTAAAACATATCCAGAAAGTATTTGATCATCATGATAAGACCCAGTACCTCCAAAGAGTAATTTTGACTTAAAAATTAGAATATTTGCCCTATTACAATTAGTACTTGTAGTTTTTATTATGTCTAAAAATGAATATATATGTATATATATAAAACATTTGGAACATGTGAAAAAGAATAAAATAAGAGAAAAAAATTTTCATGTTTTAAAAGAACATACCAGTCATTTGGGGTTCCACTGAAAGTATCTTAAAAACAAATAAAATTCTTTCATTTAACAACACTAAAGAATGAGGTATATAAATGTTTTAATCACAGACTTTTACTGTATGCAATTAACTGTATTTCACAACTTGCATCTTACAAAAAAGACAGTACCATTGTGCCTGTAAAAAGTACTGCAATTAAACAGAAAATTACATTACCACATGAAACCACCAAATATCACAACTGTCAGGGTCTACAGTTTTATTTCTTTCTTCAAATGCTATCATGATGTTTTTATGTGATATTCTGTATCCAAGTTATGATTTAAAGTCCATTTATAGTTCAAAAGTCTCCTATAGGTGAATACATACTCAACAAATGGCTAAGAGAAAGCAGGAGACCCTAGAATTTAAGTACTGTGTGGTTTCTAAGTTGGATTTTTAGAAACAACAAAAAACACTTTTATTAGTTGTAAACAAAAATGCAAAATCTGTAGTCATAAAAATATTTTATTGGTAAATTGACATAATAGTTAGTGGGGCTGTAAATGCTTTTTAAATTTTAGGATACTGATAAATGCATAAACTGGCAATTGTTTCTGAAAATAGGGTACTATAATTTTTATAAGAATTGTTATATTTAATAAGAGGCCAATTAAACTGATTAAAGATTAGTTATTTCTCAGTTCTGTGCAACAGTTCCCATTTCTGTATTAATTAGATTCACACTTCTATGACCCTGGATAAGTTTGGGGCAAGGAAACAGTGATAAAACTATTAAGTTAAAGCTTTTCCAAAACTGCAGCTTTTAAAATATGACAGGTTTCTTCTCTTCTGTTTTTGCCAAATGCTTATAATTACTTGAATTTTAATGTTCTATATAATACAGAAAATACCAGTGTTCAATGACAATAGCACTAAATCTGAATTATAAAGCCATGTAATCAATGTTTTATTGTTTACTAGTCTGCTAGTAAACATTACAATAAATGAATGTTTTGAAAGATAAGCAAAAAATCCCCCCCAAAACAGATAAAACCTAAAACATAATTCAGGAACAATAATTTAGTAAAATGTGTCAAAAACATTGGCAATGGTTCATACAAATTCTTTATTTAATAACAATCTTCCTATTTAACCACACCAAGTACCAGCAGGTGTATTTAAGAGGATAACCATTAAGAAAATTCTGTTGTAGCAACAGTTGATTAAATTGATTTTTGACTTGTATACATATAACTATTTGTTTCACAATTCTCAAATAATACATATTTAGGCAGCTTGCACTATGTTATAAAAATTTAAATTCGTTACATGCCAATAGTAGAGAATTCAAGAATTATGTGTTAGAATTCACTAAACTAAAAGTGAAAATAGACTTACCAATAACACTGCATAATGAGTAATTCAACCACATTTTCATGGCACCTTTAACTGTGGAGACCAAAATGTTAAGTCTGGAAATGTTTGGTAGGCATAGATTGCAATAAAATCTAACAAATTTCTATTTTATGTAAAATGCAAATTATGGATTGTGCATGAATATGTTTGTCATGAAAATGTGGTACTTCTTGGCATAATCTGTGTATTTGCATGGTATGACAGAAGTGACTAGGAAATTGGAGAAAATAAACTTTAATGAGATTCTCCGTTCAATGATGAGGCTTCTCCTCTGGGTGAAGATGACCTGGACATTCCCCTCTCTGTGTTATCAGAGCTGGAGCCACTCTGACTGTGTTGATCTGCAGAAGCAGCACTAGATGCGGGCGGTGACTTCGTTTTCTCCTTAAAGTCTGTAATAATGACTGTCAGATCTCCAACGGTAACTTCCAAATGTTGAGCACTACTCCGATCCACATTTTTCAATCTTGGCCTAAACACAAAAGATGATAAAATTTTAAACTAGCTTTTCTCTCTACCAACTTTCTGAGCATGTAATGCATATTAAATTAGGTAAAAATAACAAAACAAATACATCTATCTTTAAAGCTCTATATTCATGTGTAACTAGCCACAAAAATATAATTAAATGTTTGAAATCATTAACATTAATCAAGCCAATCATTCCTGAATCTTCCTCAACGTGACAAAAAACTCTGGGAGTAATGTTCTCTTAAATGTGCTTTTATAGCTTTATCATAATTTTGCAGACAGCTTATCAATTTTACTAAAATAAATGTTTTAGAACAGCAGTGACATAGCTGAATCACAGAGGAAGCTGACAACAGCTAAGGTTGAGTTATATGCAGGGCTGTTACTCCACTGATGTGCACTTGTGATAAGGGCGTCATGACTGTCTGTTCTGCCTGGACCCATGACCATTTTGACTGGTTAAAGCTCATGCAAATATCTGTTCAGTATTGTGAACATCACTCCTGGCTTTATGAGTGAAAAAGAAACATTTCAAACACAAATGTCTTGTAATCTAGTAAAACAAAAACAAAAACAAAAAACAGAAAGTGTCCTCACAATTTAATTTCTAATATACCTTCAACTAAGAAAAACACTTTCATGATATAGTAAAAGAGATGAAATCTTTTATTTCTACTTTATATACTTTATATATTGATGTTAAAAGACAATATTAAATGGTTAATTTTATTACTTCAAAAGTGCCATTAAAACACTCTAAATTTACCTGGTTTTCTTATGACTGTTCTTTTTGCTAGTTGTTTCCTTTTCACTTTTTTCTTTTTCTACTTTATCTTTTTTCTCTTTCTTTGACTGTGTAGGGGGCACAAACTGCTGAGTAACCTGCTGTGCAACCAACTGGGAGACAGGCCGAGGTTTCCTGTGTGCATGTTAAAAAGAAAGGTTTTTTTATTACTATAATTTAAGAATGTATTTTTTATGAGAGAATAGCTCAAATTATGAGAATAGATATATGATTTCACATATAAAAATTTCTCATATGTAAGGTAATTCAGATGTGCAATTTAACAGATATATATATACACACACATACATTACTGTCTTTCCTATCCAACAAAAATAGAACTATAATAACAGTTAAAAGTTATAGCCCAAGAGATATAGTCAAACCATTAAAATGTAACTGTTACATAAACTGACACGAAAATTATTAAAAATGTATATCAAACTGTGCTTATGGGGAAGCACACATAAACATGAATTTTTAAAATTAAACTTGAAAGTTCACACTGAAATAAAATCTAAATTTATCGCTCTTCTCTCAGAGAAGGAAATACCTCACCATCTGTTACAATGGCTATTCTTTTCTTTAAAATCTTTCATTTATTCACTGAATAAATATTTGAGTGTCAAAATTTCTCACTTCTTACTGCTCAGATCTTTGAGCTTCCTTATGTATCCAGCCACAATTTCACTGTGGTTTTTTGACCTTGGAGATCTGTCCAGTGCTTTGAGACTTGCCTAACTTACTCACTTATTCATTAGAAAAAAATTTATTGAGAATCTACTGCAGAAACTGTACCGAGATAGATGAAATGTTGCCTGACTACAATCTTTGGTACCAGTTGTCACTTTTGGTACAAGTTGTCACTCTATTAGCCCAGGGTCAAGGATGCCTCCAGCTTTACGGTAGAACGTGGGCAGCTGAGGTCAAGATTCAAAGTAAATGGTCTCTAAGTTCTTAAAATGAGAGAGAAAAAGACAATTGAGGAGGGAAAAAAGGTGGGAAGTTAAAAGCAGAGAAGAATAAGATAAAAATACATTAAAAAATACATTTTAACAGATGGTCTATAAACAACAGTAATCTATTGCCTGGAAAATCCTGACCCTATTCTGGTCAGTAGAGTTATTAAAAAACCTTTTCCTTTGTTGCTCTAAAGCAAGACAAAATAGAAACCAAAGAGAAAATACTTCATAATCTAGGATTCAAAGCTGCAAGGAGGAATCCTTTGAAGGAGAAAATAGGAAACGCAGTATATAAAACATCTTAATAGATGGGTACTGAATTTTGTTTAGAACCTACAGAGTCTGAAGTACAGGAAGGATATCCAGGAAAGATGTCCAATACACAATTTAAAAAGCAGGACTGACACAGATACCAGGGTCAATGATGTAAATTAAGAGTTACACAAATGAAAATGATATTGAAAGCATGGTAATTAATGGCTGAGCTTGTTAAGGAAATGAACTTTAAAAAAAAAAAGGACTAAAGTAGTGATTCTCAAATTTAAGGTACATCAGGATTACTGGGAAGTCTTGTTTAGCTTGCTTAGCTCTGCTCCCAGGGTTCTTATTTAGTAGGCCTCGGGGTGGAGCCTAAAATTTGCATTTCTAAATAGCTTCCAAGTTAAGGGGAAGCCTCTGGTCCAGCCACCACACTTAGCAGAGAAGCTTGAAGAAGTGCAATATATTGATACTACTGCAGCATAAAGTTTGAGATGGAGAGCAGGGAGTGGCAGAGAAAAAAAAAAAAGGCTGGACAGATAGGAAGGAACCCGACAATGAACAGCGAAGGAGTTTGATTTACCTTTAAAAGACAGCAGATCACTGAAGAAATTCAGACTTGAATTTTACAAAGATTACTGGCAGCAATCTGGAGGGGAAAGGTACTACAGAGGCAGGGAAAGCTACTTTAATAGACCAGGTAAAAATAAAAAGGGCTTGAACTAAAAGGAAGCGGCAGTGGGCTTATTTAGAGACAGGCTGAAGAAGCAGAATCAAGGGGACGTGGTGACGAATTAAACGTGCCTTTCTCACTTCTCAACCAAAAAATATTCCTTTAGCAAAGCATACAGAAATTCTTGTTTGTCCTCATGTAACCAACGCTCTGTGGATGAAATCAAACAAAAAATAAAGTCTTAGATGTTGATAAATGCTATGGAAAAAAAAATAAAGTAAGGAACACAGGGAGTGTTAAGGAAGGAGTTACTGTCTGTTTCCTCATCTAGGATATACACTCCACAAGGAAAGGGATGGTTTCAGGTTTATACATCACTGGATAACTAGTACCTAGCACAGTACTGAAAAAATACTAGATATTTAATATTTGTTGAAAAATGAATGAATGATAAAATCAGGCTTAATGAGGAACAAAGATGTTTTAAAAGACAAGGAATACTGTCTCGATGCTTACTCATGGGCCAGGATCAACCACTCACTACACAGATGTAAACAAGTAGTGAAAAGTTAAGAGCAGCAAGAATTAATTCCTCTTTTAATTATGCCGGAATATGGAAAGAGAAAGAAAGTACAAAGGTGTGACAGGTTGTGAAAAGGTTTGGTTAGACTAGTGCCTGGTGAACAGTGAGTCACCTAAAATTAAGAGTCACTCCAAGCTATACAATGGAATTGAGGGGTAGTCATCATTTGTCTCCTAAGGTATTATGGGTCTCTGAATCTCTTCCTGCCATAACAAATGAAAGTTTGACAACATCCTTTATTATAGTTTGTACTGTCGCTCCCTTCGTCCCAAAATTTAATGCAAAATGAATTTATAAAAATGTTAAACTAAATTACAAGAAAATTGTGAACATTAAAATAAATTTACATTCTAGAGTAGAAATCCTGAAGTTCCTAGCAATCAATAAATTGACATTAATTACTGAGAGGCCATTATCACTAACTTAAGATATATAATAATTTATATTCTCTTTATTTAGTGCTGCCTTTAAGTAAAATTGAATATTTTTCTAGGTTTTTCTGGATTCATTAATAATCTCAGTACTCAGTGCTGTTTTTCCCATAAGATGTAACTGTCTCAATCATGGACTCTCTGATCATGAAGCTTTTCAGGAATATAACGATTGTGCTGTGGTTAGGTACAGAATATTTTTATAACATTATCAATCACTCCCCCACCCCTCCAGCATTTGTCTCCAAGTTGGTGTCCATCAATTATGTGACACAGTTCCTCAATCACTCCCACTTTTATGTGAGAGAAGGGATAATCCTAATTCCCCAGCATCATGGATCTTACAACTGCTGCCAAGTCTTTTTCATATTTAACAGGTTTTCTCTCTCCAGAATCTTCCTAGAATCATTTTCCCTTTTCATATGACCCATAAATCTGAAAATGAGGGAACGCCCTGGTGGTGCAGTGGTTAAGAATCCACCTGCCAATGCAGGGGACATGGGTTCAATCCCTGGCCCGGGGAAGATCCTACATGCTGCGGAGCAACTAAGCCTGTGCACCACAACTACCGAGTCTGTGTTCTAGAGGCCACGAGCCACAACTACTGAGCCCGTGTGCCACAACTACTGAAGCCCATGCAGAGCTGGGCTGTGCTTTGCAACAAGAGAAGCCACCGCAATGAGAAGCCCGTGCACCACAGCGAAGAGCAGCCCCCGCTCGCCACAACTAGAGGAAGCCTGCGTGTAGCAACGAAGACCCGATGCAGCCAAAAATTAAAAAAAAAAAAAAAAAAAAATCTGAAAATGAAAGCATATCAGTACAGCACGATTTGCTCCATGAAACCATGAGGAGAGTTAAATAAACTAACATTTTTTAAAGATTGACTTATTTAGCTATTTTTGGCTGCGTTGGGTCTTCGTTGCTACATGGGGGCTTTCTCTAGGTGCAGCGAGTGGGGGCTACTCTTCGTTGCAGTGCGCAGCACAGGCTTCTCATTGTGGTGGCTTCTCGTTGTAGAGCGCCGGCTCTAGGCGCACGGGCTTCAGCAGTTGCAGCACGTAGGCTCAGTAGTTGCGGCATGTGGGCCCTAGAGCGCAGGCTCAGTAGTTGTGGCGCACGGGCTTAGTTGCTCCACAGCATGTGGGTTCTTCCCAGACCAGGGCTCGAACCCGTGTCCCCTGCATTGGCAGGCAGATTCTTAACCACTGTCCCACCTGGGAAGTCCCTAAATTAACATTTTAAAACAAGTTATGAATCTAGAATTCTTCTAAGTGTTATATTCTCAGTGGTAAGAACAAAATACTCAGTAAATGTATACTCTCTTACAAGGTAAAAACCAATAAAGAAAGAACATTAGCTGACCTGGTCAGGTGAGAGACTGCAGTCAGGAGACAAATTAGAAGACCACCACTTCATACTAGAAACGATGGTGCTGGTCATGCTGGGTTTGTGGATTTTATAAAATTTAAGCAAAGGTGTCCCTGGGGCAAGTGGAAATGTGAGACTATTGTTCTGATAAGCAACCAGTAATTTCTGTACGTGGCATTGTTTGTGGTTGATTTTGTTAGTTTTTAATCACCAACAAATTTTCTATAGTGGTTCTCTTCTGCCTCAAGAAAAATATTATTTTTGTTTTTCAGTAGTTGTTATGTCTTTCTCTCTCTTTTTATCCTAACTTCTCCTAAATGTGTAGTAATTCATTCTTTTTTCACATAAAGATAACGACTTTGCTCCTCTCTTCTAGGATTATTTGATCTGGTTCAACTTTGGGAGAAAAGAAGCACAAAATATGTGTTTCCATGTAGCTTAACTATTGAAATAAGGTTCTCTGCTGCTCTCTAACGGCCTGAATGAGTTTTAAAGATTCTTCAACGAAGGCAGGAGGAACACAGCTTATGATGATCTTTGTACCCTATCATAAAGTGACTCAACTTCACCATGCTCTATTAAAAAGAAAGCCCTCCTAGCTCTAGGGATCTTAAAAAAGTTTAACTATGATCCTTTTTCTACTTAGTGAGAAAAATCTAGAGGATAGTAGGGAATTTTAGAGGTGGGAGATAGTTAACTTAGGATATAAGGGGCAGGGTATTATTTACAAGGTGTGCCTTTTTTATGTTCAGTGATTTATCATTCATGATTTTGACAGTACACCTACAATGCTAAAGGTTCTGTGATAAGGAGGAAAAAAGGTCATCCAGTGCTATCCAGACATATCCCAACTGCACTCTATTGTCATCTACTTGTTCACATACGTCATTATTAGCTGTAACTTGTAAAATATGATGTTCCAAAATTTTGAGATCCCTATGTGTCCCTATGTATCCTTCATAAATAGCTCAAACAGACTGTCTGTGTAAAGTCTGGCAAGTCTGTTGACTTACTGTGACATGAAAAAAGGGGGGGAACATTTCAACAACCGTTTACGGATAACAATTATTCATCAGATATAGTTTCTAACTGCGTGTCTGCCCTCCACCCCGCAATAAAAATCCTGTATGCTAAATACTATAAGAAAAATGTTTTAAGCTTGATTAACCTCATCACAACAATTTAGCTTTGTCAAGTTGGACAGGCAAAACAAATATGATATAAAACCATTGCTGATTCTTTTCTAAAGGAGGCAGCATTATTCATAGCTCAGAAAGAGGCAATCTGCTTCCCAACACTAAAATATATATAGTAAATTGAAGCAGTATAAATCTCAATGAGTTAAAAGGCTGAACTTAACCCAAACCTGTTGTGAGTCTGCTAATACACTGCTAACAAAAGTCCAAAAATCTAACCAAGGAAGATTTTTATAAGCAAGCCCCCTGTTTGACGAATGTATTACACACTTAACACGTGTCAGGCACTATCTAAGGTGCCGGAGAACCACCATGAACAAAACAGACACAGTCCTCGCCCTCACAGTTTGCTTAGTGCATGGGATAGAAGCCACACAAAAGGAAACTAACTAAATAAAAGTAAATTTTGTCAGAAGCCCTAAGAAGGAAAAAACGGTGTGCTGTGATTTTAAAAATTAGAGGACTTACTACAGGGTGGAAAGCACTTTAGTTCATGTTTAGTTCATCACCATGGGCTGCCACCCCCCTTTTTAAGTCATTTTATGAATAATTTACAGAAATAAGAAACAATTAATATTAAAAATTTTAATAAGACTTTAGAGTGTAGTTAAACCCAATTTTTTTATTCCATTTGAAGGTATATAGACCTGATATAGATTAATGTAACTAATTCCCCATCAGCTGTTAGGCCTAATCCTAGGAACATATCTAATCTTGTAAACAGTGAGTGATTCCTGATTTCAAATACATCTCTAATAGACTTTGGCTTATCTTTATTTCCACTTCTTGCACTTGCATCGTCAAAACACTTTACTTTGAAAACCCTGATGGCTCACAATTTTTTGAAAAGGGGACAGCCATTCCTTGTTCCAAAATTATCAAACATTGCCATTTCTAGACTAGGTATACATCCCTACCCTTCAGCATCTGTCCACTTATGAATCGTATCAAATAAATTTTGATGCCAAATATCAGTGAAGATGAAAGAAATCCATCACTTGTCCTAATCCTAGGATAAAACAAAGGTGGTTCAGGTTCACGGTCACAAAATACTGCATGATAAAGTCCTTTCTGTCGAATGACTATTCACCTCATGAGAAACCATACTCCCTTCTTAAGTCCTTAAAGATACATTGTTCACATAACGATTCTTGACTTTGCGGAAAAACTCGTCCAGGATATTCTCATTTGAAGGCTCAGAGAGCTCTAGCACCATGCAGCCTACAAAGCGTTAACAAGCATGAAGGGGCTGTAAGTTACTCAGCGTGAATTCCCTGGATTTCTCCCCAGGCCCTGGGAAGTGCTTTCTATGGACTGGCCTGCTCAATGTATCTTCCCTTCCCAGGATTTCTTCCCAGGATTTCTGAGGTAGATCTTATCTGACAGATGCGTTTTTGAGATTTTGTGATGAATCATCAGAAGGAAAGGAAGTTAGGAAGAAACCGCTGAAACAGGGTTTGCTTTGTTGTGGGGCCTGAAGAGGTGTGAGGAGTGTGACTTGGGGGCCAAACTCCTCTGGGAGGGCAGAGGTGGAAGAGGGAAAATGATGGCCAAAACATGTTGCTGCTGCTACGTGACTTTTTTCAACGGCTTCGAGAAATACAAATAAAGGATCTGCTACTTTATTTTGAAATGGTAAAAAAAAAAAAAAAAGAGTGAATTAATCTACAAAATAAATTAATGAGCTTTAGTGG
Source organism: Monodon monoceros (assembly GCF_005190385.1). Taxonomy (NCBI): domain Eukaryota; kingdom Metazoa; phylum Chordata; class Mammalia; order Artiodactyla; family Monodontidae; genus Monodon; species Monodon monoceros. Next base: position 31,200,877 of record NW_021703783.1, read on the forward strand.
TCGTCTTTCTCCTGTGCACTTTAATATTTGGTGCATAGGACACTTTTATTTGACGGGTTATTTAATATTTTAAAAAGAAATGTGCATCACATATCTGCGGAACCCCTGCAGCAGCTCTGCAAACTCGTGGTCTTCTAACTCTTCTGCAATGCTGTTGATCTTTTTATGGCTGTGTTCTACTTCCCCAACTGGACTCTAACCCCTGCGTGGGAAAAGATCACATCTTGCCTGTTTCTGTATCCCCAACACCTAGTACAGTAGATCTTACGTGTATCAGATACTCAATAAATGTCTCTTAATATTAACAATTATAAATACCAGTTAAATATGATGCATAAATACAACTATAAATCAGTTGTGTAAAACACTGAGTTAACTAGGCGCCAACTTTCAAGGATTCACTGTCTTGAAGAATTTGCTGATGTCATTTTGCTTTTGAGCCATTTACTTCCTTTTTCATGAAAATGGAATGAAGGGCTTAAGGTACGACTGCTTTCCATAAAAACTGATGACTGAATCAAAGGATAAAAGAGGCCTTTCTAAGTGGTTTTCCCCACCTCCAAACAATGAAATAATCTACTCTGATAAAACCAGCACTATCTGACTCACCAGCAAAACTCAAATGTTACCTACACTGATGATACTCAAATGCTTTCTGTTATTGTTTCTGCAGTAGAATCACCATGCAAATAAAATCTTACAAGGAATCTCAGTGTATAAAACTGAAAACAAACTAACTTCTATTGAAGCTGATGTGGAGACATCCGCTTCAGCCCCCATCCGCTCAGTGCTCATCCTTGCATCTCCCAGTTAGCCCTGAGGTGTGGCTCTGAGAAAAACAATTCAAAATCTGCTGATCCAAGGTATTCACACTAAACTAATGAAATTTACACCTCAGGTTCAATGCACTCTTTCTCGTCACTTGCCTTAGTTTGCTTATAGAATGCAGTAAATAGTATCCTTCAACAGTTTAAGAATCTATGTTGAGTATTTTGAAGAGTTCTAACTCCAAGGTCTACATACATTTAATTTTCAACATCAAGCACTTCCGCAGATGCCCAGGACAAAATTTTCCCTAAACTCCTGGGAGGTGGTGGCAGGAGAGACTTGATTCCTTGGCAGCTACAGAGATACTTTCTGGTAAGTACACACAAAATAGATGACTACATCAGCTTTATACAAACTAGGTTAGAGTGCTCAGCAATTAAGTCTCTGAAAAATCCCTCAAATCATTAAACAACATCACAGTCCACTTCATTTGAAAGACTAAGGACATGCTCCAGAGCTACAAACAGGTCATACTCAACTTCTCCTTCCCCTTAGCCAAAGAAAAATCAAGTCCTTTCACTTCTTCTTCCATATGACTGGAACAGTTCCCCTCATCATTCCCAGGAGCACCGCTCTCGCCTAACCCGACAGCCACCTCTGCGCTACCTCACTTGCCTCCTTGCCTCCTCCCCTCCAATCCAGGGTTACTCTTCCTTACATTCATTTATTTAACAAACATTTACTAAGCACTTACTATGTTCAAACCACTGTTCTAAGCACTGAGGAGAGAGTACTGAACAAAACTTTTATTGTGTTTATTTATTATGGGGTAACCTTGATTCTTATTTCAGAGAAAATAGAAGCTATTCAATTAACATTTCTACAAGCTGCCATCTGTGCCCATATACTCTAACTTCCCTCTCCGTATTCCTATTTAAGGCCATGACTCTATCTGCCAACTGGATCCCTTCTCCAGGACACCACTCCTGCTACTGACCTCTTGCTCTCCTGCTCCAACCATATTTCCTTCTCTAAGTTATTCCTGTCAGCATACAAACACATTATGATAGTTCTTACCTTAAAAAGAAAAAAAAAGAAAACCCATCCCTACTTCCACATCCCCTTCTAGCCACTGCCCCATTTCTTTGTTCTCTTTTCCGCAATAAGCATCAAATGATTTGTCTATACTTACTTTCCTCCCTTCTTTCATGGGCTCACCTCTATCAGGTTTTTGCCCTGACTGGACATTCTACCAAACGTGTTTCTTTCAAGGTCATCAACAATCACTTTACCACATCCATTAGTCAACTGTAACTCACATCTCGCTCGGTCTTTTCAAGCCATATTTTACAGAGTTTATCATGCTTTCCCTCCTGCAAAACTATCTTCACAAGCCTCTAGAACACCACACTCTTTCGTTTTTCTCCTGCCTCACCTGCTTTTTTTTTTTTTTTTAATTTATTTTTGGCCGCGTTGGGTCTGCATTGCTGTGCGCAGGCTTTCTCTAGTTGCGGTGAGCGGGGATTACTCTTCGTTGCAGCACGCGGGCTTCTCATTGTGGTGGCTTCTCTTGTTGCAGAGCACTGGCTCTAGGCACATGGGCTTCAGTAGTTACAGCATGCGGGCTCAGTAGTTATGGTGCGCAGGCTTCAGTAGCTGTGGCGTGCAGGCTCAGTAGCTGTGGCTAGCAGGTTGTAGAGCACAGGCTCAATAGTTGTGGCTCATGAGCTTAGTTGCTCCGTGGCATGTGGGATCTTACCGGGCCAAGGATCAAACCCATGTCCCCTGCACTGGCAGGTGGATTCTTAACCACTGCGTCACCAGCGAAGTCCCACCTGCTATTCTTTTACAGTCTTATTTACTGGTTCCTTCCTCTCCTTCCCAATTTCTAAACTTTGGAGGGGCCAGGACTTAATCTTCAGGTATCTCTTTTATCTACACTAACCCTCTAGGATGGGCTACTCAAAGTATGGTCCATCAGTCCAACTCCCAGGTATCAGTACCTGGGAGCCTCGTAGAAATACAAATTCTCAGAACTTGCCCCAACTACGGGTATTTTTATGCAAGCAAAAGCTTGAGAAATGGCTGTGCTAGGTGATCTCATTCAATCCTTGGCTTTAAATACCATCTGTACAATGGTTCTCAGCCCTGGCTCCACGTTAGAATTAACCTGTGTTGCTTTTTAAAAATAATTACACCTAGGGGGCTTCCCTGGTGGTGCAGTGGTTAAGAGTCCGCCTGCCGATGCAGGGGACACGGGCTCATGCCCCGGTCCGGGAAGATCCCACATGCCGCAGAGTGGCTGGGCCCGTGAGCCATGGCCACTGAGCCTGCGCGTCCGGAGCCTGTGCTCCGCAACGGGAGAGGCCACAACAGTGAGAGGCCCACGTACTGCAAAAAAAAAATAATATTACACCTAGGAAAAAAGAACTTAAATTTTGCTAAATCTTATAAACTAGATATTTAAACTGAAATTAATAAATTGAACATTAATTTTAATAATGAAAATAGTGTCTGAATAATCTTTTCTGGGCATAAAAGTTTTCCTCAAGGACATACATACACTCACACACACACACACACACACACAAAACCCCTCATGTTGAAACATATGAAAAAATGTGATCCATACGATCCAGCTATTCCACTCTAAGGTATTTATCCAGAGAAGGAAATATATGACTACACAAAGACTTGTACACAAATGTTCACAGTAGCTTTATTTGTAGTGGCCCAAAACTGAAAACAACCCAAATGTTCATCAACAGCTGAATAAAGAAAGAAGTTCATACAATGGAATACTACTCAGCAACAGAAAGGAATCAAGTACTGATACATGCAACAACATAGGTGAGTATCAAAACAATTATGCTTAAGGAAGCCACATAGAAGAGTACACACTGTAAGATTTCATTTACAGAATTCTAGAAAATGCAAACTAATCTACACAGAAAGCAGATCAGTAGTTGCCTAGTGACTGAAGATGGGAGGGAGGTAGGGATAGTAGGGAAGAACTGAAAAGGGGTACAAAGAAACTTCTGGTGATGATGGGTATGTTCACTACCTTAATTGTGGTGGTGGTTTCACAGATGTATTCATCTGTCAAAACTTATCAAATTGTACACTTTGTGCGTAGTATATTGTACGTCAATAATACCTCAATAAAAGCTGTTTAAAAAAATGTTTAACCTAACCACTAATCGAATTAAAACAGAAATACCTGAGCCCCACTCCCAGGTTAAACAAGAATATACAGGGGTGGGACCAGGCTCAGAAATTTTTTGAAAATTCCCAAGCTGATTATAAAGTGTAACCAAGGTTGAAAATTACTGATCTATACGATACTCCAAAATTTGCATCACCAGCCCCAGTGTCTCCCCCGAAACTCCAGACTTATATAACCAACTGCCTACTTACATCTTCATCTGGATATTCAGTAGCAACTCAAAATAACTTATAATTTTGATTGCTCCCTCTTCCCATTCTTCCATTCTTTGACAGTCTTCCTATCTTAATAAATAGCACTCCATTTTTTCAGTTGCTTTGACCAAAACTTAAGACACAATATTTCATTCCCCACTTTCTCTCACACCCACATCTAATTCACCAGCAATTTCTGTCCACTCTACCTTCAAAATATGTCTAGAATTGGATGATTTCACACTACTCCCACTGATAACCACCCTTGCAATAGTTACGAAGATAACCAATGTCCCTGACTCCTCAACTGTTTTGCTACAGACTATTCTCCCACAAAGCAGCCAGTTGATCCTTCTAGATATAAATCAAATTACACCACTCCTCTCCTAAAACAATTCAGCGGGTTCCTCCTCCCCACCCAAACCCCTTCCCTAGTTATACTCTGGCAACCAGAGTATATGGCAACTGAGAAGAAAATCCCAAATTCTTGCTCTAGACTGCAGCCCCATATGATTGAGTCCCTCTTCCTACCTCATCTCCTATAACTCCCCCCTCTGGAACCCTCTGTTCCTGCAGTCTTAGTTGGCTAGGGCTGCCATAACAAGATACTGTAGAGTGGGTGGCTGAAAGAACAGAAATTTATTTTCTCACAGTTCTGAAGACTAGAAAGTCCAACATCAAGGTATGTCAGTGTTCAGCTTCTGGTGAGTGCTCTCCTTCTGGCTTGCAGAAGACCTCTTTACTGTTCCTCACATGGCAGACAGAGGGAGAGAGATCTTTTTCCTCTTCTTAAAAGGCCACCAATCCTATCCCATTAGGACCTTATCCTTATGACCTCATTTAACCTGCATTGCCTCCTAAAAGCCCTATCTCTAAACACAGTCACACTGGGGATTAAGGCTTCAATACACAATGGGAAGTGGTGGGGGGCAGTATGTGTGTGTGTGTGCACAATGTAGTCCACAGCACCCAACCTCACTGGCCTGTGCCTGCCTGGGCGTTTCCCCTGTGATCTCCTCTGCCTACTCACTCCCTCGCTTCTTCCATGTCTCTGTACACATGCCAACAGTTAGGGAAGTCCCTCCTAACCTGACATAAAATAGCACTCTCCTCTCCAACTCTACTCCCCTTCTCTGCCTATTCCTGTCTCCCTCATTATGCTTTATTTTCTTCAAAGCATTTGTTTTTACTTACCAAATTATGCATTATTAGTTTATTGCCTGTCTTCCTTACCAAAAAAGAATACAAGCTGCCTCCCACCCCCATAAGTGTAAACAGGCACCTTTTTCCTGTTTTATTTTGTTCAACGCTGTTTGCCCTCTTCCTGTGGCATAAAAACAAATGTGGCATAAAAACACATCCTAATGTGTTTTTAATGGATGGGTGAACATGAAACCCTCCTACTCAAAAATTTCCAGGGATCTTAGGTGATCCTACAGCAGTTTCCCAACCCTGGCTGCACATCAGCATCACAGGAAGTCTTTTAAAAAAGTACAATACTTGGGCCCCACCCAGACCAACTGAATAAAATTCTCCAGGAGTATTTATCTGGAGATAAAAATACTTGAAAACTCTCCAGGTATTTTTCAAAGCTCCTCAATTGCTCTTGTGCAGCTACTGGCTTACAGAATAAGATCCAAGTGCTAGCTAAACTGTCAGATTTCTCCAAGTCAGACCCTAGGATCTCTCAAGTGAAGCAAATTACTGCATTTCACCTTGTAATACTTTCCTAATGTACCCAGATCCCATCCCTTCCAAAACGCATTCTTTATCTACTCTAGCCTATATTCATCTCTCCCCTCTCTGAAACCCTACAGCACATGTGGACTGTTTCTGATAACCATAGTAAATACATATATACCATGAAGTATAGCTTAGTCCCATTTTAAACTACTTATATGTATATTTTTAATCCCCCACATATGCTACACACATACTGGACACAATAAATACATGTTGAATAAAGAAAGTTTGTTCCTAAAATTATTTCCCTTTTCAATTTGTACTAAACCTGAGAAAGGGTGCATGCTTGAATCTTTCCATTAAGAGCCACTTAAATCAGTGGTCCCAAACCCTGATGACAGATAGGAAACACCTGAGGAGCTTTTAAGAAACTATATCCTTGAGCTTCCCTGGTGGCGCAGTGGTTGAGAGTCCGCCTGCCGATGCAGGCGACACGGGTTCGTGCCCCGGTCCGGGAGGATGCCACATGCCGCAGAGCGGCTGGGCCCGTGGGCCATGGCCGCTGAGCCTGCACGTCCGGAGCCTGTGCTCCGCGGCGGGAGAGGCCGCAGGAGTAAGAGGCCCACGTACCGCAAAAAAAAAAAAAAAAAAAAAAAAAGAAAAGAAACTATATCCTTGTCTGGACCCCACCTTTAGGAGTTGTGATTTATTTAGCCTGGGATAGAGCCCAGCTATCCTTTTGTATTGATAGTTTGGTTTTTCAGTTTCTAAGGCGTTTCCAACGTGCAGGACAGCTGAGAACCAATGACTGAAATGCATCAAATTCGGAAGCTCTACCTTTTCTAAATACAGAGATTTGGCAGCATTAAAAAGATGTTAACTTACAGTCTGCAGAAAACAGCACTCATATTTTCCAAGCCTTTCTTTTATGATATTGATGAACTCGTACTGTACTTACTGATCAAAATGTCTATTTTAAGCTAAAACAAGTCTTATCCAGAGATTAATTTTCTGTTTTATGGTCCAGCTTCCCTTCTAGTAATCCGTATTTAGGGAGGACTTACTAGTACAAGCAATGTTTCTTAAGTTTCTCTTCTTTTCTTCATTCATTTACTCATTCATGAAAATGTTTATTGTGGCAGGCAGCCTTCTTCTAAGATGTCCCCAGTAATCTCACCCCCTGGTATTCCTGTTCTTGTCTCATGTTCCTGGGAGTGACTGGACCTAATTAAGTGCTTCTAATGAATAGAATATAGCAAAATTGATTGATGCCGTTTCCAAAATCAGGTTACCAGAGGACTCTAGCTTCTATCTCTCTCACCTTTTCTTGTCTTGTTGTGAGCGCCTCTGTAAAGTGGCCCACATGACAAAGAAGCCTCTGTTCAAGTGAGGCCTGCCAACAGCCATCTGAGTAAGCATGGAAGAAATTCCTCTCCCACGAATGCCTTTAGATGACCACAGCCCGTGAGAGACCCTGAGTCAGAAGCCCCAGCTAAGCTATACCCAGATTCTTGGCCCACAGAAATGGTGAGGCAGTTTATGTTTGTTGTTTTAAGCAGCTGAATTCTGGGGTAATTTGTTATGCAGCAACAGGTATCTAATATACTTATTGACACCTATTATATTCCAAGTATTGAGATGTCATCCTTCGTTACAGAAAATCTGATACCCATACTGGAGGATGGTCTCTCTGATACACCTAGCTCTGATCCACTGAATCTTTATATGTTACATAGAGGTTATGGTACTGACTTAGCTCACCAGGGGACTACAACAAGTCACCCATCAGATTATAGCACCTTCAGTGTGGGACAAGTTGTCCTGTGCTTGAGGTTACTCAAGTAAATACTTGATTTGTTCTTCACTTAACGTTCTCATACAGCTGTTCCAACTGGTATTTCTTTTCACTCCTTTGTAATGTTCACCTTTATTCTGTGCTGTCAGTTATTCTTGTTACGCAGTTTACTTTGTGTTGTCTGTCCTTACTCCTTGCTCTATTGCTTTTCCTCTGCTTCTTGGCCTGGTGTGGGTAAGACAGTGGTTTTCAGAGTCATCACCAGGCGGCAGTACTGCTCCTTTCATTTTTCTCTCTCCTTTACCTTTTACCAGCCAGACCTGTTACTTATGTAATAATCAGATCTGTGGCTGTTTTAATAACTGCTCCTGGAACAGCTCAGTGCCATGTTTTCAAAGCCTGGTTTATGTACCACCAGTGGTCCCTGTCATCTGCCTGCTCCACAGACAGCCTGGTATAATCATAAATTTAAAAGGTAAGATCAATTATGAGTTTTCACTGAAAACTTGTTATTTTGTAATGTATAATCCAAACTCATAGAAGTTGCTTTAGCTCATAAAAGTAGAGATGAAAATAATTCCAGAAATGCCAGAATTCACTGAACAGGGCTTCATTAGAATATAGAATGTCAACCAGTATGACAGGTAAGTGAATCTGCAAGTATTGACGTGTATGCACAAGCACCTGGAAAAGAAAAGTATGAATGGAAAGCATACTGATAAATATCTAAAAACTGTTTTGTTTTGTTTTTTAACAAACCAGCATCCTGTCACCTTTCGTGATCACAGTATAATCCTCTTTCAAATAGTGGCACGAGCATTAAAGCTTTTAAATTATTTTCAAAAATATAGTACTTTTCTGGCAAACCAAGTTAAGTTTTTATAAAACAAGGGCAAAATATGCTCTTTGGTATAAAATCAATGCACTCTGTCACCAAAAACGGATAAATCAAAAACTACAAAGGCAGCGTTCATAGTTGTACTCAATATCAAAAATATTATAAAGAGAAGCTTTTTTAAAAAAAATTCACAAAGTCAATGACATGTTTAAAGGGAATAATTAATACTATTACTTGTGCATGCTAGCAGGTATTTTTGTTTCACAGTTGGAAAAAACCATAAATGTGAAAAAAATCAAGCAGTTCTTACATCATTATAGACAACCTATTTCAGAGAGAAATGATCAATGATTTTGTTTGATTTATCACTGACATCCCAAGCTACAGAAAAGTTATTTCCAGTAGAGTGAAACTATATTAAAAACTGTGAACCACAATGTCAGCTGCAAAAGGTGGGTTGGTTGGGGTCAGTGCTGATAGAACAGCAGCTATTTGTGTAGATATCAAGCTATAAAAGAGACTGCAGTTGACTGCCTAACTACACGTTGCTTTGTATATAGCTGGCAATCAAAAATACACCTCCCAATTTTGATTCAATGTGATCAGAATGGTCATAACGTTTTTTGCTATACAAAGAAAACATTATTGAATATACTGAATTTTCCACCTTAATATAAACTGTTGCAGTAAAAAGTATTTAGATTTCTTTAAGAAACTGGTAACATCTGAAATGATCATTTCGATGATTTCTAGAGATTTGCTCAAGTAGTATACGTATCTGAACAATATGTTTAAAATCTTGAATAGTATGAATATGTTGATTTAGGGTACAATACAATAAATTTAATTTTTAGTTTAAGAAAAAGCCAAATATGGTATATGGGGCTGATCACCGAGAGATTGACTTTCCCACTAAAAATAACCAGGAAGTTAATAATATTACATTTACCACTGACTCAATTTGAAATATGCGAACTTTCAGCATTTTAATGAGACAAAGTTGATCAAGAATCTGAGAGTTCAAGAAACAGCTTAAGAAACTATCTGTAATTTTGGAGTCATGTTCAATTTTAACATCCAGAATTATCTGAGCAAGCCATTGCTTGTTACCATTTCAGCAACCTATAATTGTAAGTTAGCAGAAATTAAGCAGGAAAAGAAATATACAATATGGGTAACCTGATCTATAGAGTTCAAGCTCACAAGCCCTATAGATCATCTAGTAAACAACATCTCTTTCACAGATGTGACTTATTATAAATAACTATTAGTTTTTAAAATACTATTTTGTTTTTATTACTTTACAGTGATAATTTTTTTTTTAATTTACCAAAAACTAGTGGTATGCTTATATATCCTTTGTGTTCCAAGGATACAAAACGATTGAGATTCAGTGACATAATGTTTGAGTCTGGCTCTTAAATAAGATTACCTGGAGTCTAATCCTACTCTGATACTTACTTAAAATCTCATTTCTCATTTATAAAACCGTAACTGTGGGAAGTAAATATTGTGGGGAGTAAAAGTTGTGAGCATGAAAATATATTAACACATTGTCTTATACATAATAAGTATTAACAAAGAACAAGAATAAACTTATTTTTTCTTCTTCTTTGAGGTTATCCAAACAATTGAGTATATAAAAAATCTGAGGGCTTCCCTGGTGGCGCAGTGGTTGAGAGTCCGCCTGCCGATGCAGGGGACGCGGGTTCGTGCCCCGGTCGGGAAGATCCCACATGCTGCGGAGCGGCTGGGCCCGTGGGCCATGGCCGCTGAGCCTGCGCGTCCGGAGCCTGTGCTCTGCAACGGGAGAGGCCACAGCAGTGAGAGGCCAGCGTACCACAAAAAAAAAAAAAAAAAAAAAAAATCTGAAAGCTAATATGTGAAGGTACTACTAAAATATGATTTAGGAACAAACACATCCTTATAAGAGTTTAAGTTTTTCATACTTTGTCATCTTCAAACAAAATGGCAATGCTACACTATAAAATCCCAATTTGGAAAAAACTAAAAGCTATTTGGTTTATTCACTTCACCTCTGTGTTTCCCAGTTCCAGAGTTGGGTTAGATGACTGCTGCTAGCCTCCAAGACAGTCTCACATCTCTTGGCATTCATGCCCTTGAACAGGCTCCTCCTACAATGAACAGTGCTAATTTGTACCAACAGAAGGATACTGCAGAAATGGCTATAAGTGGGACTTTCGAGGCTAGGTCATAAACAACACTGTGCCTTCTATCTTGCTCACTCTTGATCACTCACTCTGGGGAAGCCAGCTGCTATGTCATCAGAACATTCATGCAAGCCTAGGGGGAAGTACACGTGGCAAGACACTGAGGCCTCCTGCCAACAGCAGCCAGTGTGAGCGCACCATCTTGGAAGCAGATATTGCAGCTGAGTCAAGCCTTCAGATGACTGAAGCCTCAGTTAACATCTTAATTGCAACCTCATGATAAACCCAAGGCCAGAACTACCAAGCCAAGCTGCTCCCAAATTCCTGACTCACAGAAACTGTAAGAAAATAAATGTTTTGGAATGCTGTTACACAGAAATATATAATAAATCTGTTTGCCAAAAATCCAGGTGAAAAGACAGTGGTTTCTGGTGTGGGAAGGGGAACATGGAAGACAGAAAGGGAGAGGAATGGGAATAGACCTAATCAAAGTGAACAGAAAAAACAATGCAAAGTGTTAAAAATGTTTTAGGCTGTTATCTCTAGGTTTCAAAGATCATTTTAATTTTCTTCTTTGTCCTTTTCTATATTTTCCACACTTTTAACAATCTATCTTACTTTTTAAAATAAAAACAGAAATATGCTTTTTAATTCTAAAAACTTTCTAAATTTCATGTGTATAATCTTATTAGGTAATAATCTACTTGAAAATAACTGAAGGTCAACTGTTGAGATCACTACTGACTTCAAAGCTTCACCTATTATTTGTAGTGAGGTGGATGAACCTAGAGTTTGTCATACAGAGTGAAGTAAGTCAGAAAGGGAAAAACAAATACCGTATGCTAACACATATACATGGAATCTAAAAAGAAAAAAAAAGAAAAAAAATGGTCATGAAGAACCTAGGGGCAAGACGGGAATAAAGACACAGATCTACTAGGGCATGGACTTGAGGATATGGGGAGGGGGAAGGGTAAGCTGGGATCAAGTGAGAGAGTGGCATGGATATATATACACTACCAAATGTAAAATAGCTAGCTAGTGGGAAGCAGCCACATAGCACAGGGAGATCAGCTGGGTGCTTTGTGACCACCTAGAGGGGAGGGATGGGGGGGAGGGAGGGAGGGAGATGCAAGAGGAAAGAGATATGGGAACATATGTATATGTATAACTGATTCACTTTGTTATAAAGCAGAAACTAACACACCATTGTAAAGCAATTATACTCCAATAAAGATGTTAAAAAAAAAAAAGCTTCACCTATATGCAAGGCACTGTGCTTAATGTAAGAAGAGACTAAAAGATGAAGACGACATGGTTCCTAACATCATGGAGCCTCAATTTAGTAAGAGAAACTGTCAGGAAGAACTCAATAATGGCCTAGCACATGGTATATTCTCAATAAATATTTGTTGAATAAATATGAGGGGTAGGAAATACTAAAAGAGCACACCTACAATTGGGAGAGTCAGAGTGGAAAAGAAACGTGTCAGGGAAGCCTTCCTGAGGAGCTGGTAAGTAAAGTGAGCCTTACGTGTAGAGACAAAGGTGGAACGGCAAGTTGGAACCAGACTATGGAGAGTTCTGATTGATAGAGTCAGTGGTCTGGAGTCTGGATTTTATTCTGGAGGAATAAGGAGCTATCACAATTTCAATCTATATGCTATTCTCTCTAGCATGTTTGAAATTTTACATAATGTTATAGAAATAAAAGTTTAAAAGTTGAAGCTTGTTTTGAATCCTCATTGCTGACAATGCAAGGGCATCAGGGTCAGACTGGAAGCAAGGAAAATCATTAAGAAATCATTACTATAGTTGAGAGAGAGGCGGTAAGTGTCTGAAGTAGGGCTTTAGGGGCTATGTGAGAGAGCATATTAAGGAAAATACTCAGAAGTCTATTTGGATTTGGGGGATTTGAGACAGAGGGGAGGAGTAAACAATGACATCAAGGTTTACAACTGATGCCTAAGGGCATGATGATGCCACAATAGCAGAGACGTACTTAAAATTTGCTATTTGGCCTTACATATGTATATATGTACTAACACATACATATATACAAGTTATCTATATATTATCTGATGTTTAAATGTTACATACATTATATATTACAAAAGTTATATACAATATATAACATTTGCAGCAGATATAAGATCCTTAGAAATTTTATTCTCATTATGTTTCCTAGGTTAATATTAATATTAGATGAGATTTCATAAGTACCAACTGATGGTATACGCTACAGATAGGGAAGGTAAACAAACCCACTCTAAGTATCAGAAGAAAACTACCTGGTATAAGCACATTTTGTTGATAATTCATATACAAATAATCAGTTCAAGACAAAAAACAGGTTATGTGATATATATATATATCACTGTAGCATATACTTTCTAAATAATAAAAGCAGCTACATTTAATTTTGAAAATGTTAATCACAAATTGTGATCAAAATTGTCTGTTTTAATATATTATACAATGCCATACAATTTGCTTTTGTCATTTTCTTTAGATTGTTTGTTCTATTTAATTCAAGATGCCTACAATCACAGAGATCTCATTCTAATTTAAAGAATGTTCTTTTAAAGATACCTATCCTGTAATTAGAAAGATTTTTAAAATATTGAGCCCAGTAATACAAATCACTGCTAGTCTGTTTCCTTCTGATTATACTACATATTAATTTTTCAGAGGCATAAGTAATCAACAAATGGTTATTATCTTCTGTCCGCTAACAGAAGATTTAATTCATCCTTTGTAAAGTTCTCCAAAATTTGGATTAATGACTATATATGAAGTTTAGGGCAGAATATCACATTTCTTAGAATAAAAACAGTATTCTGAATGTAAATAAATATCCACATGTTTGCCAAGACAGATTTAGCTCTAATCAGTTAAAGTATATCACAAAATAGTAAGTGACCAACTTAAGTTGTACAGAAGTGAACTAAATTAACTTAGAATGAATGGATTATAATGATATATGCCAAAATAACTAAAAAGGGGAATTTAAGGTTTAACGATAACATCAAATATAAAGAAACATGCAACAAAAAAAGAGGCTTACCTAAAGTAAAAGAGGGTAGGAAAAGACTACAGAAGGACTTTCTAGTGATGAACAGAGTCCTGATTTAGGAAAGACAAATGTCCTCTACTCTCGGCATGTCTCAGCCAAACACAAGTGAACTCCCAGCTTCTCTTTCCAAAGACAGTAAGGAAACCAGTTCAGGATCCTCTATCTCTAATGATCCTAAGAGATTTAAGTTAAACTTACTTTCCAAATCAGCTGAGGAAATAGTTGTAATTTTCCGTTCCATCCCATAGTTCCCCATCTGATTCATACTAGCCAAAACTTACTTTAGAACAGAGCTAAAACACAAACGTATGGTTGAAATGACAAATTTATAAACACTTACAAGAAATCAACCAGCAGGCATAAATGACTACTTCAGATCTTTGCTTTTTAATAAAAGGAAAGTATAAGGAAGAACAGAAGTATATTAGGTCCAATGAGATAAATAAAAAAGAAATTTGAGAAGACAAACTTAAAATCTTACACAAGATTACAGCAGTTAACACGCACTATGTACTAATAAATGGAAGCTATGTGCAGAAATTTTTGGTGGACAAGGCCACAAATAAATTTTACTAAAAAACACTGCCACTAAGTTAATATAGACCAACAATGACTACAAATCAACTCGGTTTTTAAAAATAACATTAACTTTCTATAAAAGCACTTTCTTAACATAGCATTTACTAAGTTATCATAGTTATCAACTATATTTAGCAATTCACTAGTAATAGTTCAGTGCAAATGAAAGATACTATACATTAATATTCAAAGTTAAATGTAGTCAAACTGAACATTTAGGACCTGTGCATTTTATTGTATGTTAATCACACTTCAATTAAATAATTAAATGTAGCAAGACTTTAGTTATGAGTAACTGAAGGTGAAATATTTAGATAAAATTGATTTTTCCAGCTAACTAAAATATACATTTCAAAAAAAACAAATCTTTTTTATTTTGTTCCTAAAATTTATTACATGCTTCACTGTCTTAGTAAATAGTATAACATATAAAAGCTATTAATTTTTTAAAGATGTCTTATATGTGCCAAGATCATACTAAGCTCTTTACATTCACTAACTTATTTAATTTCAAATTCCTTTTTATATGACAAGGAAACCAAGGCTCAAAATGTTTAAGACATCTGCAATGATCATATTCCAAGTCATACTCAACTCCAGGTCTGCCTGACTCTAAAGTCTGTACTTTTATTTTTTTTCCCAGCTTTATTAAGGTGCAATTGACAAAACTGTATATAATTAAGGTGGACGTGATATTTTGATATACGTATACATTGTGAAATGGTTACCACAAACTAACATATCCATCACCCCATGTCACCTGTTTTTGTGGTGGTGAGAACATTAAAGATTTACTCTTTTAGCAAATTTCCAGTATACAATATTACTAACTACAGTAACCATGCTGTACATTAGATGTACTTACTCAACCTGCATAACTGAAACTCTGTACCGTTTGACCAACATTTCCCCATTTCTCCCACCCCCAGCCCCTGGAAGCAACCATTCTACTCTGCTTCTATGAGTTCAACGTTTTTAGATTCCACATATATGTGACACCATGCAGGATTTGTCTTTCCACAGCCCATACTTACAACATGCCACAAGGCTGTGTTGTCTTGCTTACTCAGAATCACCTTTTAGAACCTCATGCAGCATGTTATTCTGGAGCCATTAAGATGTTTTGGGACATCTGCCCTTATCTGAAATGGCAGTTCCAGAATGCTGTCTCATTCTAGCTGGTGATTCTTTTCTCTCCTGTCTTGGCATCAGCTACCACTTCTCCGTATATCTGATTTGGGCAACCTTAGTCTTCTCAGTCACAACTCCAAGCCCCAAGCTGCTTCTAATTTAATATCTACCATAATCAAAGAAGAAGGGAAAATTGCCAAGAATAAGATCTTATCAAATTGGTGATCATATTCTATACAATTGTTTTACATCACTGTTAACAACTGTGACACAAAAAAATTGCATGAAGCAGAATACGGTTGTAATTCTTAAAGCTGCATACAGCACTCCAGAAGCTAATGGGGGAGATGTGGATGATGAGGAAGAGGTGACTACAGAGCTCCCTAACCCTTCTGCAATGAAAGCAGCTCTGCTTTCCCTTTATTAATTGGAGCTCCAAACAAAATTATATGAGATTTCATTTTTATAAATTTATTTATTTTTGGCTGCATTGGGTCTTCACTGCCGCACGCCGGGCTTTCTCTAGTTGCAGCGAGCGGGGGCTACTCTTTGTTGCGGTGCACGGGCTTCTCATCGCGGTGGCTTCTCTTGTTGCAGAGCACGGGCTTTAGGTAAGCGGGCTTCAGTAGTTATGGCACGTGGGCTCAGTAGTTGTAGTGCATGGGCTCAGTAGTTGTGGCTCGCGGGCTCTAGAGCGCAGGCTCAGTAGTTGTGGCACACGGGCTTAGTTGCTCTACAGCATGTGGGATCTTCCCGGACCAGGACTCGAACCCGTGTCCCCTGCGCTGGCAGGCGGATTTTTAACCACTGCGCCACCAGAGAAGCCCTATGAGATTTTTTAATGGGAAAACTATTAAAATAAACTAACCAAAAACACTGTAGGACTGTGTTTGTGGAAATTACTGAAAAATGGCTGAAAATTCAACAAGGTGGATAGTTCTTGAATCTAGTAACCGAATGCCCAGAACAAAGCACTGAATGTTATCCCAAGGGTTTGGGGATTACTTCAATATCACGCTTCTCTAATTTCTATAACTCTTAGCACATCTAGAACAAAGTTAAATAATACTGATGAGAATTTCCTTGCCTTGTTTCTAATATTAATATCACTTAATTTCTAATATATCTCCATGAAGCACTTTCCTGATTATGGTTTTGAGGTGCATATTTTAATTATGTTATGGCTTTATTAAAGACTGTTTCCAGATTTTTTAGGAGAATGTTTTTACATTTTTAAACTCAATTAATTGAGGTTTTTTTGTTTTGAGGTTTGGGAAGGTTTCATGGTTTGGTTTCTAGTTCTTGCTTTTTTATTAACTTAAAATTTCATTGTAGAGTGTATGGTTGATAATACCTTTTTCCTCCCAGTTTTCTTTCTAGTACTTATTTTTGAAAATGTCACATGGGGAATAAAAAAGGTGTCATTCTTTTTACAATAAAAAAGTATGATATATTATATTAGATTTATTGACTATATAATTCAGAGTCTCCATATCTCATATTTAATCTCTCTGATGTGGCAAGGACTGAAAGATGTTTTAAAGTCTCCCGTTACTGTTATATTTCTTTCTCTTCCTCCTTGAATTTACAGTTTTCACTTTAAACACTTCAATGCTTCATCTTTGGAAAATAAAGATTTGTGGTTCTCTTCATATTGGTAACTGTATCCTTGATTATTACAAAGGGCCTCTCTTTTTTTCACCTGATGTTTACTGCTTTTAATTCAACACTGTCTAGCAATACCATCCAATGATTAATTTTTTGTTTTTATTTGCCTAGTATCTTGTTTTGACTATCCATTTACCTCCAACCCCCCTAGTAATTTCTGTCTAGATATCTCTAACATCAAGTGTGTAGCTGGGTTTTGTGTTTTATCTAATCTGAGTCTTGCTGAACAGCTAAGCTTATGTCATGGGCTTCTATTGTTTTAATAAGCACATATGATCTTGCTTCTATGTTTTCTGGGTCTGTTTTTCCTTTCATGCTCATTCTTTTTATCTTCCATCTTTTGCTACACAGTTATTCACATATTAAACAAATGTTTACTGAGCACCTACTCAGTAAACTGAGTACTGTGCCAAGTACCATACTTAGTGTTAAGAACACAATGGTAAACAAAATGTTAGCTACATACATACAATTACAAACTGGTTTTGTTCTTCCCCACCCCCACTCAAATACCATTAGCAATTCTAACAGGAGTTGGCGTAGATAAGGCTTCCAAGGAAGATTGCTCACATGATCTGACATGCTCAGACTTAAATAATACAAAGGAGGTGCTCCAATGAAATAGTGGGAGAAAGATTATATTGGGCAGAAAGTAAGCAATGAGTATACAAAGGTGGCAAAGAACTCGGTGGGCTATAGAAACTGAAGGGAAGGCTGAAGGATATTGAGCAAGGGGGAAGAACTACATGAGATTAAGAGGTAGAAAGACCATATCAGGTCTTCAAATGGGCCAAGTTAAAGAAAGAATCTTGGCTTTATTTTAGGTACAATAGGTATCCTGAAATACTTTTAAATTTTAAACGTAGAGAATGAAGCGTGACACGTACGGAACTGAAGAGACCAAGTGGTACAGTATTAGAGTAGCCCTGACAGGAGACGGTGGTGACTTGGAGTAGTTGGCAAATGGTGAAGATGGATCCAAAGATTTTAATCAAGGTAGTACTATCACTCTTCCTCTTACCCTTCTCCCAGTTCTGGAGTTATGTGGTCTACTTTTAGACCTATTCAAGATTACTTTTACATATAGTATAATTTGGTTGTTTATTAAAAAGACATGCTACATAAACTCATTCATTCAGTAAATATTTATCAAATGTTTATTACTGCCAGGAAACATTCTAGGCATGGGAATATAGCAAGAAAGAAAAAAAATCCCTAGACTTGCAGAGTTTACATGTTGTGAAATAAAACTAAGTCTTCTTTATGTATCTCATTATGTCCTACCATAATATTCTAAATTGGGTAACATTAAAGTATTTTTTGATGTAGTATAGTCATTCATTCACTCAACAGACATTTACTAAACACCATCTATGTACCAGGTCCTACTCTACAGGTATACAGAAATATCCCCTCATGAGCACACATATTAATTGCTAGAGATAGGCACACACATACACACACACACAAATATATATATATATATAATTTATCTGTATTATTATAAATAAGCATACACATATATATTATTATATGTGTGTATGAGTAGAAGGTAGGAGTAGAATAAAAATAAAGCAGGGTATGGGAAGAAGCACAGAAGTGCTATTTTTCTGCAGGGAAATCAGGTAAGCACCTCTCATGAGGTTACTCTTAAGCAGAGTCCTCAGTGAAGTGCAGAAGGAAGCCATGCAGGTATCTAGATGTGAAACATTCCAGGAAAGGCAAAACCGACTGTAAAGGCCCTGAGGCAGAAGGCTAGTATGTTCAAAGAACACTAAGGTGACCAAAATGTCTGAACTGCAATGAGTGAGAGAGAAAATGGTAAAATCAGTCTGAAGAGGTGGCCAAGGACCAGACCATGCAAAGCCCTCCTTTTCTACAATGGAGATAACTTGGAATTTTATTCTAAGTAGGATGGGAAATGAAGTAGGATGTGAAGGTTCTGAATAGGAGAATAACATGATCTGACTAAAGTTAAAACCAAAACTACTTGGCTGCCCTACTTAGAATGGTCAAAATCTAGAACACTGACAACACCAAATGCTGGAGAGGATGTGAAGCAAAAGGAACTCTCAGGTACAGTCACTTAAGAAGACCGTTTGGTAGCATTTTATAAAACTAAATATACTCTTACCATACAATCTAGCAAGCGTGCTCGTTGGTATTTACCCAAAGGAGTTGAAAACTTATGTCCACACAAAAACCTACATATGGATGTTTACAGCAGCTTTATTCATAATTACCAAAACTTGGAAGAAACCAAAATGTCCTTCAATAGGTGAATGGATAAATAAACTGTGGTACATGCAGACAATGGAATATTATTCAGTGCTAAAAAGAAATGAGTTATCAAGCCACCAAAACACATGGAGGAATCTTAAATGCATATTACTAAGTGAAAGAAGCCAATCTGAAAAGGCAAATACTGTATGATTCCAACTATATGACCTTCTGGAAAAGGTGAAAGTATAGAGACAATAAAAAGATCAGTGGTTGCCAGGGGTTGGAGGAGGGAAGGATGGAATAGGCAGAGAACCGAAGACTTTTAGGGCAGTGAAGCTATTCTGCATGAGGTTAAAATAGTAAATACATGCCATAATATATTTGTCCAAATCCATAGAATGTGTAACACCAAGAGTGAATCCTAATGTAAACAATGAACTTTGGGGGATAATTATGTTTCAATACAGGTTCATCAATTATAACAAATGTACCACTCTGGTGGGGATGTTGATAATGGGGGAAGCTATGAAAGTGTGGAGGCAGGGGATATATGGGGAATCTCTGTACCTTCCACTCAGTTCTGCTCTGAACCTAAAACAGCTCTGAAGAATAGTCTATTTAAGAAACAAAAACTGATTGCTTTAAAAGAGTGAATATAAACGGTATGAATGACATATCCCCTTGCAAAACAGTCTGGGGGAGATTTTAAGGTAATGTCCTTCTTATAGTTTCCCAAGTCAATCACATTTAGAGTTTGTGGTCCACAAGGCAAAGCTCTGAGACATGAAGATCTATAATTAAATTCTGGCTCTGCTACTGAATGACTTCTGTTCTTATGTAAGTCACTTAACCTTTCCGGACACTGCTTTCTTGAGAAAATAATTACAATAATAATAGTCATTCTGCAAAGGGGTTTGTGAGGATCAAATTAAAATGAGCACTGGAAACTTTAAAAAAAAATTACCTGGCTGCTATTTAGAGACCAGATGGTAGGGGAGCAGAGAGTAATCACAGAAACCAGTTAGGAACTTACTACAATAGACAGGCAGGAGATGATGGTGGCTTATATTAGGAAGGCAACAACAGAGTGTGGAAGAAGTGGCAGAATTCCAAATATATTTTGGAGATACAGCAGACAGGATTTGTAGATGAATAGGAAGTAAAGGATAAGAGAGAGAGTGAGGGGAGAGAGAATGTGTCATCAGAAAGAAGGAATTTGGGGAGAGAAATCTAAGTTCAATTTTGCACATTAAGATTGAGACACCTAGGACTTCCCTGGTGGCACAGTGGTTAAGAATCCGCCTGCCAATGCAGGAGACAAGATATCGCGCCCTCGTCCGGGAAGATCCCACATACCGTACAGCAACTAAGGCCATGTGCCACAACTACTGAGCCTGCACTCTAGAGCTCGTGAGCCACAACTACTGAGCCAGCGTGCCACAACTACTGAAGCCCGCGCACCTAGAGCCTGTGCTCTGCAACAAGAGAAGCCACCGCAGTGAGAAGCCCACGCACGGCAACAAAGAGGAGACCCCGCTCACCCTAACGAGAGAAAGCCTGCATGCAGCAATGAAGACCCAATGCAGCCAAAAAAAATAAAAAATAAAAAAAAAAAAAAAAAAAAGATTGAGATACCTAGAAGACACGAAGTGGAGTTGCCTAAATAACTGTCTAATGTTTCACACTCAAAAAAGTGGGAGATGTTTACATCTAACTTATTGAAAACACTCACTGTTTTACAGCCACATCTTAAACATGCATATGGTAAATAGCAAGACCTTCCAAATGCCAATATCAGTTAAACTATTATACCAACAGGTGATTAAAACAAGACAGACATGGTTTTAACCCTTAGTTTACAGTTTAGTGTGAGAAACAGAAAATTCACAAGTAATTAAAATATATGCACTACGGGAGAAGTCCAAAATGGAGGAAGAAATTTAGGCAGAGCTAAAAACTACCTTAACATCACCTATAAATAACACTCAAATGCTGCACTCACTACGCTGGGTGACGTGCACTGACCATAATGGGTATTATGAACATAGTAGGGTTAGGAAGAAGATAGAATGGGATTGAGATTCTACTAGAAGGGAGATGGAGTAACAAAGAGGTAGGTTAAGAAAGACCAGAAACTCCAAACAGGTACGAAAGTTAAACAAAAATTAAGACAAGGAAACAGCCCAGGAAACCCCAGAATCTGAGCATTTATATATTCAGAGCCCAAGTAATCTCATGTTAGAAGAACAAGGTTTGGCACTCTTTGAAATAATTTACAGAAGATTGTTCTGCTGGTACTGGGACACACGGATAACCATCAGAGGTTACAGATTCATTTACTGAGAATAATCTTCTTAAATGTCCCTCATCTAGGAAAGATGAAACCAAAAAGCTATTAAAATGTAAAGTCACATGTCTTGTACCTTAATTATGGCTTTATTTTGCAGTATGTTCATTCTCAAACAGTGTCAACTAGGGGAAAAAAATGGGTTGATTTGAAAATCTCCAAGCCCTTAGTATCTTAGAGAATGGATACTCAATTCCCGTAAAGTAAGATGTTAGATCTCACCTCATAAAAAAGAAGTCTGCATGTAAGGAAACCTTCTGCTTCAGAGCAGTGACTTTGAACCAAGAAAGGACAGGTTTGTTACCCTGCTGGGATGAGGGAAATAACAATGACAATAATGTGCAGTCAACGCTTGAACAACAGAGGGCTTAGGGGTGACCACCCCCATGCAGTCAAAAATCTGAATATAACTTATAGTTGGCCCTTTGTATCCAGGGCTTCTGCACATCCATGGATTCAATCAGTGGCAGACTGTAGTACTGCATTATTTACTATTGAAAAAAATCCACGTATAAGCAGACCCATGCAGTTCAAAGGTCAACTGTATAATGCTACCTACTATAGCCCATGTAGAAGATCTGAGTCTGATATTCTGATGAAAGGAGGAACTGATACTCTGATTAAAAGCTTATAGGAAGGAAACTTTACAATTTATCTAAAGAAATTAAGTAGGCCTGGATATAAGAAAACATTACAGAAAGACCTAAATGGTCTGTCAAATTTAGGAATGCATAGTAGGGTTTCAGGTTACCAATAATCAATAGTAAAGCTAAGCACCTATGAACAGGTGAAGCAATAAAAGAAAAAAAAATACTCAAAGCATCTTTAATGAGAAGTAACAGATGGAGAACTATATAAAACCAAATGTTTTTCAGATGCTCCAAATCTGCACTGTATAATACAGAAGCCATATGTGGGTCCTGAGCACTTGAAATGTGCAAATCTGAATTGAGATGTGCTCTAAGTATAAAATACACCCCAGATTTTTAAGACTTAATATGAAAAAGATTGTGAAATATCCTGCTAAAAACTGAAAGGGTAATATTTTAGATAAATTGAGTTACATTTTAATTTGGCCACAAGAAATTTTAAAATTATATATATAACTCCCTTTTGTGGCTTGCATTGTATTTCTACTGGACAGTGCTGTTATAAACTAGTCATGTTTAATGTGAAGCCTTAAGTTAATATGACTATTTTTAACATTTTCATTGAATTTAATAGTTTGTTCCTTTAGTACTAAATTCCTCTTGGGTACATCCTGAATAAGATGATTTTAATGTGAAGAACAATGACAGCTTACCAGACTGTCCAGAAAATAGACTGAATCAAATATCTGGGGAGGGGCTTGAGCCAGCAGGATTGTTCCACCCAATGTTAGCCAGGCTCTCTTCATGTTATCTCTGGCAAAAGGGTTACATAGTGAGAAAGAAGCACTATGTACACATAGAACAGGATTTGACCAATAGTTTAGTCAAATCCATCCAGGATAACAATAAACTTTGTTTTAGGATTTTTCTCAATTACAATCCTAGTGTTAAACTTACAGTGTAAGATAAATATCTTTCACTATGATTTATTCAAGCTTACCCATTCTCAGCAATTTTCAGATATTCAAATTCACCCTTTGGGGAAAGAGCTCGCCTAATTTCAATTTGCTATAAAGGAAAACACACCTCTCTCATTAGGGTGAAAGGAAATAACTGTATTACTTTTTATGAGATACCATGACAGATTTTAAAAGATAGTGCAATTCTCATAAACACTAATACCATCTGGAAACATTCCACAGTCCATCTGGAAACTTAAAAAGAATGTTGTTTTAGGAAATTAAGAATTTCACAAACAAGATACAGAACATAAAAGTTTTACAAGATAGCACTGACTCAAAGACAGAGAATGTAATATCTGAGAAAAACAACTGAACTATCCCAATATTACAAGACTACTAATTTTAAAAAAATGTATTGGACTCAGCACAAAGAAATTATATTGGATTTTAGAGATCCAATATTTCCTACAGATTAAAATATTTCTCAAGTCAGAATTCTTTGGCACAAAACAATTCAAGACTTCATATATAATTCTCAGTCAAACCGCCTTAGACTTTGGTAATCAGTTGAAGAAATGGAACCAGTGGAAGACACCCTAGACGGCTAGAGGAGAACTTTGGGCGCAGGTGTTAGTTAATTTGAGAGCGAAGTGTCAAAGTGCATTCATTTCAACATCCAGGGTTCTACTAAGCACAAGGTATTAAACTAAGTTTTGGAGATATAATGGTGAACAAGCTACAATCTCTGACCATTATAGAATTTATTCTCTCATAGTTTTGTAAAAGAATAAGAAGTAGGATTGCCATCAACATTTCATTGCCCGTTTCTCTTGCCCCAACTCAAGACATTTCCCCCTTCTCCTATTTGTATATGGAGGGGAAAGGGTGGGGATGGAGAAACAGGGAAGAAGAGATAGGGACATAACATACTGAATTAAAAGTATTTTTCTCATCTCTTTCCCTGTTCAACTCTGAACTCCTTAAAGAGAGAGGGTGAAAGCACCCTATCCCCAGCACCTAACCCAGGGTCTGGCACTTACCTGCTGCTCACTATCTCAGAACTAGACTAAATTACAGGCATTTTGCTAGGGCCACTGCTTTTTTCTTTTTCTATATAACCAATACCAAGAATAAATAAAGATTAAAACAATAAAGGTCAATCTTTCCAGTGTTTCCTTTTACAAAAATAAGCATATACATACATTAAGTGCAGATGTTTAAAAGCTATAATGTACATATTACTTTACTTATATTACTTTTATATTGAGGAAAAACATGCAGTTCCATAAGCTAGTTTCTTTTTACCACTATCATTAAGATCTCCCTCACCTCCCAACCCCATCCAGAGGTAACAACTACCATGAGTTTGGTGTAAATGAGATCATATTGTATGCATCATTCTGCAATACCTTTTCCTTGCATTTATGATGTCTCTCCATATTTATAAACATCAAAAGGTAGCATGGCATAGTGGACTCTGGAGCCAGGCCACTGAGGTTCAATCCTAGCTTTGAATCCCAGCTCTGCTATCTACTACCTATGAGAGTAGGTAGGGTTATTTACCCCTCTATGCTTCAGTATTCCCATCTATAAAATGGAAATAACGACAGTACCTATTTCTAAGTTCTCATGAGGACTAAAATACTTAATGTTTATAAAATGCTTAGAACTATTCCTGGGCATAGACAGTAGAATCTGTTTCTTAAATTTAAAAAAATCACTGACAATAACCTAATCATAGATCTAGGTAATTCTTCATTAAATAACTTTTATATCTTATTTTATTTATCCATGCCTCTTATTATAGACCTTTAGATATTTTTTCCAAATGAATATCCCTGCATAAATCTCCCTGGGCAAATGTGCAAGTTTCTCTAGACTAATACCTTGAATAAGTAATTGCTGGATACTAGATATGCACATTTTAAATTGTGTAACACTTATCTGATCCGGAGCTTTGCAATCTAATGGGTGAAAATCGATGGTTCCTAAGTTCTTAACTACATTTCCCTACAAATGAGGCTAAGCATCTTCTCAGTCCAATTTCCAGTTTCCTCTGCTGTGAATTACCTTACTATCCATTGTTCATTTTATTTGTATCACCTATAGTACCTCTTTTGATCTTTACGTATTCTGGACACAAATCCACTGGACATTACAGACATTACACATATCTCCCAGGTGTGACATTATGTTTTAGTTTGGTTTACGATGCCTTACATTAAACCTAAGTTTTTCTTTTTGAGGTAGTCAAATCCTTGATGGTTTTTTATCCTTGAAGGTTCATTCTTTTTTTCTTGACTTGTTAAAGAAGGCCTTACATATCCTAAAGATACATAGTCTTCTATACTTTCCTCTTTTTTAAAAACAGTTTCTCATGTTTAGTGTTCAATTCAACCGGAATTTATTTCTGCATATGGTCTGAAGTAGAAATCTAGTTTTCCCCCATATAGAAAAACCAATTCAACAGTCTACATTTTCTTTCCCTGATAGAAAATGCCATCTCTAGCACCTAACAACTTCTCAAATATATATGGATCCATTTCTGAACTCTCTATTCTGTTACATTAATCTGTCTTTTCCTGTATTAAGCCTATACTACTTTAAATACCATAAGGCTTTACTTTTCTTTGAGGTATAATTTATATAAAGTATACAAGTACTCTACTATGTACAGCCTGATTTTTAAATATGTACACCCTTGTATGATCCAACTCAGACCAAGATATTAACATTTCTCATGCTCCAGAATGCTCCTCATATCCCTTCTCAGTCAGCACCATGCTTCCAAGATAACCACTATTCTGATCTCGATCACCACAGATTAGTTCTGTTTCTGAG
This sequence comes from Monodon monoceros, assembly GCF_005190385.1. Classification (NCBI taxonomy): domain Eukaryota; kingdom Metazoa; phylum Chordata; class Mammalia; order Artiodactyla; family Monodontidae; genus Monodon; species Monodon monoceros. Next base: position 31,226,969 of record NW_021703783.1, read on the forward strand.
CTTCCTAGAAATGAAATCATACAATATGAACTCTTTTGTGTCTCACTTCTTTTGCTCAACATTTAGCCTAGAAGTTTCATCTCATGTTGTGTGTAGCAGTTTATTTTTTTTCATGCTATGTAGGATTCTATTCTATATATCATAATTTTAAGATTAGTCTAGATATCCAACAGCGCAACTCCCTCTTCTTTGTTCTTTTTCTTCTTTCAGAGCTGTCTTGGTTATTCATGTGCCTTTACTTTTGTATATGAAGGTCATTTTCCACCAAAAAAGAAAAAAAAAAATCCTACTGAGATTTTTGTCTGAAATTACATATAAATCACAGAGAAGTTAATTTTTTAGCAATATATACTTCCCACTAATAATAGTATATCCTTTTATTCATGTCTACTTTTATGTCCTTCAATAAAACCTTGGGTACTTTACAGAATTTGCTGTATAAGAGGTATTTTTCATTTTCTAACTGGTTGTCAATTTGAATGTTGAGCTTGTATCCAGTAACACTGAATTCTCTTATTAGTACAGTCTGTTGATTTTTTAAAAAATTTTTTCTAGGGATATGTTCATCTCATTTTTCTTCCTTTCCAATCCTTTTGTATTTTATTTCTATTTTTTTCTTATCTTATTAGTAGAGATATATTTGTCTTATTCCTGACATTAAAGGGAATGTTTCTAAGGTTTCACCATTCAGCATGACACTTGCTGTTTGAAAGACAGCCTTTACTGGAAGAAAAAAGTTCATTTCTCTTCATGGTTTGAGGGTTACCTTTTTAAAAAACATTAATGAGTGCTGAGTTTTATCATATACTTTTACCAAATCTTTCAAGATTTTTTTCCCTAAATCTTACTATATAAATTACATTGATATAATTTTCAAATATTGAACTATCCTTACATTCTTATCCTAATTAAAATTTTTCAAGAAAAAATAAAATAATAAAATTTTTATCTCTGTTCATAAATGAGATTGAATGTAATATATTTTCCCTTGCATATTCTTTTCAGTTTAGGTTTCAAGGCTAAATTTGGCTGATAAACAACAGGGCAGCTCTCCCTCTTTTTCTATTATCTGGGTCAGTTTGTATAAAATTGGGATTACCTGTTCCCCAAAAGTGTATGCGAAATTATGATTACAAAATCACAATTAAATCTAATCCTTCTGACACTACTTCACACCAATTTTAGGATGGCTTTAATCAAAAAGAGAGATAATGAAAATGTTGGTGAGGGTGTAGAAAAACTAGAACCTTCATACATTGCTGGTGGAAAAGTAAAATGGTACAGCTGCTCTGGAAAACAGTCTGGTAGCCCCCCAAAAGGTTAAACAGAGTTACCATATAACCCAGCAATTCTCTTCCTAGGTATACACCCAAGAGAAATGAAAACACATGTTCACACAAAATCTTTCACACAAATGTTGGTACCAGGACTGTTCATAATAGGAAAAATATAGGAAAAAAATCCAAATATCCATCAACTGATGTGGTATATCCACACAATGCAATACTATTTGGCCATAAAAAGGAAATGAAGTATATTGATACATGCTACAACATGGCTGGACCTTAAAAATATTATGCTAAATGAAAGAAGTAAACCACAAAAGGCCATAAACTGTATGATTCCATTGTGTGAAATGTGTAGAACTGGCAAATCTATAGAAACAAAGAGTAGATTAGTGGTTGTCTAAGGCTTGAGGGTTTGTGGAGAATTGGGACTGACTGCTAATATGTACATGGTTTCTTTCTGAGGTGATGAAAATATTCTAAAATTGACTGTGGTAATGATTGAACAATTCTGTAAAAATATTAAAAACCATTAAATTGTACATTTTAAATGGATAGGTGGTATGGTTTATGAACTATAGCTCAATTAAGTTGATATTTAAAAAAACTTCTTGGGGAAATTTACTATAGCTTCAACGTCTTAGTGGTTTTTAGTTCCTATGGATTTTCTTTTTCTTGTACAATTTTTGAATGATTTTTTCCCTAGGAAACAGACCATTTCACCAGGTTTTTAAAATTTATATACACATAAATTAATAGTGATTTCTTATGGTTTTAAAAATTACAATTACTATTTGTAATTATATCCCATTTTATAACTTTATTATTTGTGTCATCTGCTTCTTGGTACTTCCAGAACTTAATCAACTGAAAAGAACCAGCTTCAATTTGAATGAACATTGCTACTATTTCTATTGTTGATTACTTTCTATTTCATCAAATTCTACTTTTATTTTCATTTCTTCCTTCCTTCTTTCTTTGGTTTTACTTTTTACTTTTTTTAGTTTTTTGAGCTGTATATCCGGGTCACTTATTTTCTTTCAACCTAATACATGCATTTAAGGTTATACGTTTACCCCTAAGCACCACTTTTCTTATATCCCTCAAGTACTGATACAATGCTTTTGTTGTGATTCAGTTCTAATTATTTCATAATTTCCACTATTTTTTTTAATCCTTGAAAATTCTTAGTCATTTTTTCTTCGATATTGCTTCTCTACCATTCTCTGTATTCTCTCTTCTGAAACTCTAATTAGAGATACGCTGGAGCTTTTCAATCTATTTCTAAGGTGTCTTAGTTTTTATTTTCTATTTTTCATCTCTTTATCTCCCTGTGCTCTAGTCCTGGAAGAGTTAACCAGTTTTATCTTGAAATTAACAACTTCTATCTTTAGCTACATCTAATCTTCTATTTTGCCCAATGATTTTTTTTTAATTTATTTATTTTATTTATTTATGTTTGGCTGCATTGGGTCTTTGTTGCTGCACGTGGGCTTTCTTTCGTTGCGGCGAGCGTGGACTACTCTTAGTTGTGGTGCACGGGCTTCTCACTGCGGTGGCTTCTCTTGCTGTGGAGCACGGGCTCTAGGCGCGTGGGCTTCAGTAGTTGCAGTGCACAGGTTTAGTTGCTCTGTGGCATGTGGGATCTTCCCAGACCAGGGATCGAACCCATGTGCCCTGCACTGGCAGGCAGATTCTTAACCACTACACCACCAGGGAAGTCGCCCAATGATTATTTTATAAGTAGGTATATTTTTCATTTTCAAGATTTCAATTGGTTAATTTATATATCTACATATATTTTTTTCTTGACTGTTCTTATTCAATTATAATGGAATATGCTCTGAATAATGAAAAAGGAATAGATATACTTTTATCTAATATACTTTTAGGTGAAATGTTCTTTGAAAAGTTCTCCATTATAAAATTCTTCTTTAATGTCAAAAAAAAATACTTCTTAAGAGCTCTCTTGAATGCTGTTCTACTGAATGTTATCCCACTGTGCCTACCTGCATCAAGGCATGGAAAGAATAAGTCCTATTATTGCCATTTTAGAATTAGAGAAACTGAAGCACAATAAAGTTCTTTATAAAATACTTTCTCCCCAACTTTTGTTTGAAAAATATCAGAGCCACAGAAAAGTTGAAAGTACAATGTATACCACCATACCCTTCACCTAGATTTTAAACTGTTAAAATTTTCTAGATCTGCTCTCTCTCTCCTTTTCTCTCTCTTTACATACACATATCACCACATCCAGATACCCACACATTATTCTTCTGAATTCATCATGATATTTCACTTCTAAATATTTCAGCGCACATCTCTACAGAACAAGGGTATTCTCATACCATATCACACTAAAAACACCAGGAGACTGAAGAGTCAGCAGATTCAAATCAAACACTTAAATCATCTGACTAACTGTTCTTCATTTTGGCTTGTCTAATTAGACCTGAAGTGGTTCTCTGGTGATTATTTAGAAGTGACAATCAATCTGTCAAAAAGCATTTCCTTCCTTCAGTGACCCTGAAATCAGATTTCATTTACTGCTTCATCAGACAGGTATCTTAAATCCAAGCATTTCTGAAAAAATCAAGCAATAATCTTCTAAGATATTCCAACCTCAAAAATCAAGTATACTACTACACAGAGTCTTAAAGTGAATACAATCGAATTAACACTCTCAAAGCTATACATTCTTTTCTAATGTGCAATGGAAGTTTATAGTGTATTAAACAATTATAATTTCACTATACCAGCTTTGAAGGAAAAAAGTTGTTGTTCTTAAGAAAAAATACACAGTACAAACAGGATTGATTAGCCAAATGAACCCGTTTTATAAATGAAAAAACTGGCAAGTATACTTGTGATTCTACATAAAAACTAATTTTTCAATGGGCACGATTTAATCTCAGTCACTAATGTTAGGAAGTAAGATAACACAATAAAATCCTATCCTTGCTCTCAAAGACCATACAAGTCAGCTTAAGAGTTTTATGTCAGAAGAAATAACAATCAATACAACCTGAAGCTAATATTTAAAGCTAAACTGTGTCACACAGGTAAGAATTATACCTACAATCACAGAAATATTTAAGATCAAACTACAATCAAATAATAGCTAATAAGAGAAGTTACTATGTGCCACTAGGCACTGTTCTAAGTACATTCTAAGAATTAGTTAATTCAATCCTCATAACAATCTCATTTTTCCACTGAAGAAGCAGAAATAACAGAGATGCCAGCATAAAAGGATTTATGTAAGGGGTAGGACCTGACCTCAACCTTAAAGTATAGAGAAGAAGAATGAAAAGAGGGTCATTTCAAGAAAATGGAAAAGCACAAGCCAAAGCATAAATATGAGAAGTATCCTGGTAAGACCAAAACAAAAGTTTCAAATTGAAGAAATTAAGGCTGGATAAATAGGACGGGATTAGATTACGGGAGGCCCTAAGTACCCAGCAAATGGATGAAATTTTATAAACAGCAAGAGCACGGCACCACTACAGGTCTTTATGTGCTATAAGTGGCCTTTTAACAATGGTAACCTGGTAACAATGCAGAATGAGTGAGAGAGAAATGGGAAGCAAGGAACTCTGTCCAATTCTAACATTTACATAAATAAATGGGGTTGGTACATGAGGAATCACAGAGCTCATAGTGAACCAACTATGTCACCCCTTCACATCAATAAGCAAATCCATTATGAACAATGAAGTGGTAAGTATAATTGCAACACACCCTGAATTATTTCCAAATATACCTTCAATGAAATTAAAAGGTACATTGAAAACTAGGTCAGTAAGAAGTAAAACTATTCTTGCTGTTTAGTACTGTGCCAAAAGAATTTAACATAAGCAGAAATTTTACAGTACAAGTATCTACTTCAATAAAACAAACATCACAAATAAAGGAATTAAAATAATTCAACATATAGCTTCCTCACACTGCTTTAGAACTATTGCACTATTTATCAAAAGGTAGTAAATATATAATTTTTATAAACAGCTATTATGTAAATGTATACTTTAAAATTAGTGTCACATTTATTCATGTACCCGTTAAGCACTAGGTATTTATCATCCATACAGTAAATTCTATAATCCACATCAAACTTACAAAAAGAGGCTATCCCAAACAACTTCCTCTCTTTGTAATTAAATGAACTCCTGAAGAGAAGAAATGTGGGGAAAAAATCTTAAGTCTGTGAAAACTAGATTACTTACCAGCAACTTGAGTTATCCTATTGGGTCTTTTCCCTCACAGATCCACCTCTCTTGCCCTTCTGTCCAGCATGAGAATCTTCCTGATGGGCATCCACTGGAACTGAGGGGGCATGCAGTACAGACGCATATGTAAGAAAGTTGGGGGGAGGGGATTTGGGAGATGCTAGAGACATGCTTCAGTGTGCTTGCTTACCTTCCTGAAATTGGAAATTTCAACGGTCCCTTGGTCCTCGAGGCATTCACAATAACTTCAAAGAATGTGGATCTGTGGAGATTACCCAATAGGAGAACTCCAGTTACTGGTAAGTGATCCAGCTTTTTCTTCTCTATCAGAATAAGAAAATTATTTAAATTCATTTGAGATTATTAATACATGTAGAACTACAGGGGACAGAGTTGTAAACTCATCAGATTACTATATATGAATGCACCAAAGTAAATACAGAAACAATGTGCTAACTATGAGGTCAACAGAAACTTCTGGCATTATCAGAAACACAAGGAAAAGAAAATGATTTGAATGGTTTCATTTTAAAATCTCCAGCTGTAACAACAGCTATATTTTAATATATAAAAAATCAGCTATCAGACTATTCTATCTCACTAAAACACCACCATCATTTTTTAATATTAGTAAAGGATAATTAGTTGATCAAAATCTACCATTTCTTAACTAGCCATTGTCATTAACATTGCTTGAATTTTGGTGTAGAGGCCACCACAGTGGATTAACAATCTGTAAGACTTCAGATAAAAAGCATCAATGCAATTCCCATTCATCAGTCAATAAGTCTTTAAAATAACCATTTGTCACCTACAACAAACCAACCACATACACATGTCCACAAAAAAAAAAAAAAGGTATGCCAGGCTACTGATAAACAATGATGCTGATTTTAATGTAAATAATTGTACAAAGTAGTACAGTAACATTTTTGATTAACTGTTATATTTTTTATTTTTATAGCAATAAATTATTTTATTTTACTTAATTTTTTTCCATTTCATTTATTTTTTTTACATCTTTACTGGAGTATAGTTGCTTTACAATGTTGCGTTAATTTCTGCTGTATAACAAAGTGAATCATTTATACGTATACATATATCCCCATATCCCCTCCCTCTTCCATCTCCCTCCTACCCTCCCTATCCCACCCCTCTAGGTGGTCACAAACCACCGAGCTGATCTCCCTGTGCTTATGCAGCTGCTTCCCACTAGCTATCTATGTTACATTTGGTAATGTATATATGTCAATGCTACTCTCTCACCTCCTCCCAGCTTCCCCTTCCCACCCGCCCCCCATGTTATACTTTTTAAATTGGACCTGTCATTGAAAAACAAAAAACTATTCCTAACAGAAGAAAGTCTCCTCAACAGAACTTTATTTCAGGTTCACATGAAGACTGCCTTTACCTTTAACTCAATACATATTAATCAGGTACATGTTCATTTTAATGTGCTAGAGCAGTGATGACTTCAAACACTAGCTCTTACTGAAGATACAGATACGTTTCAGTTATAGTCTTCCCTGCTACCATTATGCTCCTATTTAATAATTATCCCCTACCTTCAAGAAACATATGGTTTCATGGTTCTTCGTTCTATGGAAAAAATTAAAGATAATGTATAGCTTTTCCTTTGTTTTAAGAGTAAACAGGATAAAATTGGGTATAAAATCATTACTCAACAAAAAACAAACTGAAAATGTAATTCTAATGAAAATCTTAAGTGTCAATCTTGTTATAAGGTAGTATTTGTATTTGGTAAAGGTTGACAGCACCATGTCAACCGATTTTTCCTAGATTCCCACTTAAAAATACAAATTGTCTCAGATAAATTATATACATTTTTATATAAATCTGAGTTTTAAAAAATAACAATAATTAATGCATTAGCTTTTTTTTGGGATGAATTAGGATCCTTTGCTTTTATTTTTCCTTTCACTTTTTTTTTTAACATCTTTTTGGGAGTGTAATTGCTTCACATTGTGTTAGTTGCTGCTGTATAACAAAGTGAATCAGCTACACATATACATATATCCCCATATCCCCTCCCTCTTGTGTCTCCTTCTCACCCTCCCTACCCCATCCCTCTAGGTGGTCACAAAGCACCCAGCTGATCTCCCTGTGTTATGCGGCTGCTTCCCATTAGCTATCTATTTTACATTTGGCAGTGTATATATGTCAATGCCACTCTCTCACTTCATCCCAGCTTACCCTTCCCCCTCCCCATGTCCTCAAGTCCATTCTCTATGTCTGCATCTTTGTTCCTGTCCTGCCCCTAGGTTCTTCAGAACCTTTTTTATTTTAGATTCCATATGGGTTAGCATACGGTATTTGTCTTTTTCTTTCTGACTTACTTCACTCTGTATGACAGACTCTAGGTCCATCCACCTCACTACAAATAACTCAATTTTGTTTTTCTTATGGCTGAGTAATATTCCATTGTATATATGTGCCACATCTTCTTTATCCATTCATCTGTCAGTGGACACTTAGGTTGCTTCCATGTCCTGGCTATTGTAAATGGTGCTGCAATGAACATTGTGGTACATGTCTCTTTTTGAATTATGGTTTTCTCAGGGTATATGCCCAGTAGTGAGATTGCTGGGTCATATGGTAGTTCTATTTTTAGTTTTTTAAGGAACCTCCATACCATTCCCCATAATGGCTGTATCAGTTTACATTCCCACCAACAGTGCAAGAGGGTTCCCTATTCTCCACACCCTCTCCAGCATTTATTGTTTGTAGATTTTTTGATGGTGGCCATTCTGACCGGTGTGAGGTGATACCTCATTGTAGTTTTGATTTGCATTTCTCTAATGATTAGTGATGTTGAGCATCCTTTTATGTGTTTGTTGGCAATCTGTATATCTTCTTTGGAGAAATGTCTATTTAGGTCTTCTTCCCATTTCTGGATTGGGTCGTTTGTTCTTTTGACATTGAGCTGCATGAGCTGCTTAATGCATTAGCTTTCAAATGACCCACTCAGGCAAACAGGGGCACTACACAGAACTCAATTTCTAACTGTAATACAGAGATAAACGCCAAAAGGGCCATCTAGTTAACTAGATTCCTAGTTAACATCTGTTCCCTGAAAAGTAAGCAAGTACATGGCATGAAGGTTCTACGTGTTTGGATTGATGCAACAGATACAGGAGAATAATCCAAATATTTTATCCTTATGGTATAAGCTAGTATAAAAGTTGTCATTAAGAACTAAATGATAATTTCCAATTTTAATTTATAGTAACACATGCAGTCTCCATTTAGACTCAGATCTTATGAACTGAAAATAAAATCAAGCGCATTTTTAAAAATAATTTGAGAATCAAAATATATTGAAAATATTTTAAGGTAACCAAAAGGTTCACTTAAGAGACCAGTATTCAAAGCTGTTTGTTGTTGTTATCATAGCATAAGCTCAACTAAGATGGATTTTATCAGAACAGCTGAGAAAAGAAATTCCAGAAATTAGGATACTCTATTCAAAAGTATCCTCTGTAAGCTCTAATAATTGTAACGCCCATCCACAAAAAGGTACTCCTTAGTAATCAAGAACCTAATCAAGTGTTTCACTAATGAGAATCTACTGCATAAAATCAATTTCAACTTTTGAAAGAACTGTTCAGAAAAAAAGTTATTTAGCTAACTTTCACTTCCACTACTACCCATTAGTTTAGACATTATATTTTGGCCAGAAGCAACTTAAATTACAACTGGTTTTGTGATTCCAAGTACATTATTTTCTAACTTTCAATTAAGATTTAAAATTCTAATGTAAGGTATTATAGCTGTGGAAAGTTGTTCGTGGTAAATCCTGGACTTGAAATGCTTTAGCAGTGTAATAAAATTCAACATTATACATATATTCACACATATTTCAGTGACATTATTGATGGTTCATAAATATGGGGGGATGTGTGTACCTCAGTTAACCAAAATAAGGTCAAAAGTGAATTATACACTTACTTACTAATGTTATTTACAGAAACTGTCATCCTTTTTTGCTCCTTAAACAGCTCATCAGATAATCCGTTTCTTAATTAAATTTTCCTTTCCTTCAGCCTTATCCACTACTTAGCTCTACATAAACCCATAAAGAAACAAACAAAAAGAGTACTATTTTCTTAACATAAATTAACCTAAAATCAAGATGGAAAAAACTGTATTTATCTGTAAAATAGGGTAACAGCAGAACCTACTTCACAGAGCAATTGTGAGGATTAAGTTAATAAAAATATAAGTAATGCATTTAAAAACCATGCCTGGAATCTAACCATATATCAAATTGTAACATAACCACCCAGAAATTGAATTATTTTCAAATGATTTTATATATCTTTAAAGAACTATTAAAAAATTCTAAGTTTAGAGATTTAGTGTTTGTATTAATTTTGGTACAGTTGGCTCTCTTTATCCAGGGGTTCTGCATCCACAGATTCAACCAACCATACATCAAAAATATTCGGAAAAAAAATTCTACAAAGTTCCAAAAAGCAAAACATGCTAACAACTATTTACATAGCACTTATATTGTATTAGGAATTATAAGTAACCCAGAGATGATTTAAAGTATATGGGAGGATGTATGCAGGTTTATGTTTAACTCCTACACCATTTTAGTAAGGGACTTGAGCATCTTCAGATTTTGGTAACCAAGAGGTCCCAGAACCAATCCTCCATAGATTCCAAGGGATGACTGTACTATTATTTTGAGACTATATTCTTTATATTGCAAGATAAAGAAAATAAGTAATTTATGGTATTGATTAGGAATCACGATGTGCAACATGAAAGAGATACAAGAACACATGAATATTAAAAGTGCAAATACCACTTATACAAAAATACATATAATTTGGAAATAGTTAAGAAACATTCTAGACAGTAGTTACTAAGTAAATCACTATCATTATCCTACCAATATATAAATTATATCTGCTAATATTACAAAATCAGTCATTCCATTAGATTTACTAGTAAAGAAAGCTCCTCAGACCGTTAAAGTTGCCAGAAACATTTACACAAATCATTTTCAATGTTCCAATACCTGATTTTTATTTATAAGCTAGAATTTTAGAACTGCAACTGCTGACAAATTCTAAAAGTATGAGAAAAATAGTACATATTCATGTTCTTGACTGACATTAGACAGTAAAGATACTAATATTCAATCTGTTCAGAAATGCTGAAGTGGAGGGATGCTAGCAGGTAAGCTCTAGGTCCCTAGAACCACTGCTCTGGACAGAACAGCTCTCCATTTATCTATTTTATATTTTGGGTTTCCTCCATAAGCTTCCCTTTCAGGAAAGAATTCTGCAACCACCACAAAAAGTTTTAAACTTTACAGGACCGTGTGATGAGCAGCCTTTTAAGATGGTCCACAATGATCCCACCTCCTGATATGCACGCCCTTCTGTATAATCTCCTCCCTGAGTATGGGCTGGATTTAGTGACTCACTTCTAAGGAACAGAATTTGGCAGAAGTAATGGATGTCACTCCCAAAATTAGGTTATAAAAAGACAGTGGCTCCCGTTTTGGTGACTTTCACCCAGATATCTTGCTTTGGGGTAAGCAAGCTGCCATGTTGTGAGCAGCCCCATGGACAGGCCCACATGACCAATAAATTAATGTATCTGGCCAACAACCAGAGTCCTGAGGCCTGCCAACAGCTGGAAGCAGGTATTCTAAGGCCTGCTGACAACCCTGAGTGAGCTTAGATGTGGATCCTCCCTCAGTTGAGCCTGAGAGATCCTGAGCCAGAACCACCTGCTAAACGGCTTCTGAATTCTTTTTTTTTTTTTTGCGGCACGCGGGCCTCTCACTGTTGTGGCCTCTCCCGTTGAGGAGCACAGGCTCCGGACGCGCAGGCTCAGCGGCCATGGCTCACGGGCCCAACTGCTCCGCGGCACGTGGGATCCTCCCAGACCGGGGCACGAACCTGTGTCCCCTGCATCGGCAGGCGGACTCTCAACCACTGCGCCACCAGGGAAGCCCCGGCTTCTGAATTCTTGACAAGGAAGGAAAGAAGCAAGAAAGGAAGGAAGGGAGAGAGGGAGGGAGGGAGAGAAGATAATAAATGCTGATTGTTTTTGGCCACTGAGTTTTGTGGTAACTTGTTATAAAGCAACAGGTAACTAATATGGAAAGCATTACAAAGTAATTAGTATTAAGCTAAAAGTTGCAAAGTGACTATTAATTAGGTTCCTAAAAAGGAACTCACAGAAAATATGAGTTAATGAGCGGGGGCCCAATTTGGAATTTGGTTCTTGGTTTTTAGGTCCAAAAATTCAATCTAAAGCTAAAGCAGGTAAGACTCAACTGAACTATACCAACCAACCTCCTCAAACTGATTAATAAACCACACACCACCTTCCAGGGCATTTCCTTCCCAACAAATCTGGACGGAACCAAAGCATTACAAAGAATTGCATAATGCACACAGTCTAAGTGTGCAGCAGCCCTGAAAATTGGTTGTTGTGTCTACAAGCTAGTTTTTTTAACTGAAATTTTTTAAAGTTTAAGATGCAGTTAACTTTAAATATAAAGAAGCCTACATTACTACAACTCCAGAATAAAGCACCATTCTAGCAACCGCCAAATAACATCTCTCACTTCCTACCACCTCCTGTACTATGCTAAACACTAACCAGTTGGCTGTGTGGCTTTTCTTTTTATATTATTTTATGCTCTAGTCATTCTTCCTAAGGATACCTTAATCACATTAATTGATCTTCAACAATATTTTGATCTCCCTAATTTGACAAATACCCTAGTCCCATAATTAAGCACCACATTTTATAAACCATATCTTAAAATGGGATACTTCTGTAGAAAAGTAATATCCTCTATTCTTAATAGTTTCTAGTTCAAGGAAACATTTTCCTGATCCTAGTCCAAAATGTGAGCAGCATTAGTCCTTCATTAGCTAATTATAGTTAGTATCCAAGTTAAAGATTGGTTGGCCAAAAGGTTCGTTCGGTTTTTTCCGTAAGATGGCTCTAGCAGCACTTAGTTGTGTTTAACTTCATTCGAAACAATTTTGTTAGACTGTATGTGACAGCTGTCATATCAGCGTGCATTTTTAAAAAAGACTTATCAAATTGGTGAATTTCTGTGTAGCCAATTTTTTTTTTTTTTTTTTTTGTGGTACGCGGGCCTCTCACCGCCGTGGCCTCTCCCGCTGCGGAGCACAGGCTCCGGACGCGCAGACTCAGCGGTCATGGCTCACGGGCCCAGCCGCCCCGCGGCACGTGGGTGCCTCCCGGACCGGGGCACAAACCCGCGTCCCCCGCATCGGCAGGCGGACTCTCAACCACTGCGCCACCAGGGAAGCCCCTGTGTAGCCATTTTAATACTGAAGATGGAAGAAAATAAGCAACATTTTCGGCATATTATGTTTTATTATTTCAAGAAAGGTAAAAACGCAACTGAAACACACAAAAAAGATTTGTGCAGTTTTCTGAAGTTTCATGCTGGAGATTTCTCACTGGACAATGCTCCACGGTCAGGTAGACCAGTTGAAGTTGATCAAATCGAGACATTAATTGAGAACAATCAACGATATACCACGCGGGAAATAGCCAACATACTCAAAATATCCAAATTAAGCACCGAAAAACATTTGCACCAGCTTGGTTATGTTAATCGTTTTGATGTTTGGGTTCCACGTAAGTTAAGTGAAAAAAACCTTCCTGACCGTATTTCCACGAGATTCTCTACTGAAACATAATGAAAACATTCCGTTTTGAAAACAAATTGTGACAGGCAATGAAAAGTGGATACTGTACAATAATGTGGAACAGAAGAGATTGTGGGGCAAGCGAAATGAACCACCACCAACCACACCAAAGGCCGGTCTTCATCCAAAGAAAGTGATGTTGTGTATATGGTGGGATTGGAAGGGAGTCCTCTAATATGAGCTCCTTCTGGAAAACCAAACAATTAATTCCAACAAGTACTGCTCCCAATTAGACCAAGTGAAAGCAGCACTCGACAAAAAGCGTCTGATATTAGTCAACAGAAAACGCATAACCTTCCATCAGGATAACACAAGACTGTGTGTTTCTTTGACGACCAGGCAAAAACTGTTACAGCTTGGCTGAGAAGTTCTGATTCATCCGCCGTATTCACCAGACATGGCACCTTCAGATTTCCGTTTATTTCAGTCTTTACAAAATTCTCTTAATGGACAAAATTTCAATTCCCTGGAAGACTGTAAAAGGCACCTGGAACAGTTCTTTGCTCAAAAAGATAAAAAGTTTTGGGAAGACAGAATTACGAAGTTGCCTGAAAAATGGCAGAAGGTAGTGGAACAAAAGGGTGAATATGTTGTTCAATAAAGTTCTTGGTAAAAATGAAAAACATGTCTTTTATTTTTACTTAAAAACCAAATGCACTTTTTGGCCAACCCAATACACAAAAATAACAGCTAACAATACTCTGAATGTCAACAATTATGTCAACACGATAAGGAAATCAATCTTTTACTTTGCAGTTTCAAATTCTTTTTCTCACCTTTTCTGACCATAATATTAAAATTAATCTAATGAGATTCTAAGCCCTGTATTAATTTTCAAATCAATTCTTAATAACTATCTCTAAAACATAAGTGCATATTCTTGATGTAAAACAGTTATTTATTTTTAAATAAATTTATTTATTTTATTTTTATTTTGGCTGCACTGGATCTATGTTGCTGCACGTGGGCTTTCTCTAGTTGCGGCAAGCGGGGGCTACTCTTCATTGCATTGCGTGGGCTTCTATCGCGGTGGCTTCTCTTGTTGCAGAGCACAGGCTCTAGGCATGCGGGCTTCAGTAGGTGTGACTTGCGGGCTCTAGAGCACAGGCTCAGTAGTTGTGGCGCACAGGCTTAGTTACTCCGTGGCATGTGGGATCTTCCCGGACCAGGGCTCAAACTCATGTCCCCTGCACTGGCAGGCAGATTCTTAACCACTGCGCCACCAGGGAAGTCCTGTAAAACTGATTTATAAAACAATGGCAAATTTTTCTAATATAACAAGTTTCAAATAGTCTGATGTCAACAGTAATAGTGCAACCTACTGACTATATTCTAAATAATAACTTTGTTATTCAGCACTCATAAAATCTGAATTATGGATATTAAGTTAAATGAACTTATACTTCTCAAAAGAGATAACCCACAAGTGGGCTTATTAGAGCTTGTCTAGCATGGCATTAAAAGGTCACAAAATTATTTTTTGCCTTAAGAAAAATCTGAATCATGGGCCTTCCCTGGTGGTGCAGTGGTTGAGAGTCCGCCTGCCGATGCAGGGGACACGGGTTGGTGCCCCGGTCTGGGAAGATCCCACATGCTGGGCCTGTGAGCCATGGCCGCTGAGCCTGCACGTCCAAGAGCCTGAGAGACCACAAGAGTGAGAAGCCCGCGTACCGCAAAAAAAAAAAAAACATGGATCACATCAAATCCCATATACTCCACAATGACTACCACTTTACAGACCAAATATACTGTACAGTTTTATGAAAAGTGCTGTGATTTGCTTGGTTAGCTGACCTAATGCTAGGATTCATTCCTTCTAAAAACAGAAGATAAGGACTTCTTCGAACTATACATGCTCCCTCACAATTAACTATGTAGTTTTCCAAGAAAGCGGTCCAAGTTGTTGTACTTACCACTTAAAAAATTCTTGATACCAACATGGACCCAATTTTTTAAATTAATTTTATTAATTTCTATAACCAGGAGTTACCTGTAAAAGTAGAGGCTTGGTGATATTTAGATAAGAATGCTCTAGATCATTAGAGCACTCTTCCTTGAAACAAGTTAGTTAGTAACATAATTTTACTCATCTCCTGACCTACCATTATTAATCTCCTTTATTAGATATAATTTAGAACTGTTGTAACTACCATGGAAAGCTTAGTGCAAGCACTATGCAGGATTATAATCTTGTTACAATTTAAATGTTAATGCAACACTTGTTAAAATAAACATTACACAGAATGCAAAGGAAAAAATTAAGATTCTGATGAAAGTAAAAGCCATTTGCCATGGCCAACCACATCCCCTCCTTTTGAAAATATTCTCTTCCCTCTATTCCCATAACATTACACTCTCCTGGGCTTCTCACTCCCTCCTTAATTTTTCTTTCTCCTCTATTTCTTTCTTCATCTTTGTAGGATTCTCTTCTTCCACCACCACAAGGAAGTGATGATGTTTCTCAAGTTTCTGTCCTGGATTCTCTTTTCTCATGCTGTTCTATCTATTCTCTCCTTGATCTGTCTTGATCTGTCTCACTCCCATGGCTTCAATTTGGTCATGTATGCTGATGACTAACAAACATGTATTTATAGCCCTGATCTCCTTCCTAAGCTTAAGCCCCACATATCCAACTGCCTCATAAATCCCCCTTCTCAGATTTCTCTCAGATGCTTGAAATTCAACAAACCTAAAAGTGAACCACTACCTTCCCCAAAACCTGTCCTTCCTCTTGTTTCCGGTCAGTGACAAGTACCACCATTTACCTAGCTGCATAATTAAGCCAGAATCCTGGGATTTATCCTTGATTCTTCCCTCTCTAAAACCCAAATTCCTATCTCTCACAACCATATCCAACCATCCATCAAGTCCTATACATTTTCTACTAAACATATCTAGAATCCATTCACTTCTCTCTCCTACTGGCATTATCCTTGTTTGGGCCACTACTGTCTCTTGCCTAGACTACTGCAACAGCTTCCACCAAATAGTTTCTCTACCGCTAGTTAAGATTCAACACAATAATCACAACTTAGAATAAAATGCTACTTGCTGTGGTTTCAACTATGTATTGTGTCAATGACAAAAGAAAACATTTTTTAAACTGCTGAAAAAATTGAGTATGAAGGTAATTTAGGTTGACACAAGTTCTTTTATGAAGTAAATGGGCATAATTAGACATACTCTACCCAACTCACAGGCCCATGAAATGAAATGAAATGAAATGAAATGATGTAAATGTTCCTTAAAAACAAGTGGAAAACAGTTTAAAGCAACAACAGAATCAGATAAATGATAAAGAGACTTTGCAGTTCGGTTAAGCATTGTCAGTACCTAGGCAAGACACAATGACAGACACTGGGATTTTTTATTAATATCATTTACAATTATTACCATTATTATTAACTAAAAACTATGTTAAGTTCCTTACATCATTTATCACATTATCATCACCACAAAGCCCTATGGTTAGATGACCATACATGGCATGGTGGGGATTTAAACTAAAATGTGATTCTGGACCGGTCGCACTACTCTCAAGGAGATTACAGTTCAGGGAAGGAGAGAGAAACAAAATGAAATATTTTCAATACACTGTGTAAACATAATCATCACATTTTGCACAGAATGCTTTACGAGTAATTGAAAGGGCATTAATTCTGGCCTATGGATAAAGAAATGCTTCTTGAGAGAGATGATGCCTTGAGCAATCATAAAGAATAAGAAAGAAACTGTGGAGGATAAGAGAGTACAAAGCAGAGGAAATAATATAAACAAGACACTGTGGCCTAAAAAAGACCATGACCGTGCCGTCTGACCATCCAACCTTGAAAGCAGACTTACTCTTCAACTCTGACAAATAGTTAAAAAAAAAACAAAAAAACGCTGCTTTTAACTATTCAATTCTTAAGTCTATATACACTGCTTACCACTATTACACTACCAAAGTACTTTCTAGATGTAAAAACTTTTACTGGTAAGGCCCAAATGTTTATGTGACAGTACACATCAGCTTAACACACACACACACACACACACACACACACACACACACACACACACACA
>NW_021703783.1:31244303-31319903 GCF_005190385.1 Monodon monoceros
ACACACACACACACACACACACACACACACACACACACACACACACATGAAGGGAAGAGAAGAAACAGGCAGAGAGGGAGGAAAGGAGGGTAAGAGGGTGAAAATATCCCTGAAGCAATTTGTGGAAGTATTATTTTTTAGTAGAAAACACTTCTTATGTTCTGGTTTTGTCAGTCACCCACTAGAATCCACACATTCGCCAATAGGTACTGTTATATATGGAAGTCTATTAATATATTACCACTCATGTATTTCACTGTTTCAGCTAATATTTTTTGAGGACTTACTGTATGCCAGGCACTGTGCCAAGTACTTTACAAGAATTATCTCATTTAATCCTCACAACAACACTTGGTTATTATCATCTCCATTTTACAACTGAAAAAACTGAGGCTCAAAGTTAGTAACTTTCACAAGTTCACATAGCCAGTAAGTGGTGAGACTAATATATAAGCACAAATAGTTGAGCTCCAGAATCAAAACTCTTCACCACCATACTACATAATTGCAAGCAACTCATAAATATCGACATTCTTTTCTTTTTCCTGCTTTCCATTATGAGTACACATAAAAATTAAAAACAAATACACAGTGGAAAAATAAAACTAGATATATTTTCCTGCACTAAAAACATGTATAATGAAATCCTACATAAGTGGAAGATGGCAAGACTACAATTAAAATGTAAATTACCAAGGAATATTACAGAAAAGTGCTGTGTGAATCAGAGACATTAAGTTTACGAAAAGTTGGCAACAAGGGAATACTGAGCAAATTTGATAACCACATTCATATAGATGATGAAATAGCTTAAGTTTTATCAAAAAGTACAATTTGATGACATTATGAATTTAAAATATTTTTCATCTGTAAGTTGTACTGCTCATTACTCATCTAATCAATGATTATAGAGCCCTGGGCCTTATCAGTCTTGGTCTTAAAAAAGAAAGCAAAATGTCTAAGAAGATGGGTGAGAAAAAAGGAAAGGAACAGGGAAGGAGGGAGAAAGAAAAAAGGCTTTTCAAAGGGAAAAGCTTCAAATCTCCCCACCATTATACAAAACTCATTATTAGCTCTTCCTTTTGAAATGTGAGGCTAAGAAGTCCAGTCACAATTAATCCAGCCTGTGCTGAGCAGAATTTGAGTGGTAGAAGGCTAAATGGACAGAACAGGGCAATGATTCCCCAAAAAAAAGGTTTTAATAGCAAAACTCATTTAGGAAATGAAAATTAAGAGAAATCCTTACAAACAAAATGTATAAGAGCATAGATGATCTGGCTGAAGTGCAGTGTGGGAACACAAAGACCCACTTGTTTGCTCCCATTGGCAGCCACTGAGATAATTTCAGGAGATCTCGGGGCTCCAAAGAGCACAATTTAAAACCTCTGGGCCCTTTTGAGGGAAGGACAGCTCTCTCTACGCCAAGAAACCTGTTACTTGATTCTTACTGGCAAACCCGTCTCCTCCTTACTCCCTTATTTCCTGCAACTTGCTCTCTCACAAGAGGCTTCCCAAAGCTGGCCCTGAAAGAACAGTACGGCTAAAGGAATGGATGGCTGTGCGTTCAATGCTGTGCTAACATCTCTCTGGCCTGAGAGATGTTATGATGGTGGGCTTTCTTATTTTCCTCCTTACACTTTAGTATCTTCAATGAACATGTAATACTTCTATCATCAGAAAAAGAGTTATTATCTTAAAGAAATAAATAATTCTATCCCCCATGCCCAGGTTACTTACGTTCACACTTGAAACTACTACTTTATTAAGATTTACCTAAAACAGGAAAGATTTTCTAGTAAATAAAGGAATGAGAACATTTTAGAAAGTAGGCTAGGAGACTCTGGGCCCTGGGTAGACAAAAAGTAAATTAAAAAAAGGATGGAGAAAGATGAAAAAATGACCAAAACAACTTTGCCTACTTTACAAATACACATAGAGCTCTACTTCCTGAGTAACTACTTCTCTGGCATTGAATATAATCTACTTGCTGCTGTTTTAGGTTGATCATTGCTAGTATATACTATAAAGGATGATATTGTGTAAAAGAACCCTGATCAGACTATAAAATATGTAAAGGTGAAGTGATTTAGCTCATGTCTAAAAACTGTCAGAGAACTGTACAATTTTTTATCATACACACACATTCACAAACAGTCAAATTTCTAATTTGTTATACTATCAGAGATTCTTAGAATTTATATCACAAATAAAAGAGGGAAATAATATTTACTGGGATTTTTCTCCTAAGAAATACTATGATATCAAAGAAGTCAAGATATACAGCACAATAAACGTTATTGTAAAAGACATCAAAATGAAGTTTGACATTTTAACTTCAAAAATATTTCTTAAAATAGAGAAAACAACCGACCGTCATTTTGTTTTTCATTCACTATAGTGCTAGCCCAGATTTTAACATAAGTTCTTATATCAGTTGTAAGTAGTAGGTTTAATGTTAGAAGTTCTCAAGATGTACAGCACTAGATGCAGGTATAATGAAATTTACAAGAAGAAATCCTTAAGAAGTTACTTGCTACAAATTTGAATGCTACCACAGCAAGGTAATAAAAAGGACTTAGAAATCCAAACATTTGAATCTAGCACTAACCAGCTATTGACCTTGAACAGCTCAGTCTTTCCAGGCCTGTTTCCTTACTTGTCAAGAGGCTACTAAGCTAGAGCCATGAGTCCCAACAAATAGAAAAGACCTCACCCAGCAGATTGCTATGCATTACCTGGCAGTTCTCTAAGGCTGCAGGACAGCAAGAATCCTCCAGAGTTGAAAATCCCAGAGGAAAGGGTTTGGAAACAATAGCGGCCTCAACAATTTCAAAAGTTTAAATAATAACATCTCTACCCCATACCCCTCAACATCTTCCCCCTGAAAATTATCTTATCTCCACCACTAAGGTTTCAAGAAATAAAAAATAGCCTGTCTCAGAAAATGACTAAACACTTTGGAAGCTCTTAAAAGGTTCCTTCCAGCTCTAAAATTCTCAGTAATTCTGTAAATTTCCATAATAAACAACATTACAGAACA
Organism: Monodon monoceros; assembly: GCF_005190385.1. NCBI lineage: Eukaryota > Metazoa > Chordata > Mammalia > Artiodactyla > Monodontidae > Monodon > Monodon monoceros. Next base: position 31,247,344 of record NW_021703783.1, read on the forward strand.
AAATGCCTACTGAATCTTTTATTTTTCTTTTTTTTTTTTGCGGTACGCAGGCCTCTCACTGTTGCGGCCTCTCCCGTCACGGAGCACAGGCTCTGGACGTGCAGGCTCAGCGGCTATGGCTCACGGGCCGAGCCACTCAGCGGCTTGTGGTGTCCTCCCGGACCGGGGCACGAACCCGTGTCCCCTGCATCAGCAGGCGGACTCTCAACCACTGCACCACCAGGGAAGCCCCCCTACTGAATCTTTTAAAACAGATGATTATCAACCACAGGTCATATATAATAAAAGGTAGAGATTTTAGCAATCATGAAAGCCAATGAACAAAACACTGTTAAGTGTTCAGTAAATATTTGTTAAATGAATAATTTAGTTTCAAAGTCACGATGACATAATAATATTTTACACACTTGTAAAACCACTAACATTACAAGTTATAAAAGATAATTATTTAAGGAAAATGTGTCTTTAAAAAAAAAAACACCTAAGGTTTCATTGAATGAAAACTTGATACCCCACAGAATGCTAATCTTTCTACCAAAGTATGTTGGCCAGATATCTAACCTTGAAGGAAAGAGGAATAAGCAAAGAAACCTAGAATAAGCGTGTGCAGAATTCTAGAATTTTGTTCACTTGTGATAATTTATTTCCAATAACTCACACATGTATATAGGAGGGTTCTTTTCCAAATAATGACTTAACCTGTATCAGAATTGCAACTTTTTCAAAGCTTATTTAAAAAATAATAATAATAACTTCCTTTCTAATACCTATATTCCTCTTTCAACAAACCTTTACTGAACACCTATTATTTCCCAGGCACTTGGTTAAACATCTTCAAAAAAGATAATGAAAAACTCATATTCCTCTTAAGAAGCTCATAACGAGAGTAAATGCATACATCTAACAGAACCATAGTATGCTAAATGATAGAATAAAGGTAAGCATCACAAATTGACTTTGAGGAACTAATTCCAGGAAGAGAATACAGCCATCCTCCTCTCTCTGGCTAATTTGTCCCATTGAGAGAGAATACTCAGCTTCATGAGAAAGACAAAATCAACTCTGGGTTTATGAGGAAATGCTGAAGTTAGAGATCACAATCAGAGATATCAACAAGAAACACAAAGGAATGCAAGTTTGGGATGGGCTTAGGAGAATGTCACAGGGACTAGATATGTGAGCTGGATCTTGAAGAATAAGCAGTTAACGAGCAAGGCAAAATAACAAATTCTAGAAAGATATCAATGACTAATCTTTTTAGCTTAACTGAACAATTAGAAATAATAAAGAAGCACAAGATGAGGGAAAATTCTTTTTTCAACGTCTGCCTATTTCTATAGTTATATAGGTGTCTGCTAATTTGTACAATTGATTTATCTTTGAAAGTAACATGTTCATAGATAACATAATACTGTCTCAATCATAAGGTAAAAATTACTTCCATTTGAATTATAATTAAATTTAATTCATTCCATTAATTTTAAATTCAGTGTAGTTCAAACAAATGCAAAATCTGAATTCTAAACTATTTTTCAATTATACAATCTCAAATACAAATCTATGTTTAATATATTTTAGTTTTTGATAGGCTCTTGACATCAACTATTTTAACTTTAAATATCATTTAACAGAGAACCCACAATTTAATCGAGTAATAAAATATATTTTATAATATGCTGTACTCTTTCATGACTTCAGTAGTTTAGGAGAAATACTTCTAATTTTCAGCTATACTAAGTAAATTTCAGTAATCTAAATAACAAGACCTAAAGAAAATGTTGTGAGGTAATAAATACACAATTTTCCAAAGTTATACCTTAAAAATGCTAAGGTATTCATGTACAATGTCATCCTTGAAATAATGCTACAACATGAAACTTATATAATGTTATATGTCAATACAAAAAATGATAAAGCTAAAAATGTTCTAAAACTGAGATAAAAGTTTTATTTTCTCTTGTACACATACATGCTTTTGAGAATGTGTATAAGAATAAAATATGGTAAGACGTGCTAAGTTCTTTATGTTTTTATTTAATCTTCAAAATAATCAAATACTGTGTTATAAAAATACTATTCCCGTGTTTAAATACTCAGAATCACTCATCTCAGTTACTCATCTAACTGTAAAAATTGTGCTTTTAATCAAATAACACAGTATAAAAATATGAAGCAAAATTGTGAAAATAAAAATAATGCTGAATCAATAAATACCTACAAATTATGGACAAAATAATCTGGTAATATTGTTACAAATATAATCTCAAAAGTTATTGGAGGGCTTCCCTGGTGGCGCAGTGGTTGAGAGTCCGCCTGCCGATGCAGGGCACACGGGTTCGTGCCCCGGTCCGGGAAGATCCCACATGCCGCGGAGCGGCTGGGCCCGTAAGCCATGGCCGCTGAGCCTGCGCATCCGGAGCCTGTGCTCCACAACAGAAGAGGCCACAGTAGTGAGAGGCCCGCGTGCCGCAAAAAAAAAAAAAAAGGCTGCCAACATCAAATACTGCTGAGGTGACATGGAAAGAAGACTGAGATTAGGTCCCTGAGTTTAACAACTAGGTCACTAGGTTATATCAGAGCTCTCACTCAACAAAGGATAAAGGAAAGGGAAAGAATGCCTGCCGAAGTAAACCTGCTGTATACAGAAACCAAAGCTAATAAGACTCTATGCCAATAGTGTATAAACTTTTTGCTCTCAGGAACTCTTCACACTCTCAAAAGTTAAAAGAGCTTCTGTTTATCTAGGTCTTATCTAAATCAAGAAATAAATTACTATATCGAAAATAAAAACTGAGAAAAAAACTTAAATATACATTGTTTCATTTTTTAAAAATCATATTTTAATATAAATAATATACTTTTATGAGAAAACCCTATATTTTCCAAAACAAAGATAACTTTGTGTGAAGAGTTGTAATTGTATATTTTTAGCTTAGAGGTACTCAACTACCCAGCTTAATAGAAGACATCTGGATGGTCATATCTCCTTCTGCATTCAATTTGTTGCAATGTGTTGTTTTGTTTCAAGAATATGAAGAAAATCTCGACTCCCACAACTATGTAGTTGAAAAAGGGAGGAGTATTTTAATAGGCTTTTCAGATAATCGTGGATATTCTTCTTTGATACTAAATAAAAGCACAACAAAGAGCTGTTTCTCAAACGTTAGCTGCACATGAAATCTGGAAGCACGTCAATGAAGTTTTCATAGTGTTCCCTTAAAATCCATTGGTTTATTTTATACTTTGAGTGGATTATCTATGCATGGTTTTGTAACATCATACATTGGTTACTGGGAAATACTGGTTTACTGAGTGATGCAAATTTTCCAAATGTTGACAAACCACATAATAAAATATCAGAAATTATATTCATTGATATAACCATCTGATCTCATCTTTAAACTACTAGGAAGCTCTTAAGCTCACTGTAGTAGTTACAAGTTTTCAAAAATTCTAATTTTCACTTGAAAGCTCAATTTTTATCATTGGCAACAAATATTATCAATTGTTTTCTCCGAAGTGACAAACTTACTGTGTTCATTTTTGAGAAAATTGCTAAATATCCAAGTCTGAATAACCACAGTTTGCCAGGCATTCTCTCAAATAAAAATAACGTTCTATGAAAAAAGCTAGTTCTGCTCAAAACTCAAACAACTACAAACAACTCCAACTGCTCTCCCGCGACTCAACCACACTAGTTTGGTATGCAGCAGGAGTGCTTTACTTGTACTTCCCAGTTCATCAGACAGAATATTAAAAAAGACACAAGACTTGCTAAAATTAGTCATTTTTACTGCTTCATGAACAATATTATTAAGTGAAACTAGCATTATTTTTACTGCATGTGCATGGTGGTGAGGATTACGAAGAATATAGCAATGTGGTGCTACTGCTTTGATTTATGCTAAAGAGCCAGCAGTTTTACTCACCATTGCCTCTGCACCACCTCCTCAAGTGTCAACACAGTGAAAAAGGCAAATAAAATCTTAGTATGATTATGAACTCCCTAAAAGGTCCTCAGGGACCCTCAGGGTTCATCAGATCACACTTTGAAAACCACTACTATCCAAACACTAATCACTTTCAAAATTTCTCTTAAACAATGAACCCGTGTGACTACTCTAACCCAAGATGTAGAGAGAAAAACAAACCAACCAACGTCCTAGAATAAGGAGTCTCTGAACAACACCTGTGTGGTAGCTGGAAAGGCTCCTCAGGTAAGGGAGGCTCAGAACTCAGCATTCTGAAAAACAGACTGACTGAGATGGTCCGCAATTCTTTTCTCACATTCCCACACCAAGGGTCTAGGAGAATCTGTGCCAAGCCTCAAATTAGAAGACAGAAAGCAAGTATGACAAGACAACAATGATACTGGAAAAGAGTTTTATCAGATGATAAATGGTTTAATTTTCTTCAAAATGTGAATTTTATACTGTTTACTTCCATTTTATAGAAGCTGAAATAACTCATTCTTTTTAACAACAGTCAGATCCTAACCATAATACTTGTTCAATTATAAACACTATTTCTTTTAACAAGAAAATTTCAGCTCACACATAAAGATTTGCTAATACTACCTCATGTACAGAGTTGGTTACAATTCAAAGTGTTTCTGAATTCACAGCAAATCATAAAATTTTACAGAAGAAACAAACATCTATTTTGCCCACCACTGTATGTCTAGTACCTAGCTCAGCCCTCGTACAAAGACGTTCAATAAAAACTGCTGAATGTTGAAGTGGTTGGAATGAGACAAGAATTCACTGCCAGACTCCTAGTATAACACCTAGTACTCTTGCTAATATGTGAAATCTTTCTCATCGTTCTCTAACATAACATCTCTGAGAAACCTAAAGGGACTACTACAATTTATCCTGAGAAAATATAACATTACCTGTTACGCTTGAAATTACATTTGAAAGCCTGCTCTGGACTAGGTGTTTTATAGGTTCTCATTTAGATCACAGTTCAAAACCAAAACAAATAGCTCTAACATTTTCATTTTTAAGTATCTGCGATCTGAATTAAGCATTAATTTCTACTCCTATATGAAGTGGCAATAAGATACTAGTCTAACTCAATACATTGATTGTACTACTCTCACACACACTATACTAAATATTTCTTTTTCTCTGATGATTCAGAATGGTTCTTGATTTCTTAAAGTTTCTTAGGTTTATATTTGAGACACTTATTGTGTTAAAAGAATTTCAAATATAAAGATGAAGGAAATTGTGTAGTACCTTTGAAAATAACTGTCACTGTAACTTTTTCATTTTTACATTTTTCCTGTCAGTTTGACATTTATCATTGATTCTTTCACAAAAGCACATTGTACAAAACTTCAGTTTTGAACTATCTAGTTATTTAGATTCTAGATTTTTAAAAAGATTAGTGAAATTTAAACTAATTAAGGCCAGCAAGTACAAAATTAAAATTCAATCAGAGAAATGGCACACACTTAAAGAATATAATTTATCAATTTAGGAATTGAAGCTACTTCAAATCACATTTCATTTTGAAATACTGCTATCATTTCATTCCATACAGTTATTCTGGAGAAGAACATGACCTACCAGGGATATTGCCAAAGGAAAAGGTCATCTGTTGCAATATAAAGGATTTGAATCAGATATCCTTTAAACAAAAATGACTGTCAGAAAGACTTTAAAGGGAGGTCATGGGGCTTCCCTGGTGGCGCAGTGGTTGAGAGTCCGCCTGCCGATGCAGGGGACACGGGTTTGTGCCCCGGTCCGGGAAGATCCCACATGCCGCGGAGCAGCTAGGCCCATGAGCCATGGCCGCTGAGCCTGCGCGTCCAGAGCCTGTGCTCCGCAACGGGAGAGGCCACAGCAGTGAGTGGCCCGCGTACCACAAAAAAAAAAAAGAAAAAGGGGAGGTCATGGACTCCATCTTCTCTGGAGGTTTAAAAAGAAAAGATTTTTCAAATTTCTGGGATTGGCTTAGACTTGGCCTCACATATGGTGACTAAGACAAGATCAGTTCAAAGGTGAGTCTGACCCAAGGGATTCGAGTCCTGTTTGTCAGTCACAAAAACAAGTAATTAGCAAACTGCATCCCTGGGCTCTGCAGCTATCCAGTCCCTGCTTTAGTAATTGCCAACCTTATTCTTGAAATTACCCTAACTGCTAATTAACATGTCAGTCGTAGAGAATTATTTCTTCTAACTACTGAAATTTTTGCTTCTCCAGTGTTATGTAGCCCTTTAATCCTGTTTTTCTAATATTACCAGAGAGACAAATATTTTGTGGTGCAATCAATATCTGCCCTATTAACAGTGCCCTGTTCCATTGTTCTACCCAAACATGGATTCCACTCTGAATTTCAGAAACAACCGGAGAAAAATAACAGGTAACAGAGAAATTAGAGCTCTTAGGGTTAACTTAGGGCCAAAATCAAGAGAAGAGACAAATTCAGAGAGAGGAAGGAAGAAGCTGAGAGGGTCATAGTGTAGAACACTTACTTTTAGGAACAGAGTGTCCCTTAGACTTCTGGTGAGTTGCCCAGAGCCTCTTCAGTTTCAATCCAAATGACAATGCTTCTCTGAGTCCTTCTCAAGTAATGTTTCCACCACTAAAAATTGGATCTATAAGAGCTCAGATGTACTGGTAAGAAATGTCAGGGGCCCCCATGTGGGCCTCAAGCCTCTTTTAAACTAGGCCCACTTCTCTGTCCTGGGCCAACTCCCCTGTGCACTATATTCCTTCTTCTTCCAGGTGCCAGGTATTCGGCCTGTTTCTTCTCTTCTGAGCTGCCACCACCTACTCTATTTCTCAGGGTTCCTCTAACCCCAAGACTGGCTGTGGAGTAGGACACCAGCTTCCCCCCTTCCTTGCTGTCCCTGCAAATAAACATACAGGCTCTTCTAGTTTCAGTATTTTTCTAGTGGCTACAAGAAAATAAGAGAGGGAACAACAAAAAGCAACAATATCGCACCAGAGATTAAGATTGTAAAAACTGTCTCCACATTAAAGTTCCTGCCTTTTCTGAAAATTGCTTATTGAGCGTTTAAAAAAGTAAAGTACTAACATAGACATACAAATATAATCTAAGCCAAATCCAACCTTATATAGACTTAGAGATACAAAGATACTCTGCTTTTCAAAATACTTAAATCACGGGTCCAAAAATAGTTACCACATTCATTTTAGCAAATGGTACTTTTTTCTTTTTAGCATGTTGTTATATTCCCTTGAATTTAGTAGCTGTTTGAAAATTTGCTTTTTAAAGGACATGATTAAAATATTTAATATATTTTATCCAATGTAATGAGAATTAATATACGAAAAGCATATTGTGGTTTACAAAAAGACAGGTATGTCAAAAGCAGCTAGCTTCACTCAGCAGATCTTAAAATTTCAAGTTTTGACAACCATTTATGTGTTCACATTTTAAAATTTAATAAAATGCTGTAAATGGTGTTTAAAAATCTGGATATCTCATTTTTAGGAATCTAACTCCTACTGAATATATTTATTCCTCTAATGTTACTATTGTATAGCCCTTTTTAAAAACAACAGTATAATGCATTAGTATTCTCATGATAATCCAGTTTCTAACAGACTTTAATCAAGAGTATATGCCATCTAAATATTAGGCCATAAATCACAGTAACTAAGTGCTGGCAGATCAAGAATGCCACAGACTTTGAATTTCCTGAATGATTTTCTTTACCCACTTAATACACTTAAGTGGTTTTTTTAAAGACTCTTATCATACTGTAAGCTTACAATAAAATAAAGACCGAAAATAAGCAGAGATCATTTTATCCCATTTGTATAGTCTAACAGATTGCCATCTAATCAAACTAAAGATACTTTCAGAAAAAAATGTGTCCCTGTGACTGGGCTCACCTCCAACTATTTATTTATACAATATTAGAGGACCTGGGATTAAAAACACTACACAAACCCCTGATCTGACCCTTCCAGACGTCTATGTAAAAAAAAAGGAAGCTTAATCTGTTGTGGATTCTATAATCAGATACTTTTTTGAGGAACGACATTAAATTACATCTTTCGCTCCTAAAGAGGATTTCATGGTTTTTCTTTGATTCCTGCACACTAACACAACAATGCAGCCAACGTTATTACATCCGGACTGTGTGGTGGGGAAGGGGTAGGGGGCGGGGGGGCATTACACCCAGCGACACGAATTAAATCGCAGTAGCTAATGCCTCCCTTAAACAATTTATTCTCTCTTGGCAGCAAAAAACGTTCCAGCCTCTTCAATTACCCCTCACCGCAAAGCATCGCTTGGGTCGCGATCAATCTGACCCAGTTCCTATCGCGGCCACCACCTCAGGCTCGCCTCCGCCCGCCGGGTCTGCCAGTGTCACGGGAGGGGGCGGCGGCCGCAGGGGCGTCCTCGGCGCCGCAAGCCGGTGGGCAGGCGCCGCGCGGGGCAAGCCCGGGACTCACCGGGTGGAGGTGCCCTTCCGCACATCGCACATCATGCACTTGAAGGCCTCGGCGCTGTTCCGGAAGGTGCAGACGCTACAGTCCCAGTAACCCTCATCCGAGGACGGCTTCGGCTGCCGCTTCGGCCTGCAGAACACAACCCGGACACGACGCGGCGCGGGGTCACCAGCGGGCCGCGCCCGGGCCCCGCGGCCGCCCCCGCCTCGCCCCCCGCCCCAGTCCCGCGACCCCAGCCCTGCAGGCCCCCAGCGCGCCAGGCTCCGGCTCGAAGGGGGAAGGGAGTCAGGAAGGCGGGGGCGTGAGCCCGGCCGCAGCAGCAGCAGCCGCCGCCGCCGCCGTCGCCGCCACCGCCGCTCGGACACCCCGAGCTGCCGCTCCGGCCGCCGCCATCGCGACTCCATTGTGGGGCGGCCGGCGCCGGCCCCTCACGCTGCAGCGCTCGCGCAGCGGCGGCACCGCCCCCGTTTTCGCCCTGCTGCTGGGGCTGCGAGCGAGGCGGCCGCCCGAAGCCCGGCGCAAGGGCCCCGCCGCCTGCACAGTCCGGGCCCGGGGGCCCGGGCGCTGTTACCTGGTGGGGCTCTTCTTGTCTCCCATGGCTTGGCTACAAACGCACGCCGAGAGTCGCCGCCGCGGCCGCTCTATTTGTCAATAAGGAGGATAATAAGACGGGCGGAAGCGGGCGGGGGAGGAGGGAGGGGGCGGGGAAGGCCGCACCGCCGAGCTCCGGAGCCGCCGCCGGATCCCACGCAGCCTCCAGCTGTCGGGGAAACTCCTGCCTGGGCCACGTGACCCGTGCCCGCCAACCAGCGGCCGCGCCGGAGACTTCAAACGAGGCCAGCGCGGCCCAGCACTCGCGGCGAGTTCGCGGGCTGCCGCGTGGGGGTGGCCGCCGCAGCCTCAGGCGCGGTCACCGCCTCTCCGCCCGGTGCCGCCCGCTTCCTGTCGGCATCCTGGGAGCCCCTCCAGCGAGAGATGCTCTGTCATCCTGCGCGAAGCCTGGTGCAAGGCGGGGGCCGGCGTTCAGAGGTCAGCCCGACTCCGGAGCAGAGTGCGCGACTGCGGTCTCCAGGTAGAACCGCTTTCCGGGCCTGAGCGGTCCTTGGCGTCTCAGCCCCAGCCCGAAGGATACCCGGGGGCAGGCGGCAGCCACCAGTGAGCGCCATTGCTAGGTGCCTTAAGGCACTTGGTTTTGTGCACACAAATGCTCTACCAAGTAGGGATTGTCGCCCTTAATTTGGAGGAAACGAAACCGAGGCTCGAGAGGTTAGGTGACTTCCTCTATATTACCTAATTAGAAAAGGATAAAGCCAGGAATCTAACCCTGGTTTAATTCCAAATGCGCTCTTCTCGCCTCCCAGGCCTCTACAGTAGCTGCTTTAAAAAGAAACAACAACAGAAAACACTCCTAAAACCTTTTTTCTTCTTTGTAAATAACGAGATTGCATGTGCCCTGAACGTTGTTAAGAAAAGAACACTTTCCTCCCAGGTCTCATTACCCTAGCGTACTGGACGCCCTCGTGTTGTACTGGACTCTGGCAACCCATCCAACTGGTCTCTGAAGCTCCAGCCCCACCTCCTCAATCTATTCAGTAATTCACAACCAGATTAATAATAAATGCAGGTAACATTATGTCACCACGCTGATCAAGAACTTTGCTAAAGCTCTGAGACTCCTTAGCCTAATAACACTTTTTACCACTATGTGCTGGCACTTGGTAAATCTCTTTACATAAATGCATGTTTTAAAGGGCTCAGAGTACTATGCAAATGTTCTCATCAACTAGCCTATCCCTACATTTGAAAGAAGGAATTTAGGGACCAGGTTAAATGTTTTCTTTAATGAACTGGCCAGGATTAGAGCTCAGATACCGCGTCAGTCTTTCACCAAGTCATGCTTGCTTTTTTTTTTTTTTAATTGAAATATAGTTGATTTACAGTATTAGTTTCAGGTTACAGCATAGTGATTCAGTATTTTTACAGATTATACTCCATTATAAATATAACAAGATAATGGTTATAATTCCCTGTGCTGTACAATATATCTTTGTTGCTTATCTACTTTATACATAGTAGTTTGTATCTATTAATCCCATACCCCTAATTTGTCTCTCCCTGCTTCCCTCTCGCCTTTGGTAGCAAGTTTGTTTTTTATATCTGTGAGTCTGTTTCTATTTTCAAGCCCTGCTTTCTGATTAACCAAATCAGGTTTGCAATCTACAGCCGTTTCTGAACTCATCGCACCATCTGTGTTTTTTGCAAGCATCGCTTCTTATGACTCAGACCTCAATTCAGAAACCCAGAAACCATGAGGAATATGATTGAGGAAAGCATACAGAGATCTAAGGCCTAGTCTTCAATCTCTCAGTAATGTAATGGTAAATTTAGGTAAGTCACTTCCTTTTTTCCATCTGTAAGATAAAGGAGTTAAAACTATTATCTCAATGCAGGTCCCTTCCAAGTCTAAGGTATTGTGATGTTTTTAAATTCCTCAGCTGGATGGATTATCAAGGAGATTAACAAAAATTGGCCTACTTGCAAAAGTGATGGCAACAAAGTATTTTTAAATCAGAAGAAAAGCAAATGGAGCACTCTAAAAATCCCCAACGTGCAAATCACCATTTCGCTAGAATATAACATCCACCATTATAAACTAAGCTTCACCTCTGAATCATAAATTCAAGAAGGGCAGGAACTTTTATTCATTGTCTTCATCACTGCATCTCCAGCCCCTAGAATAGTCTGACACATAGTAGGCTGTCAGTAAATATTCTCAGAATGAATACATTCACCTGTGTCACAATTCTACAGTGAGGTGATTTTTTTTCATACCAGGATTTACAGCCTGTTAAGCACATTCTGGGCAGTGGATCATCAATCACTGCTGAAATTTACAACTCTCCAAACTGTACTTTACAGCTCTGCAATGTAGTCCCTGTAGAAGAACCAGAAACCCATTTTCTGCAAAATACCAAGGCACATGCCCTTGCACTGTACCCACTGCCTCCCATTTATTGGTGCTTATCTTAGAAAAACCCCTTCCTGTACTAGGCTTCCATGGAGACAGAGATACAGGAGCTACTTCTCCTACTTCACCACAAAAATCACACCTTTTTCCTAAAGTGTTTCTTACCTGTCTGGAAGAGTGGCTGGCAGAGAAGAGAAAGATGCTTGTCACTAGATGGTGCAGGTTCTTACCCATTCATGTATCCTTTTAGTACACCAGAGTTCAGTACTTTAGACATGCAATTCACTAGGGTCACTTGTAAAATGGTACAGTTTAACAATAGTTTTTAACCATTTAACAATAAATTCTTGAAGTTTTCTAATGCTGTACCTTTTAAAAATTAAAATAATCCCTGGATTCCTTAGTGGTCCAGTGGTTAGGACTCTACGCTTCCACTGCAGGGTGCCAGGGTTCGATCCCTTGTCAGGGAACTAAGATTCCACAAGCCACATGGCACAGCCAAAAAAAAAAAAAAAAAAAAAAAAAAACCGTGGGCCATCAATATAATAATATTAACTTCCATTCTCTTATGCTTCCGAGAATGGTAGAGACTGGAGAAGTTACTGAAACGTGCATGGGCTCCTGCACACAGGATTCTGTTCTCTGTGGAGGTGGATAAAAAAGATTGAGTGTACCTGTCTTATATCAAGAAACTGACCTTGGGTCCCAGAGACCCCAGGCTGTTCTGATTAGTCCTGAGTTTATATCAACAAGGCAAGCATAACAACAGCAATAAAAACTATGTATTAAAGTTTTATATATAGTTATTAGGCAACAGGAGCTATTACCTGAAATGAGAAGTACCACCTTGTTTATCAACTGGAATTTGAGGGGAAAAATGGTATAAATGAGGCAGAAATAAGCTACAAACCTTCCCTGAAAGAACTCAAAATGAAGTACAACAATAGCAAGCTACAGTTGTAAAACCAATCACATTTTAAAAGGTTGATTGGTTTTTGTTTAGTCAGTTGGTGTTTTGTTTTTACAAAATGGAGATACCTTTATTGATGTTTGTTGGTCATAAAAATTATATGTTACCAGTTGTATTAGCTTCTGGGGTGCCAAAACATAATACCACAGACTGGGTGGCTTAAGCAACAGCAGTTTCTTTTCTAACAATTCTGGAGGCTGGAAGTCCAAGATCAAGGTGTCAGCAGGGTTGGTTTCTTCTGAGGGCTCTCTCCTTGGCTTACAGATGGCCGCCTTCTCTGTTTCTTCATCTGGTCTTTCCTCTGTATATGTGTCCTAACCTCATTTTCTTATAAGGACACCAGTCATATTGGAGTAGGGCCTAACCTAAGGACCTCATTTTATCTTAATTACCTCTTTGAAGACCCTGTCTCCAAATACAGTCACATTCTGGGGTACTAGGGGTTAGTGCTTCAACATGAATTGGGTGGGGGGACAGAATTCACCCCATTACACCAGTGAAAAAGTTCGACAAAGATTTTTTTAAATAAACATATCCAGCACATTCTTGTAACACTACTGATACAGATTCACAGTCCTCATCTGAAACCCTTAAAGGCTGGATATGTTTCATAAGTAACATATTTGGGATTTTTCAAAAGGCAGTATGGTCCAAAACTGTGTAATTACCTAACACTCCAAGTGGGTTCTGAAACAGTGACCTATAATCAAATGCATTAATGTTTCTGCAAAACATATAAATATTCACACTAAGTGGAAAAATAAAGTCTATAAGTTACTTCACATCAGTTCTACTCAGGTTTTACTGCTAAATTATTACAGATCAGGCAAAATGTGAAAATACTTTCAAGTTTCAGTGCTTTTAGATTACAGAATTGTGGACAAAGGATTATGGATCTGTAAGAATTTGAGGATGAATTCAGATTGAAAAGGTGACCCAAAATTTCATTCCTAAATGCTCAGTGGTCCTGCCTTGATTTGGTTGCTGAAATTTGCGTTAACTTTTACATTTGGACATTGAACTACTAAGAGGTGCTCTCAAGAATGTTCTGGGTTGAAGACATGTCCTTCCTACCCTCACCGTATACCAGATACCCAGTTTTCCCTTTGTAATCAGGATCAATCTCTCCATCCAAAAAGAGCTGATCCACTGGCTCAGTAGCATGAGGAGCACTAAATGCCCAACTGGCAGTTTCATCTTCCAATCCAGTAGAAGAACCATGTTATGGCCCCTTTTGGAAGCATTCTTTTTTTTTTTTCTTTTTTGCTGTACGCGGGCCTCTCACTGTTGTGGCCTCTCCCGTGGCGGAGCACCGGCTCTGGACACACAGGCTCGGTGGCCATGGCTCACAGGCCCAGCCGCTCCGCGGCATGTGGGATCTTCCTGGACCGGGGCCCGAACCCGTGTCTCCTGCATCGGCAGGCAGACTCTCAACCACTGCGCCACCAGGGAAGCCCTGGAAGCATTCTTAACGCAGGAATCAAGATCTCCAGATCAGTAGTTTGATGTTAGGAGGATGGAAAGCAAAAATTTTGCAATCAGGTTTTTATGTATAATAGTGAGAAGAGCCACTCCCACTTTCATCTTTTTAGTCCCGTGTTTAGTCTGGCTATGGGAGAGACACACGACACACTGGGCTCTGATTCAAAGCATATATTGCATTTTAAGATGTAAGATGTGGATGATGTAAAATGTGAAACCACATTCTTTCTGGATGTTGTCTTTAAACTGACTGAATCTTGAGTAATCCACTCCACTGTTCTATCTGGCCAGGCCCTTAATCAGAAGCAGTGTTGTACAGAATAGAATGAAAATGAATAAGGCATTTTGTGAGTCCATGGACGGTGGTGCCAGCAGAAGCATTATAGGCAGGGAGGGCAAATCTATATCATATATATATATATATATATATATATATATATATATATATATATATTCCAGCGAAAAGATCTCTGTCATCTTCCACGAGGGAAGTAGTCCAATATAATTAACCAATCAGCAGGTAGCTGGTTTGTCCTTCCAATGAAGGGTGTCAAACAGAAGACCCAGTGTTGGTCTGTGCTGTTGATTAGTTAGGCACTCAGCAGTGACAATGTAACAAGGCTACAAGGTCAGCCTTGGTGAGCAGATAATATTGCTGTGCCCATGCAGAGCCTCCATTTCAGCCACATGGCCACTTTGCACATGGGTCCATTGAGAAAGCATTAGGGTGGCTGGGAACAGTGGCTTACAGACATCAAGAGAGCATCATTTTGTCCACCTGATTATTGAAAGCCTCCTCTTCAAGTGATGCCCTTTGGTAAGAATTTGCATGGAACATAAATATCTTCATATACCCTGTGCCTGTTCTGAGAGGTCTATCCATATACCTCTTCCCCAGACCTTCTTGTATCAATTTTCCAACCTTGTCCTCTCCAAGTCCCTGACAGTCCAATCTAAATGTTAGCAAGTGCTCACGAATCACTGAAGATCCATACTTCTGATCATGTTTCAGTCCAGAGGAAGTGGACAGTCCAATGTGTTGCTCTCGATTATGCTCGTTAAGAGAATTTCCCTCCACTACTGCCCTCCAGGGCCACCTCTCCATTGGAACTGTAATGATACAACCATCCAGCTTGATGCCAGTATATCATGAAGAACCATTTGTAAACCAGTCCTGGGTTTTTCACCTTCCTCCTCAATAAACCAGTTATAAGAAACTCCCATAAGGCTGTAAATATAGATTGAAGGAGAGGAAGAGTCACTGTTGAAGGACACTTCATGCAATTACTTGTGTCTTCCATCTTTGCTCAAATCCAATATCATATACAATTTCCACTCGATGATAGATTGCTGCCAAGCACAATCAGCCTTATCATTTGGTGGTCCAAATAGCACTCATTTCATAAAAGGAAGCTCAGTTATTGTGGTCACTTGATGTCCCATGGTTAGGCATTCAGTCTCTACCCAGGGCTAAATAGCAAGACTGGAGCTCTTCCTGAAAAGGAGAATAATTATCTAAAAAGGGAACATGGATTTTCTCCAAAGCCCTAGCGGTCTGCACTGTGATTTCCCTTTGGTGCAAAGGATATCTGCTTACTACATAATGGAGTGAATATTTTATATGTACAGCTATTTGAGTATTAAATAGCACCATTCTTATAGATTTTTTTTCTTCTTAAAAATTTTTCTTGGGGACTTCCCTGGCAGTCCAGTGGTTAGGACTCTGCGCTTCCATTGCAGGGCGCATGGGTTAGATCCCTGGCTAGGAAACCAAGATCCTGCAAGCTGCACAGCGCAGCCAAAAAAAAAAGTCTTTCTGTTAAAAGTGTTTTCTTTGAACTTACAGTTACCGAGGGGAAGGATGGGGGAAAGGGATAGTTAGGGAGTCTAGAATCGACATGTACAGATTGCTATATTTAAAGTGGATAACCAACAAGAACCTACTGTATAGCACAGGGAACTCTGCTCAATGTTATGTGGCAGCCTGGATGCGAGGGGAGTTTGGGGGAGAATTGGATACATGTATATGTATGGCCGAGTCACTTTGCTGTGCACCTGAAACTATCACAACATTGTTAATCGGCTATGCTCCAATATAAAATAAAAAGTTTAAAAAAATGTGTTCTTTAATCTGCTGGTCTTCAGTATTTTGTTTTGGTTTCATTCTCATTATTTTATGTTCATTTTTCCTTATGTTTCCCTTCTTTTGTTTTCTACAGATACTGCCTTTTCAATTGCTCGTTTCTAAGTTTTTCTCTTTTATTTTAGTTTTCTATTTGACACACTTTCTTCTCCTTAGGTTTCCTGTTCTTTCCCAACTCCACTTTTATCTCTGTATTTTCTTATTAATTCTGTTTCATTTCTACTAGTTCTTATTAGCTCCATTTTAAGTTTTTAACACATGCCCCTGGGATAAGTTTTTTATATTTATCCTTATAGATCTTACAGATATTCAATGGCAAAATTTACAGTCTATGAGAATATTTAATGTAGTATGGTGGGATTAGCTGTTGAGAAGGTCATAACTTTGATATTCCTAGCAATCAGAGTGTTCAAAACTGAAATAGTCTTTGTTAACTGCAGTCATACTGCATCACTAACTCTGTTGGGTGCCTTCACACATCTGCATCTTTAATATGAGAGGAGTGCAAGGAAAGCAACTCCATGTGCATATCCTATAACCAAGTAAGTTAATGGTGTTGTATTTATTATAAAAAGGAGCATGTTAATAGACTCCACAGTTGTAAAGATTTCATCCTCAATCATATATTAAGTAATTTGATAGACTTCCAATACAAAATATAAATACTATAGCTACACTTAGAACCCCTAGTAAAGTCAAATATATTTTAAACATTTTTATATTAACATGTTTGACCCAGAGAAGTCTACTGTAACATCTGAAAATTTTATTAAGTGCCCCAAATCTTTCTGCCAATAGCACAAACACAACTGCAATGTCAAATTTCTCACTAGTGAACGTAATATTTCCCTTAGACATAATCTTGGAGACAGATGTTTAAGGAGAAACTTCAATCTGTTGTCATATATCTTCATATGAAAGTGATTGAACTAGCATCGGTTTTTGCAGTAATATAAATAAAACTCCAGCAATTCCTACAAGGATTTCTTGCAGCAAACACACTGCCATTTAAACAGTACATTTCATTAGTATATTCTCAAAAGTATATCAGTAATATACTTAAGTAACATATTTTACATGTTATTTATTGCTTCATATTTCTCAGATTAAATATATTTTTAAATTTTAATATGAATAAATTTTGACAATAAGCAAAACAAAACTGTTTGCTTAACCAGTGGTTAAGGGCATTATCCATAGGCAGTTTGCTTGAATTCAAATTCTGGCTCTGAAACTTACTAGCTGTGTTACCTTGGGCAAATTACCTAACCTGTCCCTCAGCTTTCACATCTATGAAATGGAGCTAATAATATTAGGTATTTATAGGATTATTATGCAGGTTAAACAAGTCGATATATGTAAAGCCCTTAGAAAGGATGCAGTTTTTCTGAGGTAACAACAGAATGGCTAGAGCCAGACTAACAGTTGCTAATCGCAGCTCTACAATTTACAACTGCCTGGTTAACATTGGACAAGTTATTAAACCTTTTAAACTGTACCTCAGTTTCCTCATCTGTAAAATGGGAATGATACTAATACTTGCCTCGTAGAATTATTGTGGGTTGATATACATAAAGTACTATGGTTAGTACACAGTAAACTGTATATAAACATTTCTTTTTACCAGCGGCTGAATGCCAGTGAGGGTTGAAAGCCCTAAAAACTTAGTGGAACTTTTAGGCAGCCCATCCTCCCTGGACCCACTGATACTCCTATGTGGTAGCCAGGCCAAACACAGGGATTTCTTCTGCTCAGGGTTCCCTGTGCACTTCAGACAACTAGAAGTTTACAGATAATAAAAATTACTTATCTTTTAGATGAAAACAACAAGGAGAGAGGTATATAATCAGCTGAAGGTTGTAACATATTTGAGTTGGCTCTGGTTTTCCTACTCTGGAACTATTTTTAATCTAGTTGTTTTTTGGTATCTAAATATATGTCAAATGATTTATCATTAAGCTTCTCTGGTCCTCAATTTTCTTACTTGTAAAATGAGAGGATTGTACTAAAAAATCTCTCATGTCCCTTCCAGGTATAAAATTCTAAAATTCTAGCATTCTATCCACATAGTGTGGTCTGAGAGAGATGGAATCTCAGTTGCTGTTTGAATCAAGTCCACAGCTCAAATACCACGCACTGTTGGTAGCACCTGCCTAAACTGTAGGTCTCTACAAATCCTATGATTTCTTGTTATTATGGAGAAAAAGTACCAAAGTTAATTAGAATGTTTATAATGTATGTATTTCCATGACTAAATTGCCATAAAACTCTTGAACTACTTTGGAATAACAGAATTTTATAGGTTTGAAAGTTTCTAAAATCCTTAAAATTCCAACCTAAGTTTTAAGTTTAAATGAGATATACATATATATATATATATATATGCACACACATATATATTCTTCACACAGTTAATACACTTTACAAACGCTAGATGTGATTTTTTTTAAATAATTTTATTTATTTATTTTTGGCTGTGTTGGGTCTTCGTTGCTGCATGGGCTTTCTCTAGTTGCGGCGAGCAGGGGCTGCTCTTCGTTGTGATGCGTGGGCTTCTCACTGCGGTGGCTTCTCTTGTTGTGGAGCACGTGCTCTAGGTGCACAGGCTTCAGTAGTTGCAGCACACAGGCTCAGTAGTTTTGGCTCGCGGGCTCTAGAGCGTAGGCTCAGTAGTTGTGGCGCATGGGCTTAGTTGCTCCGTGGCATGTGGGATCTTCCCGGAGCAGGGCTTGAACCTGTGTCCCCTACATTGGCAGGCAGATTCTTAACCCCTGTGCCACCAGGTAAGTCCCTAGATGTGATCATTTAAAAAATCAATCTTAACTTATTTTAACAAAAGAACTTTATAACAGTTTATGGAGATAGAAACCTCTGGTTATTTAAGAAGCATATAGAAGTCCTTGATTCTAAACTGACATCAAAGCATTTCTATGTGATAAGATGTCCAAGTAAGATTTCATGTATATGAAGTCATGCCAGTTGCTAGGAGGATAAGCAGCTTTACTTTGATGGTTTTGAGTTTCCACATTTGCTTTCAGCTCCTCTGCTAGTGGCACATACTGCACACCCCCCCACTCCCAGATAAATTTCTCTGGTGTTTTTAATAGCAAGGCATTTTTTCCACTGCCTTTTAGTTTTATCAGATAGCAGAATAACTAATCTGTTGGCAAAATTTGTTCATATATTATTATGGCTCTTAGTATGTCATATAGTGGTTAATTCTATAGTATTCTTTAATATATGGCTTGGGTTTATCGTTGCAGTAGTATAGTGATCCACTTACCAATGCATATTTGAAAGACAGCTTTTGGTGCAGAATCACCTTGTCTTTATCACACCTGGCAAAATGTTTACATTAGCACATCTCCTCACATACTGTGCAGTATCTGTGTTGATATTTTTCATGTTTCTTGATCATATACTCATTGTTTCACTAATCACCTCAGTTGATCTACAGGATTATTTTTTTCCTTCAAGCTTTATTGAGACATAATTGACATACAGCACTGTATAAGTTTAAGGTGTACAGCAAAATGATTTGACTTACATACATCATGAAATGATTACTGCAGTAAGTTTAGTGAACATCCATCATATCATAGAGATACAAAATTAAAGAAATAGAAAAAAATGTTTTCCTTGTGATGAGAACTCTTAAGATTTACTCTCTTAACAACTTTCATGTAAATGTACAGCAGTGTTAATTGTTTTTACCATGTTGTACATTACAGCCTTAGTACTTATTTATTCTGTAACTGGATGTTTATACCTTTTGACTGCCTTCATCCAGTTGTGCCTCCCCCATCCCTCCAACCTCTGGTAAACACAAATCTGATCTTTATTCCTATAAGTTTGTTTGTTTGCTTGTTTGTTTTAGAAGTATAATTGACCTATAACACTATATTAGTTCCTGGCATACAACATAGTGATTCGATATTTCTATACATTTCAAAATTATCAACATGATAAGTCTAGTTACCACCTATCACCATACAAAAATATTACATAATTACTCACTGTATTCCCCACACTGTACATTTCATACCTGTACATTTTATTTATTTTATAACTGGAAGTTTGTATCCCTCAATCTCTCTTACCTATTTCTCTCCTCCTTCCACTGCCCTCCTCTCTGGCAACCACCTCTTTGTTCTCTATATCTGTGAGTTTGTTTCTATTTAGTTATGTTTGTTCATCCATTTACTTTGTTTTTTAGATCCCACATATAAGTGAAATCATACAGTATCTGTCTTTCTCTGTCTGACTTATTTCACTTAGGATAATACCCTCCAGGTCCATCCATGTTGTTGCAAGTGGCAAGGCTTCTTCTTTATGGCTGAGTAATATTCCACTGTATATATACGTGTGTGTGTATATATCACATTTTTTATCCATTCCTCAGTTGGCGGGCACTTAGTTTGCTTCTGTATCTTGGCTATTGTAAATAATGTTGCTATGAATACTGGGGTGCATGTGTCTTTTTGAATTAGTGTTTTTGTTTTTTCTGAGTAAATACCCAGACATGGAATTGCTGGATCATATGGTAGTTCTATTTTTAATCTTTTGAGGGATATCCTTACTGTTTTTCATAGTGGCTACACCAATTTACATTCCCACCAACAGTGGACAAGGATTCCCTTTTCTCCACATCCTTGCTAACACTTGTTATTTGTTGTCTTTTTGATAATAGCCATTCTGGCAGGTGTGAGGTGATATTTGTGGTTTTGATTTGCATTTCCCTGATGGTGAGTGATGTTGAGCATCTTTTCATGTGTCTGTTCACCATCCATATGTCTTCTCTGGAAAAATGTTTATTCATGTACTCTGACCATTTTTTAACTGGGTTGGTTTTTTGATGTGGAGTTGTATGAGTTCTTTGTATATTTTGGATATTAACCCTTTATCAAATATATCATTTGCAAATATCTTCTCCCATTCAGTAGGCAGCCTTTCTCTTCTGTTGACAGTTTCTTTTGCTGTGTGAAAGCTTTTTAGTTTGATGTAGTCCCATTTGTTTATTTTGCTTCTGTTTCCCTTGCCTGAGAAGGTATATCCAAAACATACTGCTAAGACCAATGTCAAAGATCATACTGTTTATGTTTCCTTCTAGAAGTTTTATGGTTTCAGGTCTTACATTTAAGTCTCTAATCCATTTTGAGTTAATTTTTGTGTATGGTGTGAGAAAGCATTCCAGACTGATTCTTTTGCATGTAGCTCTCCAGTTTTCCCAACACTATTTATTAGAGAGGCTGTCTTTTCTCCATTGTACATTCTTGCTCCTTTGTTGTAGATTAATTGCCCATATAAGTGTGGGTTCATTTCTGGGCCTACTATTCTGTTCCATTGATCTGTGTGTTTGTTTTTGTCCCAGTACCATACTGTTATGATTACTGGGGCTTTATAGTATATTTTGGAATCAGGAAGCATAATGTCTCCAGCTTTTTCTTCCTCAAGGTTGTTTTGGCTATTTGGAGTCTTTTGTGTTTCTGTACAAATTTTAGATTTATTTGTTCTAGTTCTGCAGTATATCTTCCCATCTGTTTGTGTCATCTTCAGTTTCCTTCATCAGCTTCAGATAGTTTTCTGAGTACAGGTCTTCTACCTCCATAGATAGATTTATTCCTAGGTATTTTATTCTTTTTGATGTGATTGTAAATGGGATTGTTTTCTTAATTTCTCTTTCTGATAGTTCATTGTTAGTGTATAGAAATACAACAAATTTCTGTATATTGATTTTGTATACTGAAACTTTACCAAATTCCTTGAGGAGTTCCAGCAGTTTTTGATGGCATCAATTTTCTATGTGTAGTATCTTTTCAAACAGTGACAGTTTTACTTCTTCCTTTCCAATTAGGATTCCTTTTATTTTTCTTGTCTGATTGTTGTGGCTAGGACTTCCAAAGCTACGTTGAATAAAAGTGGTGAGAGTAGGCATCCTTGTCTTGTTCCTGGTCTTAGAGGAAATGCTTTCAGCTTTTCACCATTAAGCATGATGTCAGCTGAGGGTTTGCCATATATGGCCTTTATTATGTTGAAATATATTACCACTTTGTTGAGAGTTTTTATCATAAATGGATGTTGAATTATATCAAATGCTTTTCCCAGATCTGTTGAGATGATCATATACTTTTTATTCTTCAACTTGTTAATCACACTGATTTGTATACCACACAATTTGTATACCACACTGATTGATTTGCGGATATTGATCCATCCTTGCAACCCTGGGATAAATCCCACTTGATCACAGTATATGATTCTTTTAAGTATTGTTGAATTTAGTTTGCTAATATTTTGTTGAGGGTTTTTACATTTATGTTCATCAGTGATATTGGCCTATAATTTTCTTTTTTTGTGTTATCTCTGTCTGGTTTTGGTATCAGGGTGATGCTGCACTCGTAGAATGAGTTTGGAAGTATTTCTTCCTCTGCAAGTTTTTGGAATACCTTGAGAAAGATAGGTATTAACTCTTCTCTACTGTTTTTGACATTATATTTTACACCTTTTTGTTTTTTGTAACTCTTAACTATTTATTGTGGATATAGATGATTTTACTACTTTTGTCTTTTTACCTTCCTTCTAGCTTTATACATGGCTGATCTACTACCTTCACTGTATATTTGCCTTTGCCAGTGAGATTTTTCCTTTCCTAATTTTCATATTCTAGTTGTGGCCTTTTATTTTCTGCTTAGAGAAGTCTCTTTCTCATAAAGCCAGATTTGTAGTGCTGAACTCTTTTAGCTTTTGCTTGTTTGTAAAACTTTTCATCTCTCCTTCAAATCTGAATGATAACCTTGCTAGGTAGAGTATTCTTGGTTGCAGATTTTTCCCTTTCATCACTTTAAATATATTATGCCACTCCTTTCTGGCCTGCCGAGTTTTTGCTGGAAAGTCAGCTGATAGCTGTATGGATGCATAGCTTGTTGCTTTTCCCTTGCTGTTTTTAAATTTATTTATTTTATTTATTTATTTTTGGCTGCACTGGGTCTTCGTTGCTGCATGCGGGCTTTCTCTAGTTGTGGCAAGTGGGGTCTACTCCATTGTGGTGTGCGGGCTTCTCATCGTCGTGGCTTCTCTTGTTGCGGAACAATGGCTCTAGGCACGTGGACTTTAGTAGTTGTGGCTCACGGGCTCAGTAGTTGTTGCACACGGGCTCTAGAGTGCAGGCTCAGTAGCTGTGGTGCACAGGTTTAGTTGTTCCATGGCATGTGGGATCTTCCCAGGCCAGAGCTTGAACCTGTGTCTGCTGCATTGGCAGGCGGATTCTTAACCACTGCACCACCAGGGAAGTCCAACCCTTGCTGTTTTTAACATGCTTTCTTTATTTTTCATTTTTGCCATTTTAATTACAACGTGTCTTGGTGTGGTCCTCTATAGGTGGATCCTCTTTGGGACTCTCAGTGCTTCCTGGACCCGGATATCTGTTACCTTTCCTAGGTTAGAGAAATTTTCAGCTATTATGTCTTCAAATATGTTCTCTACTGCTTTCTCCCTCTGTTCTCCTTCTGGGACCCCTAAAATGTGAATGTTAGTATGCTTGATGTTCTCCCAGAGGTTTCTTAAACTGTCCTCATTTTTTAAAATTCTTTTTTCTTTTTTCTGTTCAGCTTGAGTGACTTCCACTATTCTGTCTTCCAGGTCGCTGATCCATTCCTCTGTTTCATCTGAATCTGCTGATTCCTTCTAGCATATTTTTTAAATTTCATTTATTATATTCTTCAGCTCTGTTTGGTTCTTTTTTATATTTTCTGACTCTTTGTTAGAAACTTTTAACTTCTTACTGTGTTTATCCATTCTTCTCCTGAGTTCTTTGAGCATCTTTATGAACATTACCTTGAACTCTTTTGGGGGTAGATTGTTTACTTCAACTTTAGTTAGTTCTTCTTCTGGAGTTTTATCTTGTTCCTTCATTTGAAACATATTCCTCTGTCACCTCATTTTGCCTAATTTTATTTTTATGTATTTGGTAGGTTGGTTACATTTCCCAGTTTTGGAGAGATGTCCCATGGGGCCCAGAAGCATACTCCCTTTGGTAACCAGATCTCTGTGCTCTAGGGGTGCCCTCTATGTGGGCTGCATGTATCCTTCTGTTGTGGTGAGCTGACTACTGTGGGTGGTATGGTAGGCATAACTGGTCCCCAGCCTGTTTCGTTGCCAGGCCTTGCCTTGTGCAGAGGCTGCAGGCCACTCATGGACAAGGCCACATCCTGGCATGGCTGTCTGCATGGCCAAGGGAGTCCCATGCCTGGTGCCAGCCTGCTGGTGGGCAAGGCCAGGTCACAAGGCAGCTGGCTGCAGGACCAGGGGTCCTAGAGCTAATGTTGACCTGCTGGTGGGCAGGGCCAGATCCTGGGGCAGCTGTCTGAGGAGCCCAATGTATCCTTGAACTGATGTCAGCCTGCTGGTGGGTGAGGTTGGGGTCCATGGAATCCCAGGGTGGTGCCAGCCTGGTGGTGGGGGCACTGGGTCTTGACCTGGCTAGCTGCAGGGCTGCAGTTGTCCCAGGGCTGGTTGGTGGGACTGAGTCCTGGGGAGTCCTTCGGCTGACTGTGGCCTGCTGGTGGTTGGGCTGAGTCCTGACATGTCTGACTGTGGGACCACAGGGGTCCCAGAACTGGTACCCACCCCCTGGGAGGGGAGGCCAGGTCCCAGGCCTACTGCTGGCCCACTGATAAGTGAAGCAGGGTCCTGGGGTCTCTGGCTGTGGGGCACGGGGCTCCTGGAGCTGGTGTTGGACTGCAGGTGGGCAGGGCTGTGTCAGATGACTAGTTGCGATGCCTGGGTTCTGGCCCACTGGTACGTGGTGCCAGGTCCTGGGCCCTCTGGTGGGTGGGACGAGGTCTGGGGCAGCTGGGACTCAGGGGGTCCTAAGGCAGCTGGCCTGCTTGTTGGTGCGGCTGTGTCCCTCCCCAACTAGCTGCTTGGTTTGGGGGTATCCCAGGACTTGTGTTGACCAGCTGGTGCATGGGACCAGGTTTCAGTGCTAATAAGCTAGAGGATGGATTCCAAGATGGCTCTTGCCACCACCAGTGTCCTGGTGGTAGGATGAGCTTCCCACAATGGCAGCTGCCAGCATCTTTGCCCCCAGGTGAGTCCCAATAGCCTCCTTACTCTCTGTGAGACTCTCCAATAGCAGCAAGTTCATCTGACCAAGGTTCCTTTCAAATTACTGCATCTGCTCTGCATCTCAGAGCGTGTGAGATTTTGTGTGTGCCCTTTAAGAGTTGAGTCTTTACTTCCCACAACCCTGTATCTCTCCTGAAACTAAGCCCTGCTGGCCTTCAAAGCCATACATTCTGGGGGCTTGTCTTCATGGTGCAGGACCCTGGGCTACGGAGATTAATGTGGGGCTCTGACCTGTTGCTCCTTGGGGAGAACCTCTGAAATTGTAATTATCCTCCAGTTTGTGGATTTTCTACCTGGGGGTATGTACTTGAAGGTACTACGTCTCCACTCCTCCTACCCATCTCGTTTTGGTAGGATTATTATTATTATTAACTACACTTTTCATTATCATATATGTGATTATTTCTAAAAAATTATATTTCGATTTAATACAGTAAAATTCACTCTACTTTGAGTTTTGACTAATGCATAGAGTCACAGAACTACCCCAATAGTAAAGATGTACAACAATTTCATCACCCAAAAAGTTTCCTTCATTCAGCCCCTTTGTAGTCAAACTTCCCCTCAATCTCTAACTCCTGGCAACTACTGATCTGTTCTCCACCCCTAGAGTTGCCCTTTCTACCATTTTATATAGATGGAATCATACAGATATATGTATATAGCTTTTTCAGTCCAGCTTCTTTCACTTAGAATAACGCTTTTGAGATTCATCAGTGCTGTTCCTTGTGTCAATAGTTTGTTCCTTTTTATTGCTGAGTAGAATTCCCAGGTGATTTATCCATTCCCCAGTATAAGGACACTGAGTCGTTTCCAAGTCTGGTGATGTGAATAAAGCTGCTATAAACATTTGTATGCAGGGTTTTGTGCGAATATAAATTTTCATTTCTCTTGGGTAAATACTTAGGACTGGGATTGCTGGGTCACATGGCATTTTATGTTCAAATTTATAAGAAACTGCCTAACATCTTCCCAAAGTTCCATACCATTTTGCATTTCTACCAGCTGTGTATGTGAGTTCTAGGTGCTCCAAATATGCATCAGCACTTGGTATGTCAGTCTTCTATTTTTTTTTAACTACAGTCATTCTTGTGAGTATATAGCAGCATCTCATTGTGTTTTCAATTTGCATTTCCTTTATGATGAACAGTGTTGAGCAGTTTTTCATGGGCCTGTTAGCCATTTGTGCATCTACTTTGGTGACGTATCTGTTCAAAACTTTTGTGCATTTTTAAAAATGTGGTTATTTTTTATTAATGTTTTCAAAATTTTATATATATATAATATATATAATATTTAACTTATAAAATATATATTATATATATATAATATATATATAATATATATAAATTTAACTTTTTAAACCATTTATAATTATATAATTCACTGGTATTAAATACAATCACAATGTTGTATAACCATCACCATTACCTATATCCAAAAGTTTTTCATTATCCCCAACAAAAACTCTGTACCCATTAAACACTAACACCCCCTTTCCCCTACCTTCCCCTAGTCTCTAGTAACCTCTATTCTACCTTTTGTCTCTATTAATTTTCCTATTCTAAGTGCCTCATATAAATGAATGTTTGTCCTTCTGTGTCTGGCTTATTTCCCTAAGCATAATGTTTCAATGTCCGTCCATGTTGTACCATATATCAAAATTGCATTCCTTTTAATGGCTGAATAATATTCCATTGTATCTAATTATTGAGTTTAAAGAGCTCTTTTTACATCTGTTTACAAGTCCTTTTCCATATATGTAAGTTGCAAATATTTTCTTGCAATCTGTTGCTTATCTTCATTTTCTTTGAGGTTTTTGAAAGAGGAAAAATTTTAGTTTTGATGAAGTCCAATGATCAACTTTTTCTTTTAAGAACTATGGTTTCGATGTCATACCTAAGAACAGTTTGCCTAACCCAGTGTCACAGAGATTTCCTCCTATGCGTTCCTCTAATGGTTTAAAAGTTTGCTTTAGGTCTATGATCCATTTTAAGCAAATTTTTATATAAAGTGTCAGGTATGAATCAAGTTTATATTTTGCATGTGGATTCAATTGTTCTAGCACAATTTGTTGAAAAGACTAACCTTTCTCCATTGAATTGCCTTTGTACCACTGTCAAAAATTAATTGACCATATTTTTGAGGATTTAATTCTGGACTCTGTATGTTCCATTGATCTATATGTTTATCCTTTGGCCAAAAGCACACTGTCTTGATTACTATAGATTTATAGTAAATCTTGAAATCAGATAGTGTGAGTCCTCCAACTTCTTTTTCAAAATTGTTTTGGCTATACTTGTTCCTTTGCCTTTACATAAAAATTTTAGAATCAGCTTGCTGATATCTACAAGAAATCCTGCTGAGATTTTGATCAGAATGGGGGTGAATCTACAGATTAATTTGTTAAGAACTGACTTTTGTGGTTATTTTGGGATACAACTATCTGATTCTAAATTTCTGCAACAAATCTTTCACTTCTACCAAATACAACCTGACATCTTATCATAGCTGACCTAATACAGATGTTTAGAATGGAGTTTTTTCTGCAGCAATCGTTGTTTCTAGGTGATTTTATGTTGTAATAGATTACTCTCTGCTATTAAGTTTTAGTGACACAAAGCTATGGTCACTTTTTATTTATTCCTTTAGTTATAACTATTAAAATGGTGATTTTTTTCCTTTAATTTTGTAACTGTTTAGATTTTTACATGAGCTAAAGTCTTATTGATTAATTGATCGATTGTGGTAAAATATACATAACATAAAATTTGCATTTTAACCATTTTTACGTATACAGCCATTTTTAAGTTCAGGGGCATTAAGTACATTCACATTCTTGTGCAACCATCACCACCATCCATCTCTAGAGCTTTTCTCATCTTCCCAAACTGTAACTCTGTACCCATTAAATAATAACTCCCCATTCCCCCCTCACACCCACCCCAGCCTCTGGCAACCATGGTTCTGCTTTCTGTCTCTATGAATTTGACTGCTCTGAGCACCTCATGCAAGTGGAATCACATGCTATCTGCCCTTTTGTGACTGGCTTAGTTCACTTAATGTTTTCAAGGTTCATCCATGTTGTAGCGTATGTCAGAATTTCCTTCCTTTTTAAGAGTAAAATATATATAGCACATTTTTTAATCCATTCATCTGTTGACAGACACTCAGATTGCTTCCTCCTTTTGGCTATTGTGGATAATGCTGCTCTGAACACTAACGTACAAGTATCTGTTCAAATCGCTGCTTTCGGTTATTTTGGGTATATCTCCAGATGTGGAATTGTTGGATCATTGTAAATCTATGTTTAATTTTTTGAGGAACCACCACACTATTGGCTAAAGTCTTAAAAGAAAGATATACTTAATTAACATTGCTTTTCATATGTTATTGCCAAATTTAAGAGGAATATTTAGAAAAGAAAATGGATTTCAGATGACGATGGACAATAGTATGCCTCGTGGGAAGAGTCAGGAAGAGCCTACTGAGAGGAAAGATACTTCAACAAAGAATTTCTAACATTTCCTTGTACTTACATGACAACTAGAGCAGCAGTATGTTCACAGCATTATTTGTTTTCTAAAATTCTAATATCAGAGGTATATTCAGAATGTGGATTTTTAACTTTTTAAATTTTATTTGTTTGCAAAAAGAAAATCTGACATTCCAAAGCACTTAGCTCTGGAAATAGCTTTTGTACCAGGTTTTTAAAAAAATTAATAATTTCTTTAATAAGCTATTTTATGGCTTCATCCAGATTTTTCTTTTCTTTTCTTTCCTTTTTTTTTTTTTTTTAAATTTCTTGGCCGTGCTGCACAGCATGCAGGATCTTTGTTCCCTGACCAGGGATCGAACCTGCGCCCCCTGCAGTAGAAATGGATCACCAGGGAAGTCCCCAGAATTTTCCATAATGCTGTTTTTAAAATACTATGAGAAGCAAATAAAAGATACAAAAACTACAAAGAACTAAATGTGTATTTGTTAAGCCATGTTTATTATTATTTGTTTATCAGGCATTGTCCTAGATGCTAGGAATTTAAAACACTAGACCCTTATTCATTTAGAATATACTGCAGATGTTAAAAAAAGACACACAGATAAATAAGCTAAATACAATCATGTCTTAGAATCAGTAGTACTTATATTATTACCATCTATGGAAGTGGTGCGAGTACGCACAAACTTTTGTTTGTGGAGAGACAGCTTTAGTACTACTTGCACATTGAAGAGAGTTTTAATTTCCTTAAGTGGAAACTATAGCTTTTAAGTCACATTGGGCCCAAACTACACTGAGAAGTGAGATCCTTGGAACTAACACACCTTTCTGCCTCCTTCTCTCTCAGTCACTCAGCAAGAGAACACTTCAGGAACCACGTCCCTCTCATCTGGCCGGATGTCTCCTGAGGAGCTCACAACACAGACCATGCACTGTTCTAATGAGTATAAGAGGAAGGCTGCAGACTCTTGACAGAGGTCTAGACTTTAGCCTCATCAGGTCTGACACCATCAGAGGCCTTAGCCTGGAGCAGTGTTGAACCTCAAAGCCAATTGATACTAACATGCTTCTAATCTCTGTCATTTTCAATCACTCTCACAATGGCAAACCATAATCTCCCTCCTCCACCAGTATTTACACTCTGTCTTTTGAAGTACTGCTGTCATGCTACTGCTCTGTACTTTCTCCCCAATAAATCACTCTACCTCTGGTGGTTGCCCACCCATCCTAGCCCTTTTACTATGCCTTTTGGAGCGCTCCCCACAACAACCAACCAACCAGCCAACCAACCAAACAAACCCTTTTCTAACGACACGGAGTTTCCTTTTTAAAGTGCTTTCCTCTTTGAATTGGCTGCTAGAAAGCTTAGAGCAACTTCTGTGAATGAATCCCACTTCCATCTCCAATGTATGATCTTATTTTTATTTCTCCTTTGCTTTTTCTCTACGACTTTTTAAAAATTTTTTCTTTTTATTTTTTTGGCTATGTCGGGTCTTCGTTGAGGCGCGTGGGCTTCTTTCTAGTTGCGACATGCGGGCTTCTCTCTGGATGTGGCGTGCGGGTTTTCTCTCTCTAGTTGTGCCGTGGTGGCACAAGGGCTCAAGGGCTCAGTAGTTGTGGTGTGCGGGTTTAGCTGCCCTGCGGCATGTAGGATCTTAGTTCCCCAACCAGGGATCGAACCTGCATCCCCTGCACTGGAAGGCAGATTCTTTACCACTGGACCACCAGGGAAGTCCCTATCTCTAAGACTTCTTAAAATCTTTGCTATGTTTTTAACATCTTTGTAAAACCTCATTAAGTACCTTTTAGAACAACATGAGATCATAATACATGAATACTCTGGTGTTCACTTACTACATATCCAGAATTCTATTACCTCTTATTCTTTACTAACAGAATACCAATTTTACTTGGAATATCAATGTGCCCCAGGTCAAACAATTTTGATTTTTCTAGCTCCTTTAAAGCTAGGAGTGGTCATTTGACATGATTTTAGCTAATGAGATGTAGACGCAAGTCTACTTCAGAGTTTCCAGAAAAACTATTATTTTGCTATTAAAAGGGAAAGACTCAACCTGGCACACACTTTTGCCCTTTTTCTCTTCTTCCTTCTGTAAATAGAACATGATGTCTGGCATTACAGGAGCCATCTTGGTACGATGAGGTCAAAAGCCAGGTGCTAAGAATGGTGTGTCAAGAAGCAAGCATGATCCTTCTCTGATGATCTCATAAAGTCACCTTACCAACCCTGCAATGCTTTTTCTGAGACTTTTTATTTCATAAGATCAAGGAATTCCTTATTTGCTTAATGTAGGTCGAAATTCTCTTACGTACTAACAAATCCAGACCTAGCTCTTACATACCCTCTCTATTTCTGTTTCCCCCAGTGGATGTGCCTCCCCCAACCCATGCTTTCACTGGCTGCCTTCTTATCACACCATTTTCACTAGAGGCCCATGGAGAAGAGGTTGCTCCTTCTCTCATACCCTGAGAGGAGGAGTCATCTTTCTCTGCCTTCCTCTTTGTCAATTTTAACCATCATTCTTCCACTCTAATGCAAAAACACTTCCTTCTTCCAGGGACACACCACTGATTCCACCCTTTAACATTCCTTATTGCTATCATTGTCCTACCTCCCAGAGAATCCCCCTCAATCTCACTCTCCAGCCCGAATTCCATAATCATTGCAGACAGTTTCAATGCAAGCATACCTCATTTTATTGCACTTTGCTTTGTCTGCGCTTTACAGATACTGTGTTTTTTACAAATTGAAAGTTTGTGGCAACCCTATGTGGAACAAGTCTATTGGCACCATTCTTCCAACAGCATTTGCTCACTTTTTGTCTCTGTGCCACATTTTGGTGATTCTCACAATATTTCAAACTTTTCCATTATTATTTGTTATGGTGATCTGTGATCAGTGAACTTTGATGTTACTATTGTAATTGTTTTGAAGTGCCACCAGCCACGCCCATATAAAGATGGCAAACGTAATTGATAAATGTAGTGTGTGTGCTGACTGCTCCACTGACTAGCCATCCCTCCATTTCTCTCCCTCCCCTTGGGCCTCCCCGTTCCCTGAGAAATAACACTATTGAAATTAGAGCAATTAATAACCCTACAATGGCCTGTAAGTGTTCAAGTGAAAGGAAGTTGCATATCTCTCACTTTAAATCAAAAGGTAGAAATGATTAACCTTAGTGAGGTAGGCATGTGGAAAGCCAAGATAGGCTGAAGCCTAGGCCTCTTGCACCAAACAGACAAGTTACTGCTACTTCAGTGAACACAGGAATGATAAGAAAGCAAAATAGCCTTATTGCTGTTATGGAGAAAGTTTTGGTGGTCTGGGTAGAAGATCAAACCAGTCACAACATTCCCCTTAAGCCGAAGCCTAATCCAGAGCAAGGACCCAACTTTCTTCAATTCTATGAAGTCTGAGAGAGGTAAGGAAGCTGTGGAAGAAAAGTTTGAAGCTAGCAGACGTTGGTTCATGAGGTTGAAGGAAAGAAACTCTCCATAATACAAAAGTACAGGTGAAGCAGTAAGTGCTGATATAGAAGCTGCAGCAAGTTATCCAGAAGATCTAGCTAAGATAAATAATGAAGGTGGCTACACTAAACAACAGACTTTCAATATAGATAAACCAGCCTTTCACTGGAAGAAGATGCCTCTAGGACTTTCATGGCTAGGGAGGAGAAGTCAATGCCTGGCTTGAAAGCTTCAAAGGACAGGCTGACTCTCTTATTAGGGGCTAATGCAGCTGGTAACCTTAAGTTGAAGCCAGTGCTCGTTTACCCTTCTGAAAATCCTAGGGCCCTTAAGCATTCTAAATCTACTCTGCCTCTGTTCTATAAATGGAACAAAAAAGCTTGGAGGACAGCATATCTGTTTACAACACTTCTACTGAGTATTTTAAGCCCATCATTGAGACCTACTGCTCAGAAAAAAAGGTTCCTTTCAAAACATGACTGTTTGTTGACAATAGGGAACTTCCCTGGTGGTCCAGTGGTTAAAAATCCATCTTGCAATGCAGGGGATGCCGGTTTGACCCCTGGTAGGGGAACTAAAATCCCACATGCCGCAGGGCAACTAAGCCTGCGTGCCACAACTAGAGAGAAGCCCAAGCACCACGATGAAGAACCCATGTGCCACAACTAAGACCCGACACTGCCAAAAAATAAATAATTAAATAGACTTAAATGAATAAAAAATTAAAAAATGACTGTTGACAATACACCTGGTCACCCAAGAGCTCTGATGGAAATGTACAATGAGAGTAATGTTGTATTCAGGCCTGCTAACACAATATCCATTCTGCAACCCATGCATCAAGGAATAATTTAGACTTTCAAGACTTATTATTTAAGAAATACAATTCATAAGGCTATAGCTGCCATAGATAGTGATTTCTCTGATGGATCTAAGCAAAGTGAATTGAAAAGTTTCTGGAAAGGCTTCACCATTCTAGATGCCATTCGGAGCATTCATGATTCATGGGAAGAAGTCCACATATTAACAGTGACAGGAATTTGGAAGAAGTTGATTCCAACCCTCACAGATGACTTTGAGGGGTTTAAGACTTCAGTGGAGGAAGTAACTGCAGATGTGGTAGAAATGGCAAGAGAACAAGATTTAGAAGTGAGGCCTGAAGATGGGACTGAACTGCTGCAATCTTATGGTAAAACTAGTGGATGAGGAGTTGCTTCCTATGGATGAGCAAAGAAAGTGGTTTCTTGAGAGGAAGTCTATTCCTGGTGAAGATGCTGTGAAACTTGTTGAAATAACAACAAAGGACTTAGAATATTACGTAAGTTTGGTTGATAAAGCAGCGGTAGGGTTGGAGAGGATTGACTCCAATTTTGAAAGATGTCCTATTGAGGGTAAAATGCTATCCAAACAGCACTGCCTGCTACAGAGAAATTGTTTGTGAAAGGAAGAGTCAATTGATGGAGCAAACTTCATTATTGTTTTAAGAAATTGCCACCCAGGCTTCAGCAAACACAACCCTGATCAGGGAGCAGCCATCAGCATTGAGTCAAGACCCTTCACCAGCAAAAAAAAATGTATGACTCACTGAAGGCTCAGACGATGGTTAGCATTTTTTAGCAATAAAGTTTGTTTTTGTTTTTGTTTTGCGGTACGCGGGCCTCTCACTGTTGTGGCCTCTCCCGTTGCGGAGCACAGGCTCCGGACGCGCAGGCTCAGTGGCCATGGCTCACGGGCCCAGCCGCTCCGCGGCATGTGGGATCCTCCCGGACCGGGTCACGACCCCGTGTCCCCTGCATCGGCAGGCAGACTTGCAACCACTGCGCCACCAGGGAAGCCCAATAAAGTATTTTTTAATTAAGATATGTACATTGCTTTTTTTTAGACATAATGCTCTTGCACACATAATAGACTACAGTATAGGGTAAACATAACTTTTATATGCATTAGAAAGCCAAAAAGTTAGTGTGACTCACTTTATTGTAACATTTGCTTTCTTGCAGTGGTCTGGAACTAAACCTGCAGTGTCTCCGAGGTGTGCCTGTACTTACATCCAACACCCTGATCTTGACGCTCCTTGACTTCCTTCAACCAGCCCCTTCCCAAAGCCACAGTCAGGACCATGTTGCCTCCTTGAGCTCGTCTGTGTGTTGCTTTGTATAGAGATAACTCTTAGAATTTTAATGTATACCTAAGTTTTTAAAAGGGTAGTCCATTTTTAATTAGCAAATTAATCCATTTTTGATGTTCACAGTTATAAGTTTGGAGAAATTTTACCATTATATTTATTATGTACATGTTCTCGTTTCATTTTATCCCTGTTTTGCTTTCTGTTAATCAGATTTTATTGATTTCATTTTTATTTTAACTGTTTAGGAGTTACACACTCTATTTCTATTTTGGTAGTAACCAATAAGGTTTTGTTTTACAGTTCTATTGAGGTATATAATTTATATGCCATACAATCAACCCATTGTAAGTGGATGATTTTTCAATAATTTTTTACAAATTTATACAATTGTGTAGCCACCACTACAATTCAGTTTTGGAACTCTCATCATCCTCTAAAATGTCATTATGTCCTTTTGCAGTCAATCCCCTCTCGCTCAGCTTCAGGCACACATTGATTTTCTATCTCCATAGTTTCGCCTTTTCTAGAAATTTCATGTAACTGCAATCATACAATATGTAATCTTTGTGTCTGGCTTCTTTCACTTAGCATAATAATTTGAGGTTCATCCACATTGTTGCATGTGTCAGCTGCTAATTCCTGTTTATTGTTGAGTAGTATTCTTTGTACGGGTATACCATTTTTTTGTTTATTCATTTATCAGTCAGTTGATGAATGTTTGGACTGTTTCCAATTTTTGGCTTTTATCAGGAATGTTGCTATGAATGTTCACGTACAGGTCTTTGTATAGACATATGTTTTCAGTTCTCTTGGGTAAATATCTAGGAGTGGAATGGCTAGAGTATGTGAGATCTGTGTGTTTCCACTATTTGCCGCTTGGCATGAACCAAGAAGGGGGAGGACCTAAGCTCTCTGGCTACTTGTACTCCAACCAGTATTTCTGACGGTTTCATTGGGCTCTTTCTTGCTCCCCCTGTACAGTCCTTCTGAACCTTTAGCATCCCTAAAACCTCTCCCATATTTTTTTAAGTTAATTAATTTTATTTTTGGCTGCGTTGGGTCTTCATTGCTGCACGCAGGCTTCCTCTAGTTGAGGTGAGTGGGGGCTACTCTTCGCTGTGTGCATGGGCTTCTCATTGGAGTGGCTTCTCTTGTTGCAGAGCACGGGCTCTAGCTGCGTGGGCTTCAGTAGTTGTGGCACGTGGGCTCAGTAGTTGTGGCTCATGGGCTCTAGAGCGCAGGCTCAGTAGTTGTGGTGCACGGGCTTAGCTGCTCTGCGGCATGTGGGATCTTCCCAGACCAGGGCTCGAACCCGTGTCCCCTGCATGGCAGGCGGATTTTTTTGTTGTTGTTTTTTTTTTTTTTTGCAGTACGCGGGCATCTCACTGTTGTGGCCTCTCCCGTTGCGGAGCACAGGCTCTGGACGCGCAGGCTCAGCGGCCATGGCTCACGGGCCCAGCCACTCTGCGGCATGTGGGATCTTCCCGGACTGGGGGCACGAACCCGTGTCCCCTGCATCGGCAGGCGGACTCTCAACCACTGCACCACCAGGGAAGCCCCCAGGCGGATTCTTAACCACTGCACCACCAGGGAAGACCCACTCCCATATTTTTAACAGTCCTCTTTTTTCTTTGTTTTGGGCTTTGGTTGTTTCCTCAAACTGAGTCCAGCTACTTTTTGCCTTGAGGGATGCTTCATAATTTTTGGCCCACCAAGAGCATCTTTACTTGCTTTCAACACTGTTGTGAATTTATTTATAGTGTGACTGGTTGTGAAATTGGAAGTTCTGACCCAGACCATAAGACAGTAGATAATCAGATCCCAAAGTGAAATGATAGACTCATATACAGATTCTCAAAGCAGGAGATTGAAAAGCAGTTAGAAAACGGACCCACAATGAAGGTATAAACACGTTAAGAAAATAGAGGAGGGAGAAAATGTGTGGAGAGATTTTGTGGGGAGAGCTACTGCCATAATGTTAATTCTACTCCTGTCCTACAACCCTCCACTCCCTCCTCCCCTCAAGCCTAGCCAGAGTAGACTTCAAGGGACCACTGGAGAGCTTGATATGTGTTCCCTGGAGTTTGAGAAACACGTTCGTCTGGCATCTGCCATTGGGCTGGGGAGTCAGGGCAGAGCCACAGAGAGATGTTTCTGCTTTGAGAAGTAACTGCATTCCTTTCTGACACAAGCCAAAGTGCACAACCATCAGGGATGAAGTGTAGAACTCTTGGGAGGGATATCAGCCAACGGTCATTTTAAAAGCATTCCAGGGACTTCCCTGGTGGCGCAGTGGTTGAGAATCCACCTGCCAGTGCAGGGGACATGGGTATGATCCCTGGTCCAGGAAGACAACTAAGCCCGCAAGCCACAACTACTGGGCCCACATGCCGCAACTACTGAAGCCCGCACGCCTAGAGCCCATGCTCTGCAACAAGAGAAGCCACCACAGTGTGAAGCCCGCACGCCACAATGAAGACCCAACGCAGCCAAAAATAAATAAATATTTAAAAAGAAGTGTTCCAGTGCTTCTGCCGTAGGAAAAGGAGACACCCTCTCAAGAGGGGGTCTGTGCGAGTGGGCTGAGATTCTAGAGGAGAAGTAGCAGGGCCCACTGAGGAAAATGAATTCGTCACAGCACATGCAATTGGATAAACACAGCAAAGGACCTACAGAACACCCATGAGAGAGTCCACTTTGAACACCTGCAAGACCTAGAAAGAAGGAGATCACTTATAACAGTATCTGTCAAATGAGAACTTTCTGTGTCCCCTTTCTTTTCCTCTCTCTTTGTGGCCCAACCCTCAAGGGACCATAAGTTATGAGTAGCACGCTGAGGAAGGAAACACAAAGAAGGAAAAGAAAGCCATGACATCTCCTCTTTCACGTGTCAGGAGGCCTGCCTGAAGCTGGCCCTAACTGTAAGAGAAGAGAGGATTTCATTCCAAATCAGTTTTAGAATTATTATTCCTGCAAAGAATTGACCGTACTAATTTCCATATTCAGACTGTGTTTGGTGACTTAAAGTGAACATAAGAGTCTATTTCCAAAGAGAGACCAAGAGAGTCTTGGGGGCCTGCTGGAGATTTCAATGGGGCAACAGAACTATTTCCCTCCCTTAATAAGTTTTAAAGGGATAACATAGTTCATCAATCATAACCTTACGTTGAGCTTGTTTAATGATATGGTTACAATTTTTATATCTGTTCTGTTGTTTAGAGGGACTTAGAATGGAGGGGAAAGATGAAGTATTTTCACAGTCCAAGTTTTTCACCTCTGAAATCTTGTATTCTTTTATTTTGGTTTCCAAATATAACTGTCTATTTTCCCAGTATTCTTATTGTTTCTTCATATTCACTTCTAGACACTAGTCAATTAAATCTTGTGTTTCCCAGCTTGGGCTCAGCTTCTTTTCCTTTGCAGCCAAGATGTTCTAGTGCATTATTTCAACTTGCCATCCCATTTCTACCACCTCATCTTTTTTTTTTTTTGGCCACACTGCACGACATGTGGGATCTTAGTTCCCCAACCAGGAATCGAACCCATGCCCCCTGCAGTGGAAGCTCAGAGTCCTAACCACTGGACCACCAGGGAATTCCCATCTACTACCACATCTTTGCAGTGATTCTGCTATCTGCCTTTTCTGGTGCTATACACAGGCTGCTGAGCAATACTGCAGAAACCATTTAAACATACACCCAGCAAATTCTTACTCTCCCATCTCAGCTGAGCTCCTAGTACTTCTTTGCAAAATACTTATACATTTTTCTGGGCCAGTTTCCTTTTCCATCCATTTTAGTGGTTTTTGTAATTCTTTGCCACTCATTTCAAGCTCTGTGCTCTGAATGAATTCGTATTTTATAGAAAATACTGAAGCAATGTTTGTGAACAAGTTCTCACTTTCTCAACTTCATCTACAAATTTATTTATAGTTCCATCTCTTTCTCTAGTCCCTCTAGTGTCAAGTGGAGATTACCTTCCTACTGACTCAGTCTATTTTGTTTACTTGTGTTCTGGGTCAGTGCACATGAATAATCAGGGGATCTTGTTAAAATGCTGATTCAGCAGGTCTGGAGTGGGACCAGAGATTGTGCAGTTATGACAACCTTCCAGGCGATGCTGACATTGCTGGTCCACAGACCACACTTGGAGTAACAAGGCTGTTGTTTGATACCCTCTCATCTCCTTTTGCTCTACCAATTAATTATCTTTCCTCCCTGATTTAATTTCAAACTCTCTGTACTGGCTCTTCAGCATATAAAATGCTTGCATTTCTCTGATCTTAAAGTCTCTTTCCAAAATCTTTTCTTCTTAGGGCATCACTGTCTCACACCTTATCTTCTGTATTTGTTATCCATTGCTGTCTAACCTATCGCCTTAATACTTAGCACTTAAAAATAACTGTTCCTGGGGCTCAAGAGCCCTGGTATGGCTTAGCTAGGTCCTCTGGCTCAGGGTTTCCCACAAGACTGTAATCAAGATATCTGCTGGGGTGACCGTCATCTCAAAGCTTGTCTAGAGGAGGATCCATTTCTAAGTTCATTCATCTGGTAATGGCAGGGTTTAGTTCCTTGCAGGTTGTTGGACCAAGGGACTCATTTCCTTAATGGGTATTGGCTAGAAGCCTCCAGCGTTCTTTGCCATGTGGGCCTCTCTGCAGAACAGCCCACAGCATGGCAGATGGTTTTCATTGGAATGAGCAGAGTGTACAAGAAAGGGTGAGTAAGGCAGAATCTAGTCTTTTTGTAACCCAATCTGGGAAGTGACATTCTATCACTTTTGCTATATTCTATTCACTAGAAACAAGCTGCCAAGTCCAGCTCACACTCAAGGGGAGGAGGTTTCACAAAGGTATGGATACCAGGTGGCCATTTTAGAGACTGTCAGCCATACCCTCATAGCCAAGCCTCTTGAGAAAGTCTGCAATTGCTCTCCCTATTCTGTCCATTTTCATTCACTTTTCAAACCTTTAGATTTTGGTTCCCCCTTTCACTGCTGACTAAAGATGCCCTAGTTGTCAAATCCAAAAATCGTTTCTCAACACTCACCTTACTTGACCTTTTACTTAGTTTTCATAGCACTATTCTCTCCTAATTCTCTTCCTATTCCTTGAACAAAATCCTTCTCAGTATCCTTCCTAACTTGTCCTCGTCTATGCATATTTTAAACATAGATGTTTCAAGTTCCTGAACTTCATCTTCTTTTCACTCTATATACAGTATTCTCATGTTCACCTCCAGCTTCCCTCATCATGTATACATGAGTGTACTAGTTAGGGTTCTCCAGAGAAACAGAACCAGTAGGAGCTGTATATGTGAGATTTATTATGGGAATTGGCTCACGTGATCCTAGAGGCTGAGATACACCACAGTGTGTCATCTGCAAGCTAGTAAACCAGGAAAGCCAATGGTATAATTCAGACTAAAAGTCCAAAGGTCTGAGAACCAGGAGAGACAATGTTGTAACTCCCAGCCTGAGATCAAAGACCTGAGAACCTGGGGGCCCCTGGTGCAAGTGGCAGAACCCAAAGGCCCCAGAAACAGGAGTTCTGATGTCTGAGGGCAGGAGGAGGTGGGTATCCCAGCTCCAGAAGAGAGAGAGAATCTGCTCTCCCTCTGCCTTTTTGTTCCATTTGGACCCTTGATGGACTGGATGATGCCTACCCACACTGAACTTTACTCAGTCTACTGTTTCAAATGCTCATCTCTTCCAGAAACATGTTCACAGACACACCCAGAAATAACGTTTCACCAGTAATCCTAGCAGACATTAGCTTAGTCAGTTTGACACATAAAATTAACCATCAATGATAATGCCAAGAATTTTCTTTAGAACTCCACAACAGTATTTCTGACTTCCGGCTGTCCCGTAAACATCTCAAACGTGAACTCATCCTTTCCCTAAAATACATTTTTCCTCTTGTTTCTCATATCCTGCTTAATGTCATCACGATCTACCCTGCTGCCCACATTGGAAATCAGGACTCATCTTAGAATCTTGGCATCCTGTCACCTTCCACATCCACATCTAAGTCTTGTTGCTTTTACCTCTTTAACATCTTCTGTATTTTAGCCATTCCTCTGCTTGGTCTCGTGCCTTTGACTCCTTCTATAATTTCTTCTCCACATTGTAAACCCCACGAGAACAGGGAGTGTAACTTGCTCACCTCTGTGGCCCTAGTACCAGCCCAGGTAGTATTGTTCTTGCTAAATATTCCTTGTCTGCTTGATTAAAACTAAAATTTAAATCTGACTGTGTTATTCTAACACTTAAAGGTCTTTAATGACTTCTAATTACTTATCTAAACTCTTTAGTATCATATAAAAGATATTCCCTTATTCAGATGTGTAATTTGTTTGTATATATAATAGATACCCTCAGATGCCTAAATTTTTTAAGGTCTTTAATCTGCTTTTGCATTTTTTCTGTCACTTCCCTCATTATTCAACTGTCACTTCCTTCATATTCGTTATTCTAGTTCTTATGCTATCATTGTGCTTTCTATTACCTCCCTTGTCTTCCTTTCTAATCTGTTGCTTCTATGCTGCCACAGGCAGGGAAAACAGAGACTGACTGAAAATCCAAAAGGTTGTTTTCTGGGTGAGCACCAGAGGACAAAACTTTTAATTTCTCATTTGGTTTATTACAGCCTTCCCCCTTACTTCCTGCTTCTTGGTTATAATACAGAGGTGAGAGGTTGTTGGCTGAATGTCTTTTAGACAAGTAAGGTATAGTAATATATAGCAATTTTAAAAAACCAAAAATTATATGTCAGCTTTGCATATATTTTCCATGGGGGGGAACCATCCTATTAGCAAATCGATAATCCAGTACTTAAATCTGAACAAATTATAAGTGGCTCTCTCATTCATTCCATTTTCTTGCATTTTACCCCCAGTCATTTTCTACCATCCTGCTTTTCTATCATAGCAATCTTAAGCATAGAATGGTAGGTGTAGGGCAATGTGTATAACCGCAAAAGAGAATTCTAAAGAAATCTTAATGTTTTCCATTTCCTATTTTGTAATTTTTAGTGGAGAGATCATGTGAAATCAGCCTATCCATTGGCAGATTGATACCTTATCCTGCCTGTCCCCATATAACTTAAGTGAGAATATTATTTAAATAAATATATCACTAATGCTTTTAAAAAGGGGCCCATCATAAGCTATTTGACCCTTGCCCAAAACAAAAGCAAAAAGTAAATACACTGGACAACCCTATCTGCAGGTGAGCTGATTAGCATTGCCAAAATAGGGCAAATATTTAGTCATTAGGAAATACCTGAAATGACAACACTCTTAAGAGCTGTCCGTTAAACCAGGTATATGTGAAGATACAGACACATGAGAAAAGCAAATAAATAGATATGGGTAATCCTTTAGAAGTTCTCAATCAGAATTAGCTGTGAGAGCCTGGTGTGGAGGAATGCAACAGAAGAAGCTTCCATTTGAGCTGAGGTTTGTTTATCCTACTTATCTGAAGTCAGAGCCAATAACCCCAATGATCCCAAGAATGGTGATAAGTGTTTTTCCACATTTAGAAAGAGCCAATTGGCAGAACCTTTGCAAAAGGGCCAATACCTTCTCTTAGTAACATGATACAGATAGGGCTCTTCTGATTTAATCCTGGTGGGTCAGGTGCCTTGAGCTGTGTCTTATTAGCAGAGAGAGATTCACACTCATTCTCATGCTTTCTGGCTCAGGCTGCTACAGCACATCTTTGATGGATTCCACAAAGACATTTTTGTGTGTGTGTGCTCTCTTTGATTTGATTCTTTTAGCCCAGGCAGATCTAAATCTTAACTATCTTTTAGATCTCTGCTCTTTCTGTCTCTACTAGTTTTTATTGTTTCATTTGGGCAACTTGGTTTGTGTCCTTTGCCAGTTACTGATTCTGCTTTTGCTTTATTTCACTAGATCTCATTGGGTGCCGGCTTGTGCCCTTCTCTGTATCTGGTTTCAACCTCTGACTACTTTTGCTTTAGTTTTCCCTTAATGGTCTGTAGAGACTTTGATCTGTCGTGAAACATGAGATAGGAGAGCTACATTAGAACGGTGTAAACTGGTTTATCAGCCCCTATGACCTCCCATCTTCTAAAATGATTTTATTTGTAGGCTTTTTAGTTGAAGCTCGTTTACAATCTTGGATTATGACCTGTAAGTAAGCATCTTGTAATGAGGATGGATTGAAAGTAAGATTTCTTCTCTCAATTCCCATCCTTTTGTTTATAACATGGATTGAATGCTGAGTATCCATAGGAGAAAGTGTTTCACTTGCCTTTAGAAATAACTTGGAGTATTACTCCCCCAAATGAATGCAGATCATTAGCCCACTTAATTACTAGATAGAAATCTAGCAAAGAAAGATCTCATTGTTTTTCCTTCGAGTAAGTAATGACACCATATGTGAATCTAAGTGATTTCTATAATTTTTAGATTGAGTCTCAGCTATGAGCTAAAACTGTTCATTTTAGCACTAAGGAGGCTTGCATCCCTACAAGTTGCCATTTCATATATTTTAACACCTTACTGCCAACATTCAGAATAAAGTGTTTTTCAACTCTTAAGGGACGATTTTATTTCCAAGGTAGTAGGTTTCTTGTGAGGATAAAATCAAAAGAGAAAGAGCTGGTCCCATTTTAAAGGTGTAGTACTAATTCTTAGCTCTTATTGGTATCCCAGTCTTGGTACAGCATTTGATAAATGGCCATACACCGAGCCCCTAGATGTGGCCAGTGCAGTGTTCCTTAAACCAAACCAGGCCAAACCAAACTCCTCCTTATAGACTGAGTCAGAGGACAAAAGACTAGAGCAACGAGTACCACCTTTGCCTGTGAGCACCACCTATCTTCCAGGATCGTAATGCTGGTTGGCAGTAACGTATGTAATGTACATCGTGCAGAGATCCTCAAATTGTAGCTCTTTTTTTCATTTTCCTATTATGATTATTTAAGAAAATCCTCTATGCTAGATACAGAAACACACAAAACTGAATGAAAATGCAAAAATTACTTAGTGCTTAATGTAACTATAGCACCTCCCAGAGCTATACTTAGGGCTTAAAATCTAAAGCGTGGCTTTATTTTCAGTCTTCTCTGTAATTGGTGGCTACAGGTGGTCAAATACAGTTTTGGAGTATAGAGTTAAGAAACTTAAATGAGTACAGAATCTGACAACTATGTTCCATCTAGATTTAAGTCACATTTAGAGTTTGGCTGGGATGTTAGCCAAAGGAGATTTGCTATAGTTTCATGAGATAAAATTATGGCATGAATCATCATCTCTCTAGCTTATTCAAGTAAAGGTATTTTTTCAGAGGTTATTTTAAAGACGCAGTTCATAATTTGATGTATATGGGCTTCTACAATTTGATTCTTTAATTTCAAATGGTATGGTGAAGGCATACATTATCTAAAGCTGTATGTTCAGATTTATCAGATGAGAACTAAATGAAGGTATGCAAGAACATTTTTTAAAGAGGAGTTAGAGGTTCTATTTAAAAAGAATCTTGACATTTTCCAGGCTAAACTATTATTATAGAACATAGAACTTTTATAAAAATACAGATATCTTTCTGAGCAAGGATTTTAAAGACCAATTATCATACATTTTGACAGTATAAGAAAAATGCAGAATGTTGGAAAAGCTCATACTGAGATCATCACCTAATACTGCAGCCATAAAACATTCAAGTCCAACCTTAGAATTCCTGACATTTGCTATGGAGGTGAAAATGTGGGTTTCAAAAGACTAGTCCAGTAAGATGTATTTTCTCATTTATGCTGGAATTTTTTTGATTGCTTAAGTTTTCACAGGTCAATTTAATCTTTATCCTTTAACTTTATCATAACCTTTAGGTATTAGCATCTGACATTCTACTGAAGTTAATTGCAGTGTCCTTAACAGTCATTCTTTAAAAAGGTATTAGAAAATTATATAACTTAAATAATTTAAGTAA
Organism: Monodon monoceros; assembly: GCF_005190385.1. Classification (NCBI taxonomy): domain Eukaryota; kingdom Metazoa; phylum Chordata; class Mammalia; order Artiodactyla; family Monodontidae; genus Monodon; species Monodon monoceros. Next base: position 31,291,547 of record NW_021703783.1, read on the forward strand.
TTTATATAATTTAAGCAAGATGTGTTATTTAGATTGACTCTGCATAAACTTAAGCGTCACCTAGTATTACAGCCATAAAACATGTAGATTACTTAACTTCTCAGTGACTTGGTTTCTTCATCTGTAAAATGGGCATTACCCCTTCCATTCTTAGGAGGATTAAATTAGAAAATACATTTCAAGTGCTCAGAATAGTTCTTGGCACATTGTAAGCATTCAACATAGGATATATATTATCAGTAGCAGTAGCTGCATATGGGAAATGATGGCTTAATATGTAGTAATATGAAAATAAATAAAGGGCATATTGTTTTAGAATTTGCCTGCCTAAAATTTGGAGAAAATATTTTATATTTCCTAGTCAATAAAAAGTAAAATTTCTTAAAAATAACCTAGGCACAATTAATATTTAGTGAGCATTCAGTAATACATTATATAATTACTACCCCTTAAGCAAAGGAAACAAAATAAACTTAAAATGTTATACATAAAGTAGTACTTATTATCACCATACATTTTATTGTTTAAAAAAGTTTTCCCTGAATTAAATGTTCCCTAGAAAATCTTCCACTGTAGATTATTAGTATGTTAAAGTCCCTATAACACAGATTGTTTAGTACTTAGATTTGTGTGCTGTGTCAAATCATTTCCACTGAAAGTTATACCTTGTCCTAAAACAAAATATCATTAATTTATTATTTTATTTAAGCGATGGGTCAAATAATGTTTCCCTGAAAAACAAATATTATAATGTTAGGCGAAAAAAGATATTAATTTTCCTCACCAACACCAGGATTTCTGTATATTTGTGTCTAGTAAGGCAAGTAATTTCCAGCATACTATGGCAGTATAATTGGTTTAATTGTTTTCCAAAATTTGTACAAGTTCTGAATCATTGATCTTTAAACTTAAGAGAATAACTTCGTAAAATTTGGCCTTAAAAAAATAAAACCATTCTTTTCAATATTCTGCACATTTCATGTACATTGTTTTCTCTCCTGAATTCCAATTGTATTATTTTAGCTCCATTTTCCGTCACCTCTTTATAGTCTAAAATGGATACTTTCATGTCCAGAGAAAGAAGAATAAGAGTGGCAGTAAAAGGAATAGAAAAATGGAGTTTCGAAAACTCTGAAAATTAATTAGAAAAAGGTGGGAGAAGGATGGCATGAAAAAGAAAAGTGAAAGAGAAGCACTGAGGCTAATCTAGTGCTGATCCTAGTCTGCTCCCGTGTCCAACTGTAAACTTAGGAATTCTATTCTGGGGCTACAGTTATTGGACGATTTAAACAGGTTGGATATCCAAGACAACTTGTTTGCATGGATATTAGCAGACAAGTTGATGCTTGTTGTCTGCTGGGAGCTCAGCTAGAACTTCTGACGAGTGGCAACACATTCTCCACGTGGCTTGTTTAACATGATGGCTGGGCTCCCAAAGGGAGCATCTTGAGTACTAAGTGTCCCAAGAACAAGCATTTCAGGTCAAAGTTGCAGAACTTCTTATGATTTAACCTTGGAAGTCCCAGAACATCACTTCCAATGCATTCTATTAGCCAAGCAAATCACTAAAGTCAGCTCAGATTCAGAGAGAGGAGCTGGACTTAATGTCTCAATAGGAAGTGTAACAAAGAATTTGTGGCTATCCTTAAACAACTGCAAATTTGAAAAAAATTCTAGAAATATAAATCATTATGGACAAAATTAAGACTGCAACATGTTGATTTCACAGAATTTTTGACAAAGTTTAAGAAGTAATTACTGATCTGGATGATAGAACTGGAAGAGAATATTCAGAATAAAAATCCCAAAGGTAATAATCATATATATATATTTGGCCGTGCTGTGTGGCATGTGGGATTGTAGTTCCCTGACCAGGAATTGAACCCATGCCTCCTGCAGTGGAAGCATGGAGTCTTAACCACTGCACTGCCAGGGAAGTCCCAATAAAATATATTTTTTAAAAGACAGTGGAAGCCGGAAGATAACGGAACACACTTTTCAATGAGCTTGAAAGAAAACAACTACTAACCTAAAATTCTGTACCGAGTGAAAATATTCCTCAGGAATGTTTCACACAAATAAAAACTAAGATAATCCATCTTCAGCACACTTGTATTAAAGGAAATACTAATGGGAGTTCTCTAGGTTCAAAAATGAGAATGGTCCTAGGTAGAAGTTTCCAGATGCAAGAAGGAATGAAGAACACAAAAATGGTAAAGCTATGGGCAAATCTGAGTAAACAGGGACTGTATCAAATAATAATACTAGGATTTGGGGGGGGGGGTTCAAAATATATAGAAATTGAAACATGATAACACTAGCATATAAACCAATAGAAGAGGTTAAGTAGAATAAAAGTGCACCACCGGAAAAGTAAAGTACTAATTATCATTAGAATTTGACAAGTCATGGATATATTTTTGAGTCCAGATATAAACCCTCATATTTATTATGTCGATTTTCAATAAAGGTGCCAAGACAGTTCAGTGAGGGAAGGGAAGATTTTTTTTCAACAAATAGTGCTGGAATAATTAGATATCTACATGCAAAATGATGAATTTAGACCCTTGCCTCATACCATACACAAAAATAAACTCAAAATGGATCATAGACATAAATGTAAGACCTAGATTATGAAAATCCTAACAGAAAACATAGGAGTAAATCTTCATGGTCTTGGGTTAGGCAAAGATTTCTTAGAAAGAACATGAAAATCAAAAACAATGGAAGGAAAAAACTGATTAATTGGACTTTATTAAAATTAAAAACTTGTCCTTCAGAAAACATAATATGCAAGTGAAAAGACAATACATTGGAAACTATTTGTAAATCATATATCTGATAAGGGACTTGTATCCATGATATATAAAGAGCTCTTACAGCTCAATGATAAGACAAATAATGGGGAAAAGATTTCAATAGACATTTCAGCAAAATGAATATATGAATGGCCAATTAGTACATGAAAAGATGCTCAATATCATTAGTTATTAGGAAAATGAAAATTAAAATTATAATGAGATGACACTTCACACCCACAAAAATGACTCTAATAAAAAAAAGACAATAACAGTTCTTGGTGAGGATGTATAGAAACTGGAACCCTCATATGTTGTTAGCAGGAATGTAAAATGGTACAGTCACTTTGGAAAATATTTTGGTAGTTTCTTAAAATGTTAAACATAAATTTACCACATAACCCAAACAATTCTTCTCTTAGGTATTTACCCTCTCAAAATGAAAATATATGGCCATGTAAAGACTTGTACACAAATGGTCATAGAAACATTATCCATAATAGCCAAAAAAGTGGAAATAATTCAGATGTCCATTAACTGGTGGATGGATGAACACAATGTAGTGCAGACATAAAGCAGACTACTGTTAGGCAATGAAAAGAAATGAAGTAATGATACATATTACAACATGAATGAACCTCCAGAATGTTATGCTAAGTGAAAGAAGCCAGACACAAAGACTACATTTTGTATGCTCCTATTTATATGAAATTTCTAGAAAAGGCAAAACTATAGAGATAAAAAGATCAGTGGTTGCCTAGAATTAGAAACTGCAAATTGGCCACAAGTTTTCTTTTGGGGGCAACAGAAATGTCCTAAAATTAAACTGTGGTGATGATTTCACAACTCTGTAAAATTACTAAAAAACAATTTAATTGTACACTTAACATGAGTGAATTTTATGGTATGGAATTTACCTCAATAAAGCTGTTAAAAACTGTTATTCTGTTAAAAACTGTTATGTAAAATGACATGCTGTGTAATCAGAATTACCTCTAAAACAGTAGCAAAATAAAGGTGAAATAGAATAATAGAAATACTTAACCAAAAAGAAAAGAAAAGCTAGAAAGGGGACAAAGAGGAACATAAAACAGGCGAACAAATACCAAGCACACTGTGAGATGGTAGATTTAAACTCAGATATATAAGTAATATCATTAAAGTATAAATGGACTGTGTGCTGTTTTTCAATCCTCAGCTCCAAATTCATCCTTTTTTCTGTTCTGTGGAAATGGTTCTGGGCCTTTTAAATATTTTTCCTTTGCCAGAGGGCACTGAGGCTTTGTCAGTAGAGGGCGCTGGAGAGACATTACCGAGAGAAAGGGTTTTTACATCCTGGTGCCACTGTGCTCACTCTTCAGGCTCTGGCAACAGGCGCAGCTTTCCAGCATCCAGCTCCTGCAGTGCACATGGCTTCCCCAGCCTCAAGCACTTGTCCTTTTTCCAGCACAAAGTTCCTGCACGCATGGTGACCAGCTGCACGCAGTGGCCAGCACCTTTCCATTTCTTGGGTGGCATTTTGAGATGCTTCCCCATGAACAGCTTTCCCCAGCGTCCTGGAGTGAGGATTTCCGGTAAGTTCCAGAGAGTAGACTTCCAGAAAGTTCCACCCACATGGCACCACAGAGAGTTCTCTGCCATCCAGTGAGCCTAGCTATGATCAGTCCTGAGATGGTGGGGGAGGGAGGTGCACTTTTCCTTGGACACTCTGTCTCAGCCCTAGAGTAGTGGCTTTTCCTTATATCTGCTATATTTATTAGAATTCTCTGCTTTTTACTAGCTAATCCTTCATTATCCAACCACCTGTTATAGTTCATTATTCTTTTTTTTTTTTTTCTTTTTTTTTTTTTTTTGCATTACGCGGGCCTCTCACCGTTGTGGCCTCTCCCGCTGCGGAGCACAGGCCCCGGATGCGCAGGCCCAGCAGCCATGGCTCACGGGCCCAGCCGCTCCGCGGCATGTGGGATCCTCCCGGACCGGGGCTCAAACCCGTGTGCCCTGCATCGGCAGGCGGACTCTCAACCACTGTGCCACCAGGGAAGCCCCATTATTCTTTATATTACATTTTCTCTTCAAATTACCGTACAGTTTCTCTCTTCTGAGTGGACCTAGACTGATAGACGGACTAAGTTCTCTAATGAAAAGACAGAAAATTTCAGATTCAACTAAAAAAATACCCAAATATATTTTGCTAAAATGTAAGAATACATTAAGATTGAAAGTAAATATTGAACAAATATTTATTCTTATGCAGTTGCATAACATTGAAATAGAAATTTAATGGAAAAAAGATTGAAAGAAAAAAAAAGGAAAAAATATATACTGTAAAGTAACTGGCCAAAGGGAAGCTGACATAGATATTAGGGCAAAAGTAATTACCAGAGATAAAGAAGAGTACTTCATAATGATAAAAGTTTTAATTCAGAGGGAAGTATAGAAAAATTCTAAATTCCTATGGTGACTAGTAACAGCTCCCCCAATCAAAAGCAAATATGGACAAAACTACAAGAATAAATAGATAAATTGAAAATTATAATGGGAAGTTTTAACATTCCTCTCAGAACAAATGGAAAAGAAAATCAGGTCCTAGCTTTGAACAATATAATTAACAATTTTATTGCATGCAGCAACTGCAGAATCTATGTTTTTTCAAAAAGAAAAAGAACGTTAATAAAAATTGACCATTTGTTGTACAATATAAACACATTTCAAAGGACTGAAATTATATACGGTATGTTTTCTGATCAAAATGAAGTTAAACTTGAATTTTATTATAGAAGTAGAAAATATTCATACGTTGTAGAAATGTATAAGTACGTTACCAAATAACTTATGTTTCAAAGGAGAACTCGCAATGGAAATACGATAGTATTTTGAACTGAGTGATAATAAAAATACAGCTTATTAAAACTTGTGTGATGCAGCTAAATAGTACTTAGAGGTTAATTTCTAGGTTAAATATGTATATGTTAGGAAATGAAAAAGGTTGAATATCAATGATCTAAACATTCAGGAAGTTAGAAAAAGTACAACAAAATAAACTTCAAAAGGTCAAAATAAGAAATAATGACAATAAGAATAGAAATTAATTAAAAAAACAAACAGTGGAAAGTTAAATCAACAAAGCTAAAATTAAATTGATAAACCTCTGGTAATGCATAAATCAAAAAGGAGAGAAGGCATAAATAGCTATTTGTTCTAAGCTATTTTAAAAGTTAATAGAAGCTATTGTAAGCAACTTTATCCTAATACTTTTGAAATTTCAGGAAAAAATGGTCAAATTCGTAGAAAAATACAGCTTATCTAATATGATACAAGAAAACTAGAAAATCAAAATATTCTTATAGCCATTAAGCAAATTGAGTCTATGGTTAATTGCCACAAAGAAACCCGCAAGCCCAGATAGCTCCCCTGCATATTTTCATGGAACATTTAAGAAAGAAATGCCAGTGTAAAACATCTCAGCTAGAGGATACGAGGCAAACATGATCTTGATATCAAAACTCAACAGGGATATAAAGAGAAGTGAAACTTAGGAAAGCCCCTCAGAGTATAGATGAAGAAATTCTAAACAAAATATTCTCACACCAAATCCAGCAAGATATAAATAACACAACGTATCATATTAGTCTGCTCAGACTGCCGTAACAAAATACCAGAGAATACATGGCTTAAACAACAGGAATTTATTTCCTCATGGTTTTGGAGGGTGGTAAGTCTAAGATCAAGGTTCTGGCTGTTGGATTTCTGGTGACAGCGGTCTTCCTGGCTTGGAGATGGCCACTTTGTCCTCATGGGTCTTTCCTCTGAGTGCCCATGAAGAGAGAGCAGGAGATCTCTGAAGTCTTTCCTTATAAAGACACGCGTTCTATGGGATCAGGGCCCCACTTTATAACCTCACTTAACCTTAATTACTTCCTCAAAGGTCCCATGCCCAAATAGAGCTACACCGGGGGTTAGGGCTTTAACATATGAATTTTGAGGGGACATAAATACTCAGTCCATAAACATACATCATGACCAAGTGGGATTTATTCAAGGAATGTGATGTGATTCACACATTATCAGAATAAAATAAAAATGATAAGACCCTTTCAATAGATGCTGAAATATAGCATTTGATACAGTTCAATATCCATTAGCTGATAACATTTAACATTTCTTAGAAACCTAGGAATAGAAGGGAATTTTCTTAATCTACCAATAAGTGACAGTATGCATCATATTTAATGGTGAAATTGTGACAGCTTTTCTTTTGATGTCAGGAGTAAGACAAGGATGTCTGCTGTAACCACTTCAATTCAGTGTTGTAGTGGAGGCCCTAGCTAGGGCAGTAAGGCAAGAAAAAGAAGTAAAAGATATAAGGATTAGAAAGTGTGCTGGTTATTAAGCTATTGTCTCTGAGCTTGAATCCCCCTTTGTGATGCTGGTTCTGTGACTCTGGAAACAACATTTCTTTGTTAGCTGTATCAGCTCTGCCTATAGGAGGCCCTAAAGGGGCCCAGGAGTGGAAATGCTGGGTCATATGTTTGTTCTGTGTGTGTGTGTTTCTGAATCATTTTATAGTCACCTGGTAAAAAAATTTATAGAAAATCACAATTTAGAAGAAACCTTTGAATTCTTATTTTCAGTATTACTAGAGATGAAGAGAATTAGATATAAAAAAATTTTTAAAGGATCCTCATCACTTTTTTTTAATTGAAGTATAGTTGATTTACAATATCATGTTAGTTTCAGATGTACAGCACAGCAATTCAGATATATATATATGTATGCATATATATATATATACACATACATACATATATATATATGTTCTTTTTCAAATTCTTTTTCCTTATAGGTTATTACAAAATACTGAGTAGAGTTCCCTGTGCTAAACAGTTCTGCTGGTTATCTATTTTTATATAGTAGTGTGTATATGTTACTCCCAACTTCCTAATTTATCCCTCCTGCTGCCGCTGCCTTCCCCTTTCGTAACCATGTTTATTTTCTATGTCTGCTCATCACTTCTTTTAAAATTACATAAAGACACATCAACTGCAACCTCCTGAAACATATTTTGCTCTAAAGAGTAATCTACACTTGTTGAGATTGATCTGTTCAATCCGTTACATCACTGAGAGGGCAGTGGGCAGTTAGTCCAGGCTTCCACTACTGTGTGACCTCATTTCTCTGCTTTGTTTCCAGATAAGTTTCCTGCCTGGTTATGAACTGTTTCCTTGCAGTTAGCTTGAATCCCAAACCTCAGCTTCTGCCTATGAAGTAAATATTTTGCTTCTGATTTTATCTTTTCTCCATGTGTGAACTTTGAATGCAGACTTTTTCCTATAATTGTGACCTGAATACAGAATTGTCATCATTCTATTCCAGATATACCCTGACCACACTTCTGCCTATGTACCTTGAATTATTTGGCATTATGAACAGCATTTAGCGTAGCATTTTCCCCTTTCTTCCTTGGGGAATGAGAGAGAGGTTGGGTTATGAACCAAATTTATTTAACTAATTGATTCTATTTGAGGTGGTATCATACAGTGTTAAGTGTGAGTAAAATAACTAAAGAGGTGGTGATCAGGTGGTGGCAGGAAGCTATTTAGTTCCTAGGAAAGTACACTTATTATGTAGAAAAAGAGAAAAGATAGTTTTATTCATATTATGTCAAATGAATGAGTCAAAATGAGACATATGGATTTTCTGGGTTATATACAGTCACACTGATATAATAATGGTTTCCCCACTCCCACCCTGAAACTTTGCAGGATTTAACAATGGAAAGGCTTTTAAGTTTTACTATTAGAAAATTCTGTGGTCATTGTTAACAGTCTTATGTTAATTTAGAACCTTTTTGAGTTTCCAGAAATCAAGGCAGTGTTAATAGGTAACAGCTATCCTCTGACAGCTTCTTGAAAACACTGCCATCCGTTTATAATTGCTTTATCAAAATTATTAATTACATAATTTCCTATCTGTTCTTTCCAGTTTAAATAAAAGTGAAAATTTCCATAGCATCAATTTTGGTAAGTGAATCCAGAGCCAAACAATAACAGCCTCCATGAAATCTGAATAATACTCTTTATTCAGACAACTTGTTTAAGGAGTTCATTCTTGAGTGTTCTGCTTTTTACCTTAAACATTTAAAAATTAATATTGGCCTGTTTTGGTAAGAAAGAAGCCAAAGGGTTAGGGATTAACCTTAGAAATTTTGTTCACCCTTCTCTGAGTCAAATTCAGTAATAAAAAATACTAGTGTAGGCAATTTATTTCTTCACGTCTCTAGTAATTTTTTATCATATACTGACATGGTGGATGATAAGATGACGAGACTCTGAATTCTAATATCTTCCTCTGAAGAGTGTTGATTTTTGTTCTGGCAGGCAATTATATTATTGGAGAATCATCCTGATCTTCTAGAGTCTTGGTTGTAGGTTTTTTTAATATGAATCTGTTTAGGTTTTGTCCTAGAGCCTATTCCTCTCTAGGAACTTGATCTTTATTCATAAGGCCTGGCCCTTCTTGAGTTCAAGGTGTTTACTAAGTTCCTGTGACTTTTATGGTGTGAGGTAAGTGTCTAAATTAATGATTTTGTACGTGGATATCCAATTTTCCCAGCAATATATGTGGAAAAGGCTATCCTTTCCCCATTAGATTGCCATGGGATCTTTGTCAAAGATCAACTGAACATGAGGGTAAGGGTTTATTTCCAGACTCAAAATTGTGTTTCATTTTTTCCATATGCTTATCCTTATGCCACATTCTCTTAATTGTTGTAGCCTTATATTATGTATTGAAATCAGGTAGTATAAGCCCTCTAATTTTGATCTTCTTTTCTTTTTTTTTGCATTTCGCGGGCCTCTCACCGTTGTGGCCTCTCCCGCTGCGGAGCACAGGCTCTGGACGCACAGGCTCAGAGGCCATGGCTCACGGGCCCAGCCGCTCCGCGGCATGTGGGATCTTCCCGGACCGGGGCACGAACCCGTGTCCCCTGCATCGGTAGGCGGACTCTCAACCACTGCGCCACCAGGGAAGCCCTGAAGGCATATATTTTGGATATTAACCCCTTATTGGATCTATCATTTGCAAATATCTTCTTTCATTGAGTAGGTTGCCTTTTGCTTTGTTGATTGTTTTATCTGCTGTGCAAAAGCTTTTTAGTTTGATGTAGTCTCATTTGTTTATTTTTGCTTTTGTTTCCCTTGCCTGAGGAGACATATCCAAAGAAACATTGTTAAGACTGATGTCAAAGAGCATACTGCCTGTGTTTTCTTCTAGGAGTTTTATGGTTTCAGATCTACATTTAAGTCTTTAATCCATTTTGAGTTTTTTTTTTTTGGCTGTATTGGGTCTTCGTTGCTGTGCACGGGCTTCCTCTAGTTGCAGCATGCGGGGGCTACTCTTTGTTGCAGTGCACAGGCTTCTCATTGCAGTGGCTTCTCTTGTTGTGGAGCATGGGCTCTAGGCGCACGGGCTTCAGTAGTTGTGGTGCACGGGCTTAGTTGCTCTGTGGCATGTGGGATCTTCTAGGACCAGGGATCCAACCTGTGTCCCCTGCATTGGTAGGCGGATTCTTAACCACTACACCACCAGGGGAGTCCTTGAATTTATTTTTATATGTGGTGTAAGAAAGTGGTCCAGTTTTCCCAACACCAGTTATTGAAGAGTCTGTCTTTTCCCCATTGTATATTCCTGGCTCCTTTGTTCTAAATTAATTGACCACATAAGCATGGGTTTATATCTGGGCTCTCTATTCTGTTCCATTTATCTATGTATATGTTTTCATGCCAATACCATACATTTTTGACTACTGTAGTTTTGTGGTATCGTTTGAAATCAGGGAGCATGGTACCTCAGTTTTGTTCTTTTTTCTTAAAATTGCTCTGGCTATTTGGGTCTTTTGGGTTCCATACAAATCTTAGGGCCATTTGTTCCACTTCTGTGAAAAATGCCTTTGATATTTTGATGGGGTTTGCATTGAATCTGTAGATGCTTTGGGAAGAGTGGACATTTAAACAGTATTAATTCTTCCAGTCCATGAGCATGTTATATCTTTCCATTTATTTGTGTGGTCTTCAATTTCTTTCTTCAGTGTTGTATAGTTTTCAAAGTACAGGTCTTTCACCTCCTTGGTTATTTTATTCCTATGTATTTTATTCTTTTTGATGCAGTTGTAAATGGATTGCTTTCTTAATTTCTCTTTCTCATAGTTCATTATTAGTGTATAGAAATGCAACAGATTTCTGTATATTGATTTTGTATCCTGCACCTTTACTGAATTCATTTATTCTAATAATTTTTTGGTCAAGTGCTTAGGGATGTCTATATATACTATCATGTCATCAGCCTATAGGGAGTTTTACTTCTTCCTTTCCAATTTGGGTTTCTTTTATTTCTTTCTCTTGTCTGCCGTGGCTAGGAATTCCAATATGATGTTGAATAAAAGTGGTGATAATGGGCATCCCTGTTTTGTTCTTGATCTTAGAGGTAAAGTTTTCAGCTTTTTACCATTGAGTTATGTTAGTTGTGTGTTTGTCACATGTAGCCTTTATTATGTTGAGGTATATTCTCTTTATACCAACTTTGTTGAGAGTTTTTATCATAACTGGATACCAAATTTTGTCAGGTGCTTTTTCTGCATCTATTGAGATGATCATATGATTTTTATCCTTTGTTTTGTTTATATGGTGTTTTGATTTGTGGCTGTTGAATCATCCTTCCATCCTGGAATAAATCTCACCAAATTATACCATCTCCTTATAAAAGGTTATGTGTTTCACACAGAGCCATGCATTTGGTGTTGGAGAGGGTGTGGAGAAAAGGGAACCCTCCTACACTGTTGGTGGGAATGTAAATTGGTGCAGCCACTATGGAGAACAGTATGGAGGTTCCTGAAAAAACTAAAAGTAGAGTTGCCATATGATCCTGCAAATCCACTGTTGGGCATATATCCAGACAAAACTATAATTCGAAAAGATACATGCACCCCAATGTTCATAGCAGCAATATTTACAATAGCCAAGATGTGGAAACAACCTAAATGTCCATTGACAGAAGAATGGATAAAGATGTGGTACATATATACAATGGAATGTTACTCAGCCATAAGAAAGAATGAAATAATGCCATTTACAGCAACATGGATGGATAGACCTAGAGATTATTATACTAAGTGAAGTAAGTCAGAAAGAGAAAGATATCACTTACATGTGGAATCTAAAATATGACACAAATGAACTTATCTATGAAACAGAAACAGACCCACAGACATAGAGAACAGACTTGTGATTGCCAAGGGGGAGGGGGGTGGGAGAGGGTTGGATTGGTAGTTTGGGACTAGCACATGCAAACAAACTACTATATATAGAATGGATAAACAACAAGGTCCTATTGTATAGCACAGGGAACTATAGTCAACATCCTGTAATAAACCATAATGGAAAGGAAAAATACAATCAGAGGAAAAAAAAAAGCCATGTATTTGGAAAGATGTAGTGATAAAAAAATGCAACAATCCCAGAAAGGAATCTGCTTAAAAGACCACATTCTATAAAAGGTGTTGTATTTCTGGTCTGCTTATTCTAGGTACCAGAGCTTAACTAAAATTATTAATTGGTTCCATCTGTAACAGTACCTAAGGATTCTGAAAATTTGGATCTTATGAAAGCAATTTTTAAAATAATTGACAATGGCTAAACCCATCCTGTTGTCTTGGGTTTGCTCTCTGACTGCAGTTGCTTACGTTGTTACTTTAAGTAACAGTGCTTATCAAACTGCTTTCCAAAGAGCCTTTACCCTCCTTCCATGTTTTGCAAGTTACCCGTGAACATTGCTGACTATGGGAAATAGCTTCTTTTTTTTTATAATTTTTTTTAGATGTTGGGGGTAGGAGTTTATTAATTTATTTATTTTTGCAGTGTTGGGTCTTCGTTTCTGTGCGAGGGCTTTCTCTAGTTGTGGCAAGCGGGGGCCACTCTTCATCGCGGTGCGCGGGCCTCATCGCGGCCTCTCTTGTTGCGGAGCACAGGCTCCAGACGCGCAGGCTCAGTAGTTGTGGCGCACGGGCTCACTTGCTCTGCGGCATGTGGGATCTTCCCAGACCAGGGCTCGAACCCCTGTCCCCTGCATTAGCAGGCAGCTTCTCAACCACTGCGCCACCAGGGAAGCCCGGGAAATAGCTTGTTTTTGTTTGGTGCTGCATCTCTGTTTTCTCTGTGCATCCCGCTCAGCTGCCTCAGTATTCTGCCTTTGACAATGATGAAGGGAGAGCCTAACAGGCTTGACAAGATAAGGAACTTCCACGTTGATTCCAAACTGAACATAAATACCACATTGCATGGGAATATCCATGTGAGTTGGGTCGGACTGACCTACTCATCTTCCAGAATGGGGACTGGGACACAGGACTGGCATATTAGGGCTTTTCTTGGGACTTTTGCTGGAACCATTGGGGGAGACGAGTTCTCATTCTTAGGATTCCTAGATTTAGAGATACTGGTGGTCATCCCTGCTATCTCATAAAGAAAGTTTGTGGAAAACAAAGGTAGTACAGAGGAAAGCAGTGGTTAAGAGACAAAGAAAAAGAGATTTCTAATTAGATTTTTAACCCTTTCATCCATTTCTGAAGCTAAATGTCTCAGTTATGTGATCCAGTGATCCTTTACCTCCCCTTTTAAAATCATGCTTCACTCCTCTATAAACAATTGTGCCTAAATTACTGATCTAGCTCTGGTATATTCTATGTAAAGCTTTCAAGTACTTCTCTTTTACTATTTACACGTATTAATGCCTAAATATTTCGTGATCACTGTTGTGTACCACAAATTACACACACTTATGGAATATAAAAGAAATGAATTGTTAATACTTATCATATAAATATGTCCTATTATATGTGGCCATCTGTTTTCTGTGATAATCTGAAAATTATAACCAGCAGTTCCAGAATAGGCACCTAGTCAAAAAAAAACCCCAAAATAACAAATGAGTAAATAAATGATTGCAGAGGGAAAGAAAACATATCTTATATCTGGTAGGATGGGCATTCTCTGATTGACAGCTGCTTTTACGTTAGAAATCATCCAGTTTATTACAGGTTCACAGTCCTTTTCCCGGAAACCCAGGGAGTCAGATTTTTAAAGCCAGAATTCCTCAGCTCCTCCAAGCTCCTTTCTTTGGTCTAGTCATTTGGATTTCTGCTGTTTGAGGACTTCCTCAAACACTTGTTGATGCTGATATGTCTGTTCATTATTTGAACGTGGAGCACTTAAAAGCTGATCAGAAGCATATACCACCACCACCACCTTGGGTATATCAACTTGAGGGACTTTATTGTTGAACTGACCTCTGTTTAGGGCCCAAATTTCCAGTGTCTATGTCTTTTCTCCTGGGAAGGAACGACATCTTCCCCCCCCCCCCCCCCCCGCCAATCCCCTGCTCAAGGTGAAATGAACTTATCTGAGAGTGTTTTGGACATTGGCAGGGGAAGGAGACTGCAGGTATCATGGTTAAGCATGACTGGCGGGTGGCAGGAAGGGTCCTGGTGGCTTAACTGCTCTTTACACAAAAACTTTAACCAGCTATGTTTGTATATTTGTTTGTGTGGTAAAATATACATAAAATTTACCATTTTAGGGCTTCCCTGGTGGTGCAGTGGTTGAGAGTCTGCCTGCCGATGCAGGGGACACGGGTTCGTGCCCCGGTCCGGGAAGATCCCACATGCTGCAGAGCGGCTGGGCCCCTGAGCCATGGCCGCTGAGCCTGCAAGTCCGCAGCCTGTGCTCCGCAAGGGAGAGGCCACAACAGTGAGAGGCCCACGTACCGCAGGAAAAAAAAAAATTACCATTTTAACCGTTTTTAAGTATACAATTCAGTGGCATTAAGTACATTCACAACGCTGTGTAACCACCACCGTCTACACCTAAAACATTTTCATCATCCCCAACAAAAATTCTGTACCCATTAAACAACAACACTCCCTTCCCCCTTCCTCCCAGTCCCTGGTAACCTCGATTCTACTGTCTCTATCAATTTACCTAATGTAGGTACCTCGTATAAGTAGAATTATACAATATTTGTCCTTTGGCGTTGTTTGTACCTTTTTATTTTTCAGAGAACTCAGGTTAAGTAAATGGCCTCAGGCCATCAACTCTAAGTGGAAACGTGGCCACAGAAACCTAGGTATGTCTGTCAAGAGACTATAGTCTTAACTGCTATGCCATTACCACCTTAGTTGTTGACTTTCCCATCCATATGCATGTATGTATCCATACACAGCAGGTATTTTGCACTTGCCATTAAATCCATGTTTTTCCATCCCATTAGGAATTCTCTGAAACATTTTAATGCTTTCTAATAATCATTTTGTATGTATCATATCTTTTGTTGATATTTAACTATTTGTGTTCTGAATTTTAAACAATATATACCTTTGTACATAAATATTTGTATTTCTGAGTAGAACCCTAGGATAAAAGAGAATGTTGTTTCTAGTTCAAACAATAGAACATACTTAATAGTTGATACTTGTTGAATTACCCTTCAGAAATTAGCCAGTATATAATACAGGTATTCTTATGACATCTTCATCACCACTAATTTTTTTAATTAGGTAAAAAAACCACTAATGTCCTACTAGTTGAATAGAATCTTTGATAAAATATTTTCATTTACTATTTTAAATTTTCTATATATTGTTTGTGTCACTAGCTCATTCTCTATTCTGTTTTAAGGTATTCATATAAACTTTTCTGTATTTTGTGGCATGTTTTTTCCCAGTTTTTTTCTTTGCTTTAAGTTTGATGAATTAATGGGTGAAACAGAAAATAGAGTCCAGCATTCAACCTTTTTGTCTGGTTTCCTCACTGAGATCTAGAAGATATTTTGCTGGTAAGGGGTTAACACTTTCATTGCCTTTATAGTTTTCAAAGTGGAAATATTTTTATTGCTTTTAGCAATTCAGAAACTAATAAATAGATGTTCTTTTAAAAAGCATTCAATAGTACAGAAATAGAAAGTAGAAAATTAAAGGCTCCATAATCCCATTCCCATATATCCATCTGCAAACGGTATGGGAAGCTTCAGTCATAAATACAAAGAAATATAATACATGAAAAAAACAAGGCAATTATTAACTCTAGGAAAAATGTAATCATAGCACACTCATTAGCTCTGAAGTGAACAGTATTTCAATGGTCCTAAAATAAAAACAATAAAATATGGATTTAACCAAAAATTTTAACATAGCCATGTTGGCGAGGTGGAGGAGGGCAGAGGGGAGTTTAGGAGACTGAAAAGTCTTCCTTCATCCTTTTATGGATTAAGTGGCAGAAATATATGTATTTCATTTAGCAAGATGTATGTACATGTGAAAAGGCACAAATATAGAA
Organism: Monodon monoceros; assembly: GCF_005190385.1. Taxonomy (NCBI): domain Eukaryota; kingdom Metazoa; phylum Chordata; class Mammalia; order Artiodactyla; family Monodontidae; genus Monodon; species Monodon monoceros. The sequence goes on from NW_021703783.1 coordinate 31,307,727, forward strand.
GCTGGCTGTTTTTGGGGAATGGAACTTTGTGCCAAAGGACAAATTACTGCTCTTTGGTTACAAACCTTTGAGAGCTACTTTACTTTAAATTTTATGGGTAATTACAATGTATCCAGATTGGGATAAAGGTAAAAGAAATAAGATGACAAAAACACCTACATTTAAAAATAAAATTCTCTTGAGAAAATTTTATTAACATTAATCACAATAAATCTTTCAACCTTTTCAGTATTTAAGAGGTTTTTGTTTTAAAGGTGAAATTTATTTCAAAAGTCCTCAAATAAGCCAATCATGAATAAACTTTTATAATGAACTTCTCAAACAAATCTTTTTACTTATCTACCTTTTTTCTCGGGATGACAACAGCATTATTATGATAGTATTAAGTTTTCTTTTTTATTCAAATGAACTGTTTTCAAGATTAATGATTATTAGCAAATCTTGATGCAAGATAAACATACTTTAAAATTACTTTTCAATTTCCTATGAACTATTTTAAAGTAAAAAACTATTTGGTACTAAGTGTTCTTATGTTCAAATTCTAAAAGTAATCTTTAGTCCCAATGGAACTTGATACTCCAAGATTTAAAAAATTTTTTAATGATATTGACATAATATATATAATTTTAATCACTAAGTTCCTCCTCATCACTGAAATATGTGCTTTTCTTTATCCTTGGGCGTCTTGAATCATCTGATGTTGAGGGACCCCCTGAACTGGGTTTCCATTTTTTTTGTTCTTCTTCAATTTTGGCTTGCTGTAATGTGGGGTCCGGAAAACAAACAAAACAAAATCAGGAATCTGTTTAATATTATTTACAGTCCATTGATTCAAAATATGGCAAAACATACATCACAAGTGCCAGCACTCTCTACCCTCCTAGCCCATGCAGACAGTTCTACTCCATTAAGATGCCATTTCCCCTACCCCCAAGTTTTGTCCCAGTCTTACCATGTTAATCAAAATTATTTTAGACAAGTTCTACTAATTAACAGGCATATGAAATGAAGCCTACTTGTCATCCCTGTTGGATGTGGGAATGTTACATAAAATACATTAGTTAACTAAAAGGAAAAAATAAATTGATGTATGCATTTACGATTCATCAACTACATTAAAACAAAATAAGTGGTTATATAAAATCAGGAAGTTATACACCCTTCTTCAAAAAATGTTTTGTATACTTGTATTAGGATATTTAATGGTCAAAAATATGTTTTTGGTTTTGTTTTAAAATGAAGCTTCTTTTAAAACAGTATCTTCGATTTAGTAAAATCTTTTCCATTGGGCTAAATTCACTTGAATCAAATAGTTCTGTTCAATTCTATAATGAAAACAGATTAAGACAGTAAAAGTGTTGTGGGGCCCTCAAAATCTAGAAAGAACCGATAGGCACTTTTCCACCACACTGTTCTAAAGACCTTAAAGAAAAAGCCTATCTCCTAAAGTTTAGGGGCAAAGGGGAAGACAGAGGTTGCCATCAGGAGATGATTAATAAAGTAAGCAAGGAATATAAAACTATTAACTCAAGGCAGCTATGGCATGGTGCCTTAGAAAACAACTATTTAGTACCTGGAAAGCTATGGCCTGACTGAGGCTGTCAAGAGCAGGATCTTCCCCTTCATCATCACTTTCTTCTACTTCTTCACTAAATTATTAAAAAAAAAATCAGAATGCACTTAAAAAATCAGAATGCACTTAGGAAAAAGACAGAAGCTACATAATAATGCATTCGCTAAGAGTGGCTATACATACATTTCTTCTTCTGGTTCAGGAATTTTCTTTTTTTTCTTTTTCTCTTTCTTCTTTGGAGGTTCACGTTCTCCAAGCATATTTTTAGGACAGGCATAACTTAAGTGTCCACTTTCCTTTTGTTTCCCATTAAAAAGGAAAGGAGAAATATTAAATTTGTTGTGTTATTAACAGAAACTTGGTGGTTCCTTAAGACTAAAATGTTTTATAACTTAAGAAAGAATATTGTCACACAGGGGCCTCCCTGGTGGCACAGTGGTTAAGAATCCACCTGCCAGTGCAGGGGACACGGGTTTGAGCCCTGGTCCGGGAAGATCCCACATGCTGCAGAGCAACTAAGCCCGTGCGCCACAGCTACTGAGCCTGCAAGCCACAACTACTGAGCCTGCGAGCCACAACTACTGAAGCCCGTGTGCCTAGAGCCCATGCTCCACAACAAGAAGCCACTGCAATGAGAAGCCCGCACAACGAAGAGTAGCCCCTGCTCGCCGCCAACTAGAGGAAGCCCGCGCACAGCAACAAAGACCCAACACACCCAAAAATAAATAAATTAATTAAAAAAAAGAATATTGTCACACAGGGAATATACACAAAGAAATTAAAACCCATTACGTTAATATTTAGAAGGAAGAGATTATGATATTATAACTCCCAATAAGGAAGTATTTTAGTCGTTTCACTAAGAGTAAAAGTTTTCTTCCTTCAAACATTTTAAATCTGAAGATTCAGGATATAAAATAATTCAAAATTTAAATGGACCATCTACCTTAGTTGTAAAAATTTTAAGTTATTATGATAAAATGGGGACAAAACTATTCCTAACTTCCAAGATGTTGCTGAACATTTTCTTTTAAAAACAAATGGAAAATTAAAGTCTTCCTCACTTTTCCTATCAATTAATTTCATTTTGCTTCTTTCATATCTAGACTACACCTGCACTGTCCACTTATGGTAGCCACTAGCTATAATTCTTTTGTGGTTACTGAGAACCTGTCTGAATTGATACATACTGGATTGTGAAGGCAGTATGAAAAAAGAATGTAAAATATTATAATTAAAAAAAATTTTAATTCCATAATTCAAATGAAAATATTTTGAATTAAAATATATTTTTTACCCTGTTTACTTTTTTTAATGTGGCTATTAGAACATTTATAATTAAATCTGTGGCTTGCATATGTTTGTATTTGACAGTGCTGGACTAGCCATAATATTATAATGAGCCATAACATGGTTTGAGTTGTAAAATGAGACAATGAATCTGTGTATTAGCTTACCAAAATACCTTTAGAAGTAATATGTGAGAATGAGGGTGTGCGGAGAGGCTGAGCCAGGATTAGAACAACAGAAGAGAAAAATAATCATGCTTTTCAAGTATATTTTACAAAGCATCAAATAGATTGTGTATTTTGTATACCTGGGGACATGGCTGAACCCAAGAGGTGTTATTGTTAATGAACTCCTGAGAGGATGTACTTAGAGAACCATTTTTCAAACTGTTTTTGGAATAATGGTATACCAAAAACTGTTAACATATGCCATACAAAAAAAAAAAAATGGGGGCAGGGGTTTAATAGTGAAATAGCTTTGGGAAAAATCAGGCTAAAATAAACGTAAACAGATTTTTGTGGGGGGATGTTTTAAGAAATATTATAATGTACTAAGTATAATATGACAAATCTATGGATCCATAAACCAAAAAGACATTAACAGATTCATCCAGGAGTTCTCAGATAATTTAATATTTACTGTGAATATGTGGATATATACTTATTTATCTGACCATAACAACTCCACCCTCCTTTCCTTTCTTTTTTTTCTTTTTTATGATGGACTCTGGAACACAGGTTTTGAAACATTAACTTAGGTGTCAGAATCATAAAAATTTACACAATGTACCTAGTGCCTTGCTTGCTTTCTCCTTCCGTCCATCCATCCATCTGTCTATTCACCCACCCATCTGTCTGTATATGTATATATTTTTGAGGGGGAGTGAGTGGCACTGGGGAAAGGACCCCAGCACATTTCCTTCTATTTTCCATATGATCATGTAGCCAGGACAATGTCTCTCAGTAATCTTCTCTTCAGTAGAAAGCTCCCCATTAACCTCTGGATCCTGCTTTTTAGTATATATAAAGACATTTTAGAAATAGGCAGCAACAGACCCAGACTGAAATTCTCTTGATACAATTATGGGCCTTGGGCAAAGTTGTGTTGTGGCTATACATCTCTCCTAATCACCCAAAGTTTAAATGGATAACAACAGATGATGAGAACTAGATAAGAAAATCTGGGTATAGTTCAGCTCCTGAACTATCAGCAGTACAAATAGGGGGGAAAACTTTTCAAAACAATATCCCATAGAGGATGGGTCATATCATCATGTTTTTAGTGATTTGTGATACTTAATCATTGGCAAAATATTATAGAAACACAAAAATTTATGGGTCACTAAAATCTTTCAGACAATAATGTAAGTAATTAGTCTTAAACTTCTTAATCTAACAACCTTCAAAGGTTTGGAAACTGGAGAAAACACCACCCTATATTACCCAACTCAGGTTAACTTTACATATGACATTTCAATTGAGTTTACTTACATGAGTCTAGAGTCCCAAAGTAAAACTTTCATAACCCGATTTTAGCCATCCAGAAGTCTTGGAGAACACAAACAAAACACTGATGTGAAAAATACCTTCAAGTAAACTATGGAAAATTATACTGTTTTAGGTTTACTCACCCCACATTCATAACACTTAGATTTATCAAAGTAGTTTCGTCTTCGGATGAACTCAGCTGCTCTTCCATTGTCAATAGCAATGCTTGCTTTTATCACTCTACCGAATAACTAGAACAGACAAAAATGCACATGCAATAGGATGTATTTCACTGAAACCTAAAACTACAGTTATTGGATCCCATTTCCTCAAACCTTCAATTCCATTTTATTTTTTAGATTATTTTAGCAATTGCCCACTTAGGTGTGACAAATTCTTTCCTATAGAATAGACTTTTATTCCTTATATTCTACCAGTGTTTTGGGAACCCAGTACAGTTTTGACCTCTTTTCTGTACGTTAAATACCCTCAGGACCTACTGATATCCATCAGACTTGACTATCCCCTCATCTCCACATTTTTAGCCTGGATAAGCACAAAGGCTTTTGGTTAAAAACCTTGTTGGGAATGAATGGCTTACCTGTTTGTTGTTTATTGCCCTGGTACAGTTTTGTGCAGAGTCTTTATCCAAAAATAAAATAAATGCAACCCCTTTACTCTTCCTGGTATCTTTATCTTTCATTATAGTAACCCTTAAAGCATAAACAAATAGCCAGTTAAAAATAATGAGGCAGCAATAAACAACATATATGAATAAATACTTGAAAAACTCAAGTGGTCAAAAAGGGTTAATAAAACATTTATAGAGTAAGCAAGGAAATTAATATATTTGACAAATAGCTAACTCTTCAAAGTCATGGGATATCAAGAAGAATGGAAATGGGAAAGTGTGATACTGATTTCACACAAGTGAACACAGCTATGATTAGGAGTATCTGATAAATCTAACATTAGTCAGAGTTGAAGGATGTAGAGATTAGAGACAATGGAATCTTGAGGAGTAAGCATAATTCCTCTTCTCTACTGACTCCCTCACTCTGCAGGAAAAAACAAAACAAAACAAAACTGAGATGTTCTCTTCTACCCAAAAAGTAAAGTGATTTACTCAAATTATTTTTTTCTAGGTGTTAGAACATAACTATAATCTTAATATTCTTTTAAGGAATCTCCACTTCTGTGCTTCTTAGCCATACTACCCGAGGTACGTAAGTGGTAGGGATGGTCGTAAGAGCACAGAGCCTGTTCTTTTTCCTGATGCTTTACTCATCCCTAGTCCTGTGGTCCTCGCTCATCATATGTCATTAAATACAGTTTAAGAAAATATTCAACAGGGCTCTTTAGAGAAATGGCTGACTCCAAGGCTGGGATAGGGTATGTACAAGATGAACTTGGAACATCTTGCTATGTCAGAAACGAAGTACTGGGGCTTCCCTGGTGGCAAAGTGGTTGGGAATCCGCCTGCCGATGCAGGGAACATGGGTTCAAGCCCTGGTCCAGGAGGATCCCACATGCCGCAGAGCAGCTAAGCCCGTGCGCCACAACTACTGAGCCTGCGCTCTAGAGCCCATGAGCCTCAACTACTGAGGCCCACACGCCTAGAGCCTGTGCTCTGCAACAAGAGAAGCCACCACAATGAGAAGCCCGTGTACTGCAACAAAGAGTAGCCCCCGCTCGTCGCAACTAGAGAAAGCCCGCGTGGAACAACAAAGACCCAACTCAGCCAAAAATAAATAAATTAATTAATTAAAAAAAAAAAAAGAAAGGGAGTACTTGAAAAAAATAGTAATGATGGGGCATGGCACAAGAACAGAGAAGCCAGTTGGAGGGAGCACCCATTGGCCAAATCTAGGACAGTCTGTGTACCAAAATAATTAAATACAGTAATGAATTATAAACCACATAAAAAAGGAATTCATAAGTCCATACTGATAATAAATAAAAGGGGGAGAAAGGAGAGCTACTGAATGCCAAAGGATGACTGGTGAATGTATAGGGAGTGCCAGAGTTGGAAAATCACCATTTGAAACAATCATGGTACTGGATCAGTCAAGAATTATCAACAAATGCTATGTCTAAAATAAAATTTTTATGTGTAATAGGATGTTTGCATTGTCTCAAGAGTGTCTCCCACTGACTGCTTCTTAGCTGCAAAAGGGAAAAAAAGTAATTATACAGTGGAGAAGTTGGTTAACGTCTTGACTGGGTGATCAAAATTAATATCACTAATGAGGGACAGATGCATGCTGTATGAATCCAGATGTGACACCCTCACAACACATCACCTATAGAGTATACCACCCAAGAATACATAACCACCACATAATCATGAGGCAACATCAGGAAAACACAAAATGAGGGGAAAAAAAGATGGGTTAGAGCTATATTATTTATAAATGTTCCAGATTAAAGGAGGCTAAAAAGATAGGACAGTTAAAATAACACCTAACTCTAGACTGGATTCTGTACTAGAGGCAAAAAATTCTATGTGGGACATTATTGGGTCAAGTGACAAAACTGGAACATGGATGACTGATTCAACAAAAGTACTGTATCAGGATAAATTTATGAGTTTGGTAACTGTACTGTGGTTATATAACATATAACGCTATTGTATTTGTAGGAAATACACACTGAAGTATTTAGGAGCAAAGGGTGATGATGTTTATAACAGCCTCAAATGACTCACAAAAACAAACTGTGTGTATGTATACACATAGATATATATAAACATACTCATACAGGTGTGTGTGTGTATACACACACACACACATACATGCACACACATTGGGGAGAGAGTGCAAATGATAAAGTAAATGGGGATAAAATGTTAATAAGTCAATCTGGGCAAGGGATATTTTGATGTTCTTTGTACTATTTTTGTAACTTATAAATTTGAAATTATTTCCAAATAGCAAAAAAAGAGACAAAGCTCTAAGACAAAGCTTAATAATTTTCTAAAAACTGAATTAACAGGAAAACAGACAAGAGAACATGAATGAATAAATAAACAGAAATTTGATTTAGTATTACATTTCACATATTAAAATTTATTTTATTTGGATTTGGGATTAGGTACCTATAGAGTCATTGGAATGAAATTGGTAAAAAGATGCCACGATACTAAGAAAAGTGACGTCTTATTAAAAAAAATATAAGTTACAATAATTTAGGGAAAAATGGGCAACTAAAATGGTTTACTTTCTCAAAAGGCTGCATCTGTTTATTCATTGGGCTTAGAAGGAAGGAAGAGAAGTCAAGCACTTGATGCAGCTCAAGTTTAGGCTGGTTTTCTTCAAAGCCACACCAGTTAGCATAAACAGTAAAGTTTTTAACCAATTTTGAAAGAAGTATAAAGTAAGATAGTTACTTTAACTTTTTAAAAATTTCATAATGTTTGTGATGGTCAGTTAAAGTCATAAATCATTTTTTTTTGAAAGTACTATTTGGAAGTGTTAGCTTTCTAAGTCATACTCAGTTAATGATCTCTTTCATCTGTCCTCTCTTTTCCATTCCCACTGCTTTTTTTCTTGTCCACGGTGGCATTACTGTTTCCATAATCTATTCTTACTGGTTCCCTTGGTGTTAATTTATGCTCATATGCTAGTGGAAAAGTCTTCTACTTGAGGAATAAATAAAATCACTTATTCCTTTGCTCAAAAATCTTTGGTTCTTCAAGTTGCCTATTCTTTGGTCCAGCAATCAATATCCTTCATGATTATGGCTCCCATTCCCTCATCTTTCACTGCTCCTCACTTGCAAACTATGAGGTCTAGCCACAAGAAGGCACTCAGTGTTCATGAAGCATGGCCTGAACTTCCCCTAAACTGGTGCTCTGTTCATATGGCTTCTAACCGCTTTCAAATCTCAATGTTTTGCCCATTAAAATTTCACTCCTCTTCAGGGTTCAGAATGTATCAGTTCTTAACTGGAAATAATTTCTTCTCCTTTCTTTTCTGCTTGTCTCCACTGAAATCTCTGCATAAACAATGCCTCATCTCCCCTATTCAAAAAATTTATTTTTGCAGTAATAACAAATCTTTATGTTTGGATACATGTGATGGAATTTTTACTCTATTATTTGCCAGGCACCTCTCTAAGCTTTATCTATAAAATGTTCCTTTCATCTCACCTATTTTGATATAATCTTCTTTAAGGTTGTCTCTGTAACCCCTATTAATCCTACCTCAATATGTTAAAACAAAAAGACAGATACAAATGGGAAAGCAGTTTCTCAAAAGCGTGCATCCATTTGTTTGTTCATGTGGCCATTCAGTCTTTCCATTAGCCTCAAGCACAGGTACTAAGCACTGGCAGTAGGATAGGTTTTTATCCTCAGGAAAAGGCTTACAGTCTAGAGGTGGAGAAAGACCTATAAACCAATTAAAATACATTACTTTGATAGAGGTACCTTCTACGGTAACAGAAAAATAATTACATCAAGGATTTAAAAAGACAAACCTAGGATGATTCCCATGTCTCTAGCATGGGAAAAAAGCTAGACAGTGGTACCATTTCCTGATATAAGGTAGATGATGTACTCATTTAAGCACATGAAGTGAAGCAGACACTATTCTGGGAAACCTGGGTGTCATCCATAACACCTCCTTCTCGCTCACCCAACCCCTACATACAAAGTAAGTATATCATTAAGTATTACCCATTTTCCTGCCTAATGATCTCTCAAATCTGACTAGTCTTTACCTCTCTACCTGTATCATCTTAGTCCAAATTTCTCCCCTGGGCTATTGTTATATCTTTTGACTGGTCTCCCTGCACCTGCTCTTGTTCCCCTCCAATCCAATCTCTACACTGGAGCTGGATGGAATAAGCTTCTAAAAATTCAAATCATGTCACTCCCTCATTTAAAATTATTTAATGGATTCTTGGTGCCCTTAGAGGAACCTGCATCCATCTCTGGACCCGTCTTGTGCTTTCTCCCTCTTGCTCACTCATCTCAAGTCACACTGGCCTTCTTTCTGTTTCTTGATCTCGCTTTATTTTCTCTTTATTTCTTTATTTCTTTATTTTCTCTTGCCACAGGGCCTTTGCACAAGCAAGTCCCTCTACCTGAAATGTGCCTCCCATTCTTTTAACCTACTTAGCTCTTGCTCAGCCTCTAGGTTTCAACTCAAAGGATAATGACTTAGGTAAATCTACCCTGACTCTCTAGACTAGATCAGGTCTTCCCTGTTTACAGGTGCTTGTAACTCTGTGTGTAACTTCATAGCATTCTCATGGCTTATAATTATGTATTTGTATGGAAATTCATTCAGCGATTCTGACAGGGAAAAATCAAGAAAAGGTAAAGGTTAAAGGAATAGGCTGGAATCAAACTATTGGATTCAAACCTTGGCTCCACTGCTAACCAGCAATATGATTTTAGGTTTACTGTGTGCTTCAGTTTTGTCATTTATAATATCAGGATAATAACAGTAGCTACCTTAAAAGGTAGTTGTGAGACTTTAATGAGATAATTTATGTAAAGATATTAGAACAATGCATAGCGTATTTATGTATTCATTGTTACGTATCATCATTATTAGTGTTCTGATTGATAATGATCACTGTTTGAAATTCTGAAGACCTAGTAGCATTTTTGATTATTTTTTAATAGAGAAGTAAGTTTAAAAGAAGTTAACCTCAGGATGCAGATGTACTTCAACTGTTTAACATTCATTTATCAAAGCTAAAAGAAAAACAACTAGGCAAGATAAATATGCTCTAAATTCTTGGGGTTTTAAATACTTTAAATTTATACCAGAACATATTATTAGTTGTAAGACAGAATAACACTATCTTGCTTTTACTTTACACTCTCATTAACCCTGCATTGTTCAAGAGTCAACTGTGTTTGTTTTTATATTCTATTTGTTTGACAAATAATAATCCATTTATAGTATACTTGATAACACACCTCCTAGTACCTAAAATATATATTTAATCAGAGCCTTTCACTTATGTCTTATGTTGGATAACAGGATCAGTTTTAGTTCTTAGTAATATAGTACAAAATTATATTATTTAAATAAATTAGGCCATATAAAGGAATACCATGAAATCATTTAATACAAGGATGTATCTATATAGTACATGGAAAAATATTTACAATATAATGTCAAGTTAAAAAAAAGACAACAAAATTGCATGTATAGAATTGTCTTTTAAAACTTGTCTATAGATATTTATGTATATTAAAAAATTACTGAAATATACATAAAATGTTAACAGTAGTATTTTTATTTCTTTTTTATATCAAATATCTGTTTTATAAAAAATAGTAAATCTACTTCCATTAAGAAAATAATGGAGAAGTAAATTCTGATAGACTTTTAAATGAAGTTTCAAAATCTGATATACTTACTTTACAACTTTGCCATACTTGGAAAATATCTGAAACAAAAGACCACATAATAATTTGCAATTTAATTTAAAATCATAAAAGAACATTAAATTTTCAGGCTGTGTATACGGACCACATTGTTTGTTGTAGTTTATGAAAATTTTTATCCTCTGGTCTATAAGGCAAGCCCTCGAAGATATATTTTTTTAGTGACTAGCATAATCCTCTTTTTTGGCTACTGGTGTCACAGGTATTTGCCTTAGTTCCTAAATTTCTGACAAAAGAGTGCATACAGAGAAAAAAAATACTCTTCATGTGTGGTAGATTGAAGGCACACACATTGCACAGCTGAGTGTTCCTGTGGTATATCCATGACAACTATCAACCCCACCATAGCTCCAGAGAAACCCTGTGCTTCAGCTATCAATGTTGTGGAATATCACTGTTCCTGGCCTACTCCCCAGCCCCCCACTCCATCAAGCAATCACTATGTCAGAAGACAAATCCTTACATAGACTGTTCATAAAACAAAAAAGCTTCTATGATGAAAAAATCCATTCCCATCAGTCTCCTTCTGCCCACCCTAATATGTTGGTGGTACTTTACAGTTGGCCCTTTCTTCCCTTTTACATCTACATCTTCACTCTAAGCAATCTTATCTACTTCTACTGTTTCAGCCGGTCCTATTTATTATATAATGCTTGGTACAAAAGTCCTTCAGAATACATTAATGTATGTAATCAGTAATAATAAATGCTTGAGTTCTATAAGTTGTGTAACCATGGAACATAGTATAACTGGATTGCAGTGTTAGTAATACTGAATTCTGAAGACCAAAAAGACAGTTTTCTCTCTTTTCTTTTTTTTTTTTTGTGGTTTGCCTTTCATTTTCTTTCTTTTTTTAAAAAAATTTATTTTATTGCAGTATAGTTGATTTACAATGTTGTGTTAGTTTCTGGTGTACAGCAAAGTGTATATGTATATATACACACATATACATGTGTGTATATATATATATCTATATATATACATACACACATACTCTTTTTCATTTTTTTTCCATTATGGTTTATTACAGAATATTGAATACAGTTCCCTGTGCCATACAGTAGGACCTTGTTGTTTATCCATGCAAACATATAATAGTTTGCATCTGCTAATCCCAAACTCCCAATCCATCCCTTCCCCACCACTCCTCCCCCTTGGCAACCACAAGTCTGTTTTCTATGGCTGTGAGTCTGTTTCTATTTTGTAGATAAGTTCATTTGTGTCATATTTTAGATTCCATATATAAGTGATATCATACAGTATTTGTCTCTCTTTCTCACTTACTTCACTTAGTATGATAATCTCTGGGTCCATACATGTTGCTGTAGATGGCAGTATTTCATTCTTTTCTATGGCTGAGTAGTATTCCATTGTGTGTGTGTGTGTGTGTGTGTGTGTGTGTGTGTGTGTGTGTGTGT
>NW_021703783.1:31319913-31402895 GCF_005190385.1 Monodon monoceros
TGTGTGTGTGTGTGTGTGTGTGTGTGTGTGTGTGTGTGTGTGTGTGTATGTATATCTATCTATCTCACATCTTCTTTATACATTCATCTGTTGATGGACATATAGGTTATTTCCATGTCTTGGCTATTGTGAATAGTGCTGCTATGAACACAGAGGTGTATGTCTCGTTTCAAATTATAGTTTTTTCTGGACATATGCCCAGCACTGGGATTGCAGGATCATATGGCAACTCTACTTTTAGTTTTATGAGGAACCTCCATATTGTTTTCTGTAGTGATTGCACCAATTTACATTCCCACCAACAACGTAGGAGGGTTCCCTTTTCTCCACACCCTCTCCAGCATTTATTGTTTGTGGACTTTTTAACGATGGTCATTCTGACCAGTGTGGGGTGGTACCTCATTGTAGTTCTGATTTGCATTTCTCTAATAATTAGCTATGTTTAGCATCTTTTCATGTGCCTATTGGCCATCTGTATGAAAGACAGTTTTCTACGTAACATTTCTAATGGCTTCTCATTTCATTCAGAGTCCTTACCATTATCTATGCAAGCCCTATAAGGCACCCCTGAATGGGCTTACCTCTGATTGCCCCTCCTCTCCACTTTATTTACTCTGTCTGCCTGAAATGCTTGTCCCCCCTAGACATCTGCATAGCTGCCTCTTACTTCCTTCATGTCTTAATCGAAAGTCACCTTCCTAAAGTAAAATTTCACCATTTAATAACCCTCCTTTCCTGCTTTATTTTTTCTCCTTAGCACCTAACACCTTAGTATTAACTTAGTATCTAACAAATAACATCATTTAAATTTTTTATATTTCAAATTGTTTCTCTATCTTGCTACATTGTGAGTGCCAAAAGGGATTTTCATCTTTTTGTTCACTGATGTGTACCTAGTACTTGTAAGTGGTCCTTGGCATATAGTAAGTGTTCAATAAAAAGAGATGTCTCTATTTGGATACAAGGAAGGACAATAAAGTTTGTTTTCTTCTCTGTCTGAGACTCAAGCTATGTTAATGAATTAATCGAGTACTATGTATCACCTATGCAGCATCTCTCTACTGTACTTAACATCTACCCAAAGTAGCAGAGAAAAGAGGGCACACTTGTAGATACGACTCATGTCATTCCTTCCAGTCCCTCTCAACCACCCATCTGCAGGACAGGCACAGAAGGAAATTTTGTTCTCTGTAAGGTAACAAGGTGAAAGAAGATGTTGGAAGGGATTTTTTTCTCCTCCAGTCACCCCTATCCTGAACTGAAAACAAACTTTGTTAAACTGTTAAGTTTTTGCCACATATATAAATTAAGATATACTTTCAGGATTGGAGGATTAGGAAAGGGATCTGTTTTGCTTCCATCAGCCCTTCCTCCAAAACCCCCACCCCACTACCAGTTTCAAAAGCCAAGTAAGCAAGGAGGAAAAATCAGCATCATTATGCTAGTAGTGGCTTCTGTGTTTATAAAAAACTTGTTATCCTCTGTAAAGCACTGGGAATTCTCTTTGGAAATTACAAGTGTCTAATTTTTTTCACTTACTTATGTTTACCATAGAGGTCTTTGGTATTAATGATTTAAGTGCATTGTAATGTATTTATTATGAATTTTGCCTAAGAGAACTGTTTGATTAAGCTACATTTGTATCTCAAATAGAGAATTCAGTGGATAACAATACTAATACAAAAACTTACCCGGTATAAGTCATTGTTGGTCAGGGAAAAGGGCAGGTTGGATACATACACTGTGCTTTTACTTGGGGCCAATCCACCACTCATTTCTAAAAAACAAACAAACAAACCCAGGAGCAATTTAAACCAGGTATTCTTCATTCCAAGTAAAACCAATACTATAGGCAAGTGACAAATTTATATACTTTCCTTCTTAGTAATACTCAGGAACATTGACTCCAGCTGGGTGAATTAAGGAATTCCTTTTCTCCAGACACCACTTAAAAGAGTTTTCTGGTCCTTCTTTCAAGTAGATTCTTTACACTAACCCCTTTCAGTGATGGAATATGGTGTGAATGGAGAGGTGGGTTTCAAACAGATGAAGGAAAAACTCTGAGGCTACTCTTAACCTCCCCTCAGGCTGAGAGCAAGAAAGTGTTTTCACATATACCTAATACCCTGCCTACCCACGTGAGAAAGAGCCTGGGAGCTCAGAAAAAAACTTAGCTGTTGATTTTCACTAATCTGCCTGGGTAACTTTTTGGTGGTCTTAACATTTTTCTCTGGAGCGGTGCTAAGAGGAAATTTTAGCCTCACATTTTGACGATGTAAATAAAGTTCTTTCAAATCTCTAATTTTGCATATTATTGATAAATTATGAAATGATACATTTCATTATTGGAATAGTTTTCAGGGCCCTGAAGGGTATTGACCTGTATATGTATTTTTCAGTTTACAAATATAATCTGTAATTCATTTTCATACCGTATATTGCAAAGTCAGCAAATTATCTCTGAAAATTATATCAGACTCAATCAACCAAGTTCAAATTTTCGATTTAAAAAGTGTGTGTGGTGTATTTACGATCACAAATGTCAAAATATTGATTCTAAGGCGTGCCAGTTCGCGATGTAATGGGAAAACCGCTTGATACTTGGGATGTTTTGGGGGACAACTTCATCGACAGGTCGCTTTTTAAAAGCTTCCAACTGAAACTCTTCACACGTTAGCCGTTCTGGTGAGAATGCGAGGGCAGGGAAAAGTAAAGGTCCTGGAGTAAAAAGGGTGGCGGGAGAGAGGGGCAAATGTTTCCGGCAGCTGGGTCTGGGGAGGAGCCCGCAGGGAGAAAGGCCGCAGCTGGGTAGTCGTTTACCTTCAGGTGGGGCAGGCCCGGGAGACTAGAAGAGCGCGAGCCCTCAGCTCGCTCGGGGCTCAACCCCGACAGTTCGTCGCCCCTTGCAGCTGCCTTGGCATCACGGGTCCTGGGAAGGGCCAGGAGCCGGCGACAAGAAGTTAGCAGCAGCGCCTCTTCCAGACTGTCCTTTGACCCAAGCCCCGGAGGCGGGTCTAGGGGCGGGCGCTTTTGCCGACGTCTTCGCGCGCGCCGGAAGTGCCTCGCTGGGAGCGCTGCGACGAGTGGACGACAACGTTTACGGGGTCTCCCGGCGGCCCAGAGTCGGTGAGCGCGTTTTACCTTTCCGAGAGGTGGACGGGGACGGGCACGGGCTGCTACACCGGGGAGAGGGGAGTGCGCGGGCGGGCAGGCCTTTCCGCGGCGGAACCTGGAGTCTTCCGCTGCATTTGAATGGTGCAACGATTCTGCTCCTGCGGTTGAGGGTGGGGAGACGCAGCGGAGTTTGGAATAAAGGAAAGTGTTGAGTCTGTGATACAGGTTCGCTTCTCTTTAGTATCGTAATATGCAAAAAGAGGACTGAACTAGGTGACTTCAACGAGCCGAGGTCAGTTAGTAAGTCGGTAAATTTACTTATTGTGTTCGACGTACCCAGTTCGGTTATAGGCACTTCGGCAGCTACAAAAAAGTGTAAAGCGGCCCTTTTCTGGAGGATATCTCAGTCTCGTTGGGGAGACAAGGTCAACCTGGGGAGACTCGGATTCACAGAATGACTCATCCTGAATATTGGTATGGACACATGTTAACTTTCTTGGCACCTTTTTTCTTCCTGTAAATCTGTAATGGGCACACACTGCTTTTTCCCCAAGTGGCTGTAAACAGGCCCATCATTCCGACAGAAAAAACAGAAAATAATGCAAGGTAGTTTATACTTAACTTCTACCCACCAGCACACACAGACCAGGCCTCTAATCACTCCCTGGGAGCCTGCGTGCCAGCAGCCTGGAGCTCAGAGCCTCTCCTGGAGCCTGCACAATCAATCCAGACTGAAGCCGATGTCTTCTAGAGAGACGGAAGTGCAACCCAGCCAGGGCGCAACAGAATTTTGAGAGGCCCGAATGCCTCCGCGTCCACCAGGGGACCGTTGGGACTAATTCTCTTGGCAAACTTGTGGCCAGCC
This sequence comes from Monodon monoceros, assembly GCF_005190385.1. Lineage (NCBI taxonomy): Eukaryota > Metazoa > Chordata > Mammalia > Artiodactyla > Monodontidae > Monodon > Monodon monoceros. The sequence continues at coordinate 31,323,893 of NW_021703783.1, forward strand.
AAAACTGCCATGCTTCACATCCCTGTTATCCTGGGTTACCGTCCAAGATGTAAGCCCCTTTGGTCTTCTGTGCTACACCCCCATCCCCGTGCTGCTTTGTGCTCGCTCCCTCTGCCTTGATTTAGGCTTTCACTGCTTCTCCCTACTTTTCTTCCACATTTCACCCCTCAACACAACAACTGGGCTCCCTGAAACCTTTCTTCCTTGCTTAACAAACATTTACTTATTCAGCCTCTTTATGGAAATTTTCTTACGTCTCCTGACCCTAACTAACACTTGTTTTTTCCCTCCAGCCCTTTCAATTGAGCCCTTTCTTTTGACACCTGCGTTTGTGGGTGGGTCATGGCTCTAGCCATATGGAACTGATTTCACTTTCTTAATGCTTTTTTCTTCAGGCATCGTCTTTGCAAAAGTTCTTTGATTTTCCTGATCCTTACCCTACCTTTTTCTGGATAATTCCTATACCTGCTAAAGCTCTCAGTTTAGTCAATTTCTCTGAGGGGGTGTTCCCTGACTTCCCATAGACAGAATTAGGTACCCTTGCTGTGTGCTAAGTGCCCTCTACTTCCCTTTTAGTAGCACTTATAGGATGTATCCTGATTGTTTATCTCTTTGTCTGTGCTACTAAGCTAGGCTTTTGGGGAGGGACTGTGTTTGTCTTGTTTACTTTTGTAACTCCAGTGCCTAATAGGCAGTCAAGTATTTCTTGAATCATTGCAGTTGCTGCAGATACAGCCTCAGAAGTCAGGCGGTTGATGTCATCTCCTGACTTTAAAAATGTAAAAATCTGGGCTTCCCTGGTGGCGCAGTGGTTGAGAGTCCGCCTGCCGATGCAGGGGATGCGGGTTCGTGCCCCGGTCCGCGAAGATCCCATGTGCCGCGGAGCGGCTGGGCCCGTGAGCCATGGCCGCTGAGCCTGCGCATCCGGAGCCTGTGCTCCGCAACGGGAGAGGCCACAACAGTGAGAGGCCCATGTACCGCAAAACAAACAAACAAAAACAAACAAACAAAATGTAAAAATCTTTCAAAAGACGCCAGCTGCTAGTCAGCTACAGCTGATTGTGTCTGTGTGACTGTGTGATCCCAGCGTTGCCAGAGTGTCCAGCCTTTTCAAGGAAAGTTGGAAATACAGTTTCTTAAAGGGTTATCTTCCAGTTTTTAAGTGTGGTCAATGGACTAAAGTTTTATTAAAAAAAAAAAGAAACCTGGGGCTTCCCTTGTGGCGCAGTGGTTGAGAGTCCGCCTGCCGATGCAGGGGACACGGGTTCGTGCCCCGGTCTGGGAAGATCCCAGATGCCGTGGAGTGGCTGGGCCCGTGAGCCATGGCCGCTGAGCCTGCGCGCCTGGAGCCTGTGCTCCGCAACGGGAGAGGCCACAACAGTGAGAGGCCCGCGTACCAAAAAAAAAAAAAAGGAAAAGAAAAAAAAAAAAGAAACCTGGGCCAAACATAAGTCACACGTGGGCTTCGCAGCCATTGGTATGGAATCTTTTGTAAGTGTTGTAGGGTTCAGAAATGGGCTTTCTGGAGAATAATAGATTTTGAACTGGGCCTTTATGGATGTTTGGAAGTTGAGTGAGAGAATGGAAAGAGGTATTGCGGTTTGGGAAATAAGACAATTCCAGGGTAGTGTTTGTTACTTTGTGACCCAGTGAGGAGGAAGGCATGAATGATCCTTTCCGAGAGAACAGAAGTTTAGGTGAGATGGTAGAAGGGGGCATGTAAAGGGCAGAGATGTTTGGATTTGTTACAGTTAATTAATAAGAAACTGTTTGGGTTCTTGATCAGGGAAACTTCAAATATGAATGACATATTAGCAAAGTTAATTGAGTATCCTTTTTTTTTTTTTTTTTTTTTTTTGCGGTACGCGGGCCTCTCACTGCTGTGGCCTCTCCCGTTGCGGAGCACAAGCTCCGGATGCGCAGGCTCAGCGGCCATGGCTCATGGGCCCAGCCGCTCGGCGGCATGTAGGATCCTCCCGGGCTGGGGCACGAACCCGTGTCCTCTGCATCGGCAGGCAGACTCTCAACCACTGCGCCACCAGGGAAGCCCTGAGTATCCTTTTTTAAGGGTGAAATGGAGGGTAAAAGACTGGAAGGAGGCTGACCGCTAAAGACTGTAAACTCCATCCAGATGTGAAATGAGATGTAGATTTGAAAATATTACACACAAACTTTGCCTATTTGAGTAATGTCTGTTACTTGATCACTTATGATGAACAATAATCTACTACTAAGTATTTAATACTTACATAAAAGAAGTTTCCTTAAAGCAGTGAAAAGTCAAGTAACTTGTGAAACTACTAAAGAATGCAGTACTTTACTAGTACTAAGGTCTATTGTTCATTATGAAGCAGTCAGCGATCTCCTTTCCTCTAGCCTCTTCACCTTCAGTCCTTCCTGTATACTGCCAGGTTAATGTCATTTGGAATGACATTTTTTCCCCTCACCTTATTTCTAGGTTTAAAAGCCTACAGGGAGCTCCTCCTCTAGTTTTTCGCATTTTTTTTCTTAAGTATTTAGTTGACATGTATCTTTATTTTTTTTAAATTTATTTATTTTTGGCTGCGTTGGGTCTTCGTTGTTGCGTGGGCATTCTCTAGTTGCAATGAGCGGGGGCTACTCTTCGTTGTGGTGCGCGGGCTTCTCATTGTGGTGGCTTCTCTTGTTGCAGAGCACGGGCTTTAGGCACACGGGTTTCAGTAGTTGCAGCATGCAAGCTCAGTAGTTGTGGCACACGGGCTTAGTTGCTTCGCAGCATGTAGGATCTTCCCGGACCAGGGCTCGAACCCGTGTCTCCTGCATTGGCAGGCAGATTCTTAACCACTGCGCCACCAGGCAGGTCCCTGTTTTTTTGCTTTGTTGTGCCATTTAATGCCCTTAAATTTTGTTTTCTCTGTCCTTGCCTGTTTGCTTTGTGAAGCAAGGTGATATGGTGGAAAGGGCTTGGTTTTTAAAGTCATACAGGCCTGAGTCTGATTCCAGGCTCCGTATGCCTCTGAGATTTGAGCTTTTCAGAGCCTCTGTGGTTTTTTTTCTGGAATGGGAGGGATAATATCTACTTCAGGGGAGGAAAGGAAAGCTTGTTGAATACCTATGCAGGCTCATTTCCCACTCCTTTGCAGTGCCAGTCTTCTGCCCTGGTAGTTTGTATCTTTCTCATGGACGTTTTATCTTCCCCAATTCCTTTCTGTTTTCTTGGATTCTACCATTGACTGTTGTTCATCTACACTTAAGCACTCTCTCAAGATTATATTTAAATTTTCTTGGCTTTTTTTTAAGTATCATTGCCTGCATTTATCTCTCCCTGGGCACTGAACAATGATTAATTCCTGTGGATTCTTTATTTTGACCATTTTAATTGACATCCAATGTTATTTTTTTTCTTCACAGACTTTAACTATATTCTAAAATTCATTTTTGTTTTAGATGTCTGGAATTTTAAACATTTTCAAGTAGAAGTAGTATTATGTAATTTTTAGGTTCAAGTCTATACTTTAAAACTTCTTGTTTTAATTTACGATATCAGGAATATGTTTACCTTGCTTTAACATCAATGGATCTCATCCTCAGATAAGTTTAAGATTAAAAAAAAATGTCCCAGGCAACTGTATAGGGATTTCAGAGGACAAGACCTAGGCATTAGTATTTTTTTTTAAAGCTCTTTAGATGATTCTAATGTGCAGACAGGGTTGAGAATCACTGCTTTAGGTGCTAGAGCTAAAGGATTCTCATTGGTACCTTTTGCTCAAAAATGAAGTGGCATTAGTGTCATGAGAAGTGTAATAGGAGCCATAATCTAATAGTGCTCATTGGAAGTTTTCTGAGTAACCAAAAGCTACAAACTATTATTTAGGTTCTTCAGAATGGCTCATGTAGTGGTCATATGAATAATATATTTATTTGATCAATATTTAATAAGTACCTTTACTGTGCTAAGCAACAGGAGTAAGAAAGGTACACATTTGTTGCCTTTGCAGTGGTGTTTAGACTGGGAGGGAGGAGAGGAAGGAAAGTAAATTGAATGTAATGTTATATAGCACTAGGTAGAGGGTGAAGGCAAATAAGTAGAAGAAAGATATTCTAGGCAGGAGAAAAGCATGCCATGATATGGTGGTGAGAAATAGTGGCACACTTGCAGAACAAGATGTAGTTTGTTATGTCTGGAGGTTCTGGAGGCTGTTGGGGAATTGGTAGGAGGTGAAGCTGGAATGGTAGGAGCAAGGTCATAAATAAGCTTTTTCAAGTTTAGGCTGAGACTTCATTCTTTGGGATATGGGGAATAACTGAGATTTTAAAATCAGGTGTCTTATCAGAATGAACACTCTGGCTGCAGTTTGCTGAGTGGAAGAGATGACATCAGAAGCAAGGAGACCAGTGTTTTACTGTTAGGGAGTCCAATGGCTAGATTAAGAGCATATGAACAAAGACAGTGGTAGCTGGGCTCAGGAAGTGGAGATACATGTACCTTATATATTGAGGTGGTAGATATACCTGGATTTAGTTACTTAGATATGAAAAGTTTTGGGTCTTGTGTGACTCAGTTTTCTGATTTGGGCCTTTGGGTATCTGATATAGTGTCATTGACCAAAATGGGGAAAACAGGAGATAAAGCAGTTTTCTGAGAAGTGTGAAGAGCTGTTCTGGCATATTGAGTTGGAGGTGCTGTGAGATATCCTCTTGAAAGGAAGTGGAGATGTGGGAATCATTTATCCAGAGGGGACATGTTACCAGCTTTAATAGATTTACTCCATGAATACTGAGCACATACGTTGTGCAAATTATTCTAGGTGCTTAATATTAATGAACAATGTAGAGATCCCTGCTTTCATATAGTTCACATTCCTAGTAGCAAGGGACCAATAATATACATCAAAGTTATATAGTATCTTAGATGATTAATGCTGTGAAAAAAATAGCAAGATTAGGGGGATCTGGTAGAAAAATGACATTAAGAAGACATTGGAGGTGACATTGAAGGCTTTAACCATGCAGATACCTGGAGAAAAGCATCCTGGGTGGGCAATTGCCAGTGTGAAGGCCTATGGCTCATCTAAAGCATGAGGTCAAATGTGACCTAATTGCTAACCATGGTTTGCTATCAAAATAGTTACTGAATGAATATAAAGAGTGAAAGGAATGCATTTGGGAAGGAGGGAAAGCTATTTATCCTGTGTGTATTTAATACTGGAAGCTGGCTAGAGCAATGTACAGTTTCTCTGTAGTCTAAGCTGCTATTATAACCTTTTAGATAAAATGAAAAACGGATCTTTCTCTGTTGCCTTGCCTGTGGATTCAAAGCGTGAATAGTTTGACAGAAGAATATTGCCTGTGACTTTCCAGTTTCTCAATTTCCAGGCTACTCTTACCGAGAATTCAAGTCCTTCCTGTCATCTTTGCCTTCAATTGAAGCTAACATGACAGTGGTTGGGTAGCTCAATGGAATGCTCTAAGAAAGCTTATTTCTTCCTGGACATAAATATACCATGATGGTATATTAAACGTACTCTATTGAATATGGCATAAGAGAATGAGATTTTTGTAATCTACGACCAGTTATTAGCAAACTTCTAAATGAAGCCTACATTCCCCACACTGAATTCTAATTCTATTCTCTGCTTAATTGTCACGTAGAGGGGTCCTTCCATTTTTCAGTTGTATTCAGTTTTCATACGGTGTTGGATCAGAGAACTTTACTGGAGTACTTCTGATACTTCCTTAATGGGAGGAGATTAGTGAAGTGATGACAGGGTAAGTAACATGATCACTTCACTGGGAGTCAGAGCACCTTAGTTTAAATTTAGCTGACTGGCTTCAGTTGCAGAACGGGTCAATAGCCTAAATCTGGATAATGTCATAAACATGTGCCGCTAATCATAAGGTTACTGTACTCATCAGTTATTTTTATTTATTTATTTATTTTACATCTTTATTGGCGTATACTTGCTTTACAATGGTGTGTTAGTTTCTGCTCTGTAACAAAGTGAATCAGTTATACATGTGTTCCCATATCTCTTCCCTCTTGCGTCTCCCTCCCTCCCACCCTCCCTATCCCACCCCTCTAGGTGGTCACAAAGCACCTAGCTGATCTCCCTGTGCTATGCGGCTGCTTCCCACTAGCTATCTATTTTACGTTTGGTAGTATATATATGTCCATGCCACTCTCTCACTTTGTCACAGCTTACCCTTCCCCCTCCCCGTATCCTCAAGTCCATTCTCTAGTAGGTCTGTGTCTTTATTCCCATCTTACCCCTAGGTTCTTCATGACATTTTTTTTTCTTAGATTCCATATATATGTGTTAGCATATGGTATTTGTCTTTCTCTTTCTGACTTACTTCACTCTGTATGACAGACTCTAGGTCCATCCACCTCACTACAAATAACTCAATTTCGTTTCTTTTTATGGCTGAGTAATATTCCATTGTATACATGTGCCACATCTTCTTTATCCATTCATCCGATGACGGACACTTAGGTTGCTTCCATCTCCTGGCTATTGTAAATAGAGCTGCAATGAACATTTTGGTACATGACTCTTTTTGAATTATGGTTTTCTCAGGGTATATGCCCAGTAGTGAGATTGCTGGGTCATATGGTAGTTCTATTTTTAGTATTTTTTTTGGTTTTTTTTTGCGGTACGTGGGCCTGTCACTGTTGTGGCCTTTCCCGTTGTGGAGCACAGACTCCAGACGCGCAGGCTCAGCGGCCATGGCTCACGGGCCCAGCCGCTCCGCGGCACGTGGGATCTTCCCGGACCGGCGCACGAACCCACGTACCCTGCATCGGCAGGCGGACTCTCAACCACTGCGCCACCAGGGAAGCCCTATTTGTAGTTTTTTAAGGAAACTCCATACTGTTCTCCATAGTGGCTGTACCAATTCACATTCCCACCAGCAGTGCCAGTGTTCCCTTTTCTCCACACCCTCTCTAGCATTTATTGTTTCTAGATTTTTTGATGATGGCCATTCTCATCAGTTATTTTAAAGCCCTTTGAAAGTTACAAAAAAGATTCTTTGAATTCAAGGTGATATTAGCATATTCTTCCCTTATTATCCTATAGTACCTTCGTTATATCCTCCTGCTCTAATACCTTTTCCCTTTTCTGTTGTTTTAATTAAAGATCCGGCTTAAAGCCGATCTTCTTTACAGCCGAATGTTCTTTCTTTTGTATGTAATCATCAAACTGTGTCTTCTGTTTTGTTTTGCTAACAGTACAGGGTTGCATATGGAATCGTCTATTTATATTACTGCCTTCCCCAATTATATAGACTTCTTTTTTTAAAATTAATTTTTATTGGAGTATAGTTGCTTTACAATGCTGTGTTAGTTTCTACTATACAGCAAAGTGAATCAGCTATATGTACACATATATCCCCTCTTTTTTGGTTTTCCTTCCAATTTAGGTCACCACAGAGCATTGAATAGAGTTCCCTGTGCTATACAGTAGGTTCCCATTAGTTATCTATTTAATACATAGTATCAGTAGTGTATATATTTCAATCCCAATCTCCCAATTCATCCCACACCCCCCTTCCCCCTTGGTAGTCTAGGTTTCTTAAGGATAAAAGAAGTTTAATAATTTGGCATGGGCCTTACCAGTGGTGTTTGATTTTTGGGGGTGTTTTCTACTAGTAGGTGCTAATTATTTTGCTACACCAAGTTCTGTTTAATTTCACCATTACATTGTGTTCTACTATTTTTATGTTCTTATTCTGAAAATACACAGTAATTTGGATAAAATAAAGAATTATATTCTGATATTGCTGTTTTGTAAAAGCAATAGGTATGGTAAGAGTACATTTAAAAACTGAATACCTGCAGATTCTGTAAAGATATTAATATTTCAGTATACTCACTGGTAAGAGGTAACTTAAAAAATGAAATAATTGATTATAAGAGATTACTTTATAGCCTAATATTTCTATTTAATCATTGTAATATAGACATGTAAGCAATTTATTTGTTATTTGTAAAGGAAACTAACTTCCTTTTGTAAAATTATTCCTATATTTACAGTAATTGAAATTATAAATTAAGATCTTTAAAAATTGTCAACTTTTTAAGGTAAAAGAAAATTTACCTTATTTACTAAACATTTTTGCTTGAAACTGAGATTTCTGTAGCTCCAGGTAAGGTGAATACTCCATTGGGGCATCATCAGGTATGAAGTCAAATATGCAAAGTTGTCATAGGATTAACTATAGGAATCGAAATTTTGGTAACAGTAGTGTAATAACTTGCTGTTCTGTGGATGCTCTCTGTTTCTAGTAGAAATTAAGTTCAAAATACAGATTGATGCCTTACAGAAGTGATTGTTACATTCAGCAAAGTCAGCTGGTGCCACATAAACTCACGTTAAAAAAATTTCTTTTAATTGTGGTAAAATATACATAAAATTTTCCTTTTTAACCATTTAAGCATACAGTTCAGTGGTGTTAAGTATTTACATTCACACTGTTGTGCAACCATCACCACCACCCAGTGCTTTTCATCTTCCCAAACTGAAACAACATACCTATTAAACAATGACTCCCCATCAGATAAATTTGCTTTTATTTAGGTTTTTTCTCTGTCTCTGGATTTTAACTCTGATCCATTTGCTTACATTTAGCTCTTCCACAACTGAATTTAATTGGTCTCTTGTCTCTTGATGATGTATATTCTAGACAGTGCTATTTTGACTTTCTGTATGATTATGTTTCTGTTTTTTGCCTTGTTCTAGCTGCTTTGTTTCCAGTTGCTAGGTTTTCATCACAATTAAATACTGTTACTTTCTTTGCTTTTTTTTTTAGCTTCTGTAAGCTGTGGATTTATTAATTAAAGTAGAAATACTGTGAGGTAATTGCAATAAAATTTTTGCTATTTGTCTTCCAAACTGCCAAGCAGAAAAAGGCAACTAGATCAGGAGTGACCTATAAATTTAAGACTATAAATACAGTCTTATTTCTGCACTCAGCTAGTGAGGCACTTCTCAAAATTTCTATAAAGCAATTAGGTGACCCTAGTCTTTCTAGTAGACCCACTCCTCTATCCTTTGAATTTCATGTAAAGTGGTAGGTAGGGCTACAGCCTTGAGTAGATTTGGAGTCACTTTTCTTTTTAAACGTAAGAATATTTGAAATACTTGGAATTTCCTTTGTTAATCGTACATGCCCCTTTTTTTTTTTAAAAATTTTACCTAAGCCTGCTCAGTGTACTTTGTATATTTTAAGAGAAAGTCATTAAAAGTTCTCCATTAAACTTATACCTAATAAGTTTGGTGTTCTTTGATGAGTCAATGATTACTGGCTTGATATTGGGATTACTTTTGAACTTGGGACCATTTATTGCCAATATAAAACTGAAGGGTTTTCCATACTGAGGATGCCAGATTTTCTTTCAATATGTGAGGTATTTTAAAGCTAGTGTTTTTAATATTCTAGGTAAAAATGACTTAAACATCTAGTGCAATCCTTTCAGAGAAAGGGTAAGAGTTATGCCCTGTCCAGCTCTCAGCTGGCAAAGTTAGGACTAGAAGTCTTCTTGATGTAATTTTCTTCTTCTTACGAAACTTGAGTGGCCTCTGGTGGTCAAAGTAATATCTTCTATTTTCAAAGATGTGTTTGAAGGGAGTCTTGCTTAATTAAGGCGCATAATTTTTTATTTTGAGAGTTTTATTTATACAAATATGGATGTTTAGTTATTTTTCTCCATTCGTACATACAGACACAAATCCTTATGTCTGTATTTTCCCGCCCACCTACAGGAGATTGTTGAAAACTTTAAATTTGATTCCTGAAAAGACTCAAGTAAGTAGTATAGTAATTATTCATACATTCTTTGTGGGCAGCCAGTAGATTTCAGTATTTTATTGCTGTATCTAGTTAAGAAACTATATAGAATTTCTTTAGAATTCTTGTAGTTTATTTTTGTTTCTCATTAATTACAAAATCTTTTCCTTATGTTCTCCTTTAGTTCATTAATTTATAGTCATAATTTTTGCCATCAATTGACACATTATACTTATTGAATGATTTTCAGGACCTTTAAAAACAGTTTCTTATTTTTATAATAGATGATAAGATGTATAAAACATGCGGTGGAAATATTTACCCTCCTATACTCCAGCCACCCCATTTTTCCCAGACGCAGGCACGGTTATGTTCTCTTGCTTATACTCCCAGAACTGGTCTGTGCAAAAGCATATATGTATTCATAACTTGCCTTTTTACTTCCAGAGTGTCAGCATACTCTACATGTTAGATTGCCCTTTGCTCTTTTTTACTTAGCAGTGTATCTTGGCAATCTTTCTATATTGTTATATATGGGATTATTTTTCTTTGAAATGGTTTGCATAGAATTCCTTTATGTGAATGTACAGCACTGTATTTAACCTGTACCCTCCTGAGGGACATTTTAGGTTGCTTTCAGTCTTTGCCATGCACATATACAAGTATACGTAGAAGTGGAATTGCCAGGTCAAAGCATATGTGCATTTAACATTTTCAATAGATATTGTCACATTGTTCCCAGTCTATTCCAAATTATACTTCCTCCATTAATTATGAGTGTTGCTTTCCTTATTCTCATCAAAACAGTTTGCTTTCTTCAGAGCTTTGGGTACTCCATTATAGTTTTAGTTTTCATCTTTTTTATTTTGAAGAAAGGTGGGCATCTTTTCAAAAGGTTGAGCCATTGTGTTTCCTTTTTTGTAAACTGTCTTCATATCATATGTCAGTTTTTCTTTTGGGTTGTTGATATTTTCCTGTGATTTGATTTCAGTTTGTTGCTGTTACTATTTCTGTGTACTGTATCTTAAGTAGTATAAAACCTAACTCATTCTTTAGACTGAAACCCTTTTACTGAAACCTGGATTCAGTAAAGGTAGGTGAGGAGAAGCAATGTTGACTATTTCTTTTCCATGTTGACTATTTCTTTTCCTTTTAAGCTTCCATCAGTTCTTCTACCTAAAAGACTGGTTACTTTGAAATAACACTGTTAATGATGTCTGATTGTAGAGTTAGAATTCAGGTTGATGTATGCATAATGTTAAAAGCTAATTTGTAATTTAAATTAACATTTCCCTAGGCATCTTTGGTTAGTTAGTTCATTTTATTTGGTCTGATTGTATTAGAAAATATTATAGGTTTGTTTGTACAGAGAAAATTAAGATTGATTTTACTATGATAGTGTTTAAAAAATATTGCTCTCATCTTCCAGTCTTTGTTTTTTCCTTAGCATAAACTAACCTAAACTATTACAGTTCTATGCTGCCAAAATGGATCGTCTATTTCTTTTCCTTCCCCATTAGTATTACATCAGAAAGAACCACCAAAAATCTCTTGACATATGGCTTCTCTGAAATATTTTTCATCTTCACTGATCTGTGGACTATGTATGTGGACTTGTTGCCTTATTTTCTATGTACTAAAAGGCCATAACTTGGTACCTGTTCCATTTTCACTTCTCGCTCATGATCATCCTTCTACACATCAGGATGGTTCACAGTTCTAACCTGCTCCATGATTACTTCACCCTCTCCCAGTTCTGCCCTGTTAACCATTTGTCATCTACTCCAGGGCTTGTTAAGCTATTCCCTGTGGGCCACCTGCCTGGTTTTGTAAATAAAATGTTTTGGGAACACGGCCACACCCATACATATATATATATTGCCTATGACTGCTGTCATTTATACTACCAGAATTGAGTAGTCGTGACAGAGACCTGTGATCTGCAGGGCCAAAAATATTTGTCTGGTCCGTTAAAAAAACATTTGCCAACCCCTTAATTACTGTATCACCATTTCATGTAAATGACCTTTGGGCTGTTTCCTGTACCCTATTCTCATCTTCTGTCTTATTTGCCTTGTTTACCTGTTCACAGATGCTCTTTCATCTGGACTCTGTAACGCACTGCATTAGCCCTCTACCCAGAAAATGTCAGCTGTCTGTTAAAGTAGGAAGCCTCTCTCTGCATCCCAAATGGGAAAAATGCTGACAGAACTTTTAATTTCAAATTTTATGAAGGTGCCTCTGCATTAAAATAAGATTATAATATTAAAAACAAAATCAAGAGTGGTTTGTCTCAGGGTTTGTTGAGTGTGTTTTGTGGGGTTTTTTTCCCTATTTATTTTGGCTGCGTTGGGTCTTTGTTGCTGTGCACAGGCTTTCTCTAGTTGTGTCGAGTGGGGCTCCTCTTCGTTGTGGTGCACGGCCTCATTGCGGTGGCTTCCCTTGTTGCGGAGCACAGGCTCTAGGTGCATGGGCTTCAGTAGTTGCAGCATGTGGGCTCAGTAGTTGCGGCACGCGGGCCCTAGAGCGCAGGCTCAGTAGTTGCAGAGCTTGGGCTCTGGGGCATGCCGGCTTCAGTAGTTGTGACTCGCGGGCTCTAGAGTGCAGGCTTAGTATTTGTGGCACATGGGCTTAGTTGCTCTGTGGTGTGTGGGATCTTCCCGGACCAGAGCTTGAACTCGTGTCCCCTGCATTGGCAGGTGGATTCTCAACCACTGTGCCACCAGGGAAGTCCTGTTGAGTGTGTTTTTACAGGAGTGTTTATTTAGTATTTTTTTCAGTTAAAACCACTTCATTGGACATAAAGAGACAGTAAGCTCCAAGGATGTAGAAAAGCTGAAACTACCATTGTACACACCATCCAGCTTTGCTTATTAGCCTTTTACACTGTTCATTAAAATGAATCTTTTCTAATTTTTACTCTATGAGAATGAAAAATCTGTGGTCTTATGCATCTTCCCACAGTTGATGAGAATAAGGTCTTTGAAGCTTTTAAATAGCCTTGGAAATAGAAGGAAGGTGGGGCTTTCTATTACATTTTTTTTTTTAAGAAAATTTCAAATTGTTTTGAAGAATTGCCATAATCATTGTTTTTTCCTTTTGGTCACTTACATTATTTTTTTTTCCCTTAAGTATCTCTGGAAAATATCTGTATTAGAATGTAATCATTTACTTTTTCCTTTTCTTCTTTACTATTTCATAGTAACATAAAACCCATTATTCTTTGATTTCTTTTTTCTTATTCTTTAGTGGCTTACAGAAGAGATGAAATGTGGTCTGAGGGACGATATGACTATGAAAGACCTCCAAGAGAAAGAGTACCTCCTCGAAGTCACCCCAGTGTAAGTTGTTCTTACCTGTAGAATAATTCAGAACCAAGTGTCCAAGTGAATTTTGTCTACCAAAAGCTAGTTGAAATGTAGATAGATCAAGCTTATCTTTTAAAAGTCAAAAGTTTGAAAATAAAAGGCAACATTTTATTTATGTAGAAAATCTGTATTTTATATTTCTTGCTTAAATTTCTAAAAGGGAGTTAATTTGTGAAGAAAATTTGAGGTTTGATAAAGCTCAGACCATCAGTTAACAAAGAAATATTTGAGCACCTGCTCCTACTATTGGCTGTCACCTGTTTTTCTATATTCCTAAAAATGTTTGCAAATTGGATATGTGAAATTCTAAAGTAGGAGGAGGTAGGCAGTTTCTGCTTTGCTGTTCTACTGCTTGTCTCTTTGTTGCTCTGGGAATTGGTAATTTTGAACCAGTCCTTTTCTTTTCTAAAGGAGCTTGCTGTTTTGCATATTATTGTATTCCCAGCACTGTGTTTAGTACCTGGCACATAGTAGGAGCTCACTGTTTATTGAATGTATGTATGCTCTCTTTCTCTCCTCAAAATCCTCTATAGAGACCCAAGGGAGGGTTTGGGTAAGGTCAAGAAGCTGTCAGTCTTATTAAACTTTTGCTTAGGCCCATTCTAAGCACCAAGGGATTGGGCTCATGGTGATGGTATATGGGTATATTATGGATTCATTATACACTATCAAAGGGCACAAATATTAGTTTATATGTTAGTTATTTTTTGTATATTTTGTAAGTAAATCCTACAACCCACTTAAATGGGTGATATCATCTTCATGGTTGTCATTTGGCCTAGGTTACAGCTTAGCTTGGGGTTGATCTAAAATGAATTAAGTTGGAAAAAATGAAGAGGCTGCCCATATTTCAGAAGGGGCAGACTTAATTATTAGAAAATGTCATTTCTTTCCAGGTTAATTAATAGTCTTGATGTTTCTAATTAAAATCTCAATTAAAAATTTTTTTCAGCTTGATAGAATTATTTTATAGTTTACCTAGAACAAACAAGTGATAGATAAACAAGGTGTAGGACTAACACAGGGATGGGAAAAGGGATGAATTTTTTAAAAATTATTTTTTTAGCTCCCTTACTCTCCCATGGATATATCCCATTAGAAATTTGGGATACTTAAAAGAATTTTCTGTGTGGTTATGCCATTAACTGAATATATAGTTGGGTTTGTTTTACCTTTTTTTTTAAAATTAATTTATTTATTTGTTTTTATTTTTGGCTGTATTGGGTCTTCATTGCTGTGTGTGGGCTTTCTCTAGTTGCAGTGAGTGGGGGCTACTCTTCGTTGAGTTGTGCGGGCTTCTCATTGTCGTGGCTTCGCTTGTGGCAGAGCACAGGCTCTAGGCACGCAGGCTTCAGTAGCTGTGGCACCTGGGCTCAAGTGGCTCATGGGCTCTAGAGTGCAGGCTCAGTAGTTGTGGTGCACGGGCTTAGTTGCTCTGCGACATGTGGCGATCTTCCTGGGCCAGGGATTGAACCCGTGTCCCCTGCATTGGCAGGCCGATTCTTAACCACTGCCCCACCAGGGAAGCCGTACTTTGTTTTTGATTTTGGGGGTTTGCCTTTTTTTTTCTTTTCTAATTAGGTTTTTTTTTTTTTTAATGTAACACTTTTACATAGCTCCAAATTATAAAATAAGGTAATTTAGAGAGGGGATGACTTACTTTAAATGGAAATTTATTGTAACTATCTATTTAACTAGTACCTACTTACTATAAGTGAGGTATATATCAACTTCCTAATCTTCAAAACAATTCTGAGTGTTAATGGTACATTTCTAGAATGTAGTAGAGTGTTTTAGAAGCCTTAAAATGTAGACAGAGATTTATATACAGAAATATAATTTCAGAGAACAATGGGAAATACTCATGGTAAAATCATGGGGAAAGTTATGACGTAAAGCTTTTAAGACACCATTCTGCATTATGTGTGCATGCTGTGTTATATGATAGAACACACTGCAGTGGGAGTTGGCTTAAAGAGCTGTTAAAACTGGAAGTTGAGGGACCTGCCCAGAGGCTATTGCTTATCAAGGAAGCTGGCTTAAATATGCTGGGGGAGGAGTGAGTTTTAAGTTGGGAATAATCAGTTTATCAGTGTCATAAAGACCAATAAGTAGGGCCCTCTCTATCTCTAGTAAGGTCATTGTCTGTGTGAGAATGGATTTGAGAAAGCTCATAGCTAACAGCCTTTATTTTTCTCTCAAGTAAGAGGTGGCAAGATCATCTATTGAAAGTGGAGGAGACAGAGGGAGACTTGAGGCCATTGAAGTTTGGTGTAGCCATTGTAGGTATCTCCTGACTAGAGATGTTTAAAAAGACTGTTGCTGAGGGGCTGTAAGCTTATGTACCTTAAATTTTATAGGGGCACCAATCTGCAGGATTGTGTACTTTATTATCTAAGTAGCCCAGGTTGGGAGTAGAGAAAGCAAGTTGTATTGATTTAAGATTCCAAAATGAATGGCGGATCCAGGGAGATAAGGATATTGAAGAATTATTGAGGCCTTATGTGGAATGGGCTGATTAGGAAAGGGAATAAGGCTATGAGAGGGACAATGGATTGAAAGAAGTAAGGGGTTGAGGGACAGGAAAGGCTTAATGAGGTTGAAGACCAGGGTATGGTGGAAAGATAAGCAATCAGTATTTTGGAATGTAGAGTTTCCAAGATGGAACAGTTCTGGGTGACTGAAGTTCAGTATATGGTGGTGGGAATGAGGGTGGGTGAAGGTTATTGGAGTTGAGGTCAACAAAACTTTGAGGTTAGATTTTGGATCAGTAATCTAGATTAGGGCTTGTCAGTCCTCACTGTACATTACCTAGAGGGCTCTTAAATACCCATGAATGGGCCCTAGATAATTAAGTCATAATCTCTGTGGATAAGATCTGGACAATAGTGTTGTTTAAAAGTTCGTCAGGTGATTCCTGTATGCAGAGTTAAGAAAGTCAGATTGTAGCTGAACACTGAAGTTGCTGATGATGGCAGTTGAGGTAAAGATGACAGGTGAGGGAAGTCCTCAACGAATGAGGATATTGTAGTAAAATTTAAACAAACCCAAACGTTTTCATTTTATACCTTTTGTGTGTGTGTAAAAGTGAAACAGAGGCAATTTTCATAATTTCATCAGTGGTAAGCAGATAGGGAGGTATGTTTTTACCACAAGTGCCCTTAAAATCAGACTACATGTACTCAATTGTAAGTTCCTAAAGATAAATCTCACTTCCTTAAGTTCTCTGGCTGCTAGGTTTCTTCTAGATGGGGAGGAGCCCAGACTGCTTTTCTCCTTCTGGAGCGTGGAATGTGCCCAGAACTTGTCCAAGTTCATTCCTCTGGTCTCTCTCCTTTTAATTCCATTAGATTGGTCTCTCCAACTGCCCCCCCACCAATCAACTTCTGTTACTTTATAAATCCTTCTGTATTCCCACATCCCCCCCTCCACAAGACTCAAGACACTACATTTTTTCTGGTGAACTTGGGCTTATTATGGTTAGTAATTTAAAGCCTTCCTTTCCTTTCGATATGTTATACCCCTTTGATGGCTCTTGGAAAATTATCCCTTTGCTTTTTATGTTACACCTACATTTTAGTTAAAAAAGCGTAGGTTCTTAACCTTTTCTGTGCCATGATCCCTTTAGCAGTGTTGTGAAACCTATGGATCTCTTCCTAGAATAGCATTTTTTCTTTTTTTTTTTTCCGGTACGCGGGCCTCTCACTGTTGTGGCCTCTCCCGTTGCGGAGCACAGGCTCTGGACGCGCAGGCTCAGCGGCCATGGCTCACGGGCCCAGCCGCTCCACGGCATGTGAGATCCTCCCAGACCGGGGCACGATCCTGTGTCCCCTGCATTGGCAGGCGGACTCTCAACCACTGCGCCACCAGGGAAGCCCTAGAATAGCATTTTTAAAACTATAAAATAAAATACACAGAATTAAAGGAGACCACTTATATTTGAATATAATTATAAAACTATTAGAAACCAAATTTGTGATATAGTAATATATACTTCTTTTAGAAGGTCATTAGCTATCAAGCAAGAACTAGTGGTGGGGATTTCATTGCTGTGTTTTCAAAGGAGTGATGAGTGTAAATGGTACTTTGAGGTATCTGCAACAGCTATAACATGAACATAAAAATATCTGTGATTTCTGTTAGTGGTGAAGCCACAGATACTGCTTTTGCTGTTGTGTTGTTTGTTGCCTACTTTTAGGTGAAAAAGTAATTTTTTATTCACATCTGATTTCAGGGACTGACAGAATTCTTGGGTTAAAGTGTTTAAGTGACACTGGAACTAGAAATGTAAATCACTAAAGTTGTAATTCTGACTTTGGATCTAATAAAAACATAATTAAAAGTTTTAAAATACTTGCTTACAAAGCAGAGATCATCTAATGTTATTTTAAAAAGTATATTGGTGTATGATATTGATATGTACAAGAATGTTCCCAAGCAGCATTATTCATAAGAACTCCAAACTGGCAACAATCCAAGTGTCCAACAGCATGGATAAATTAATTGTGCAGTTATACAGCAATGAGAACGAATGGACTGCTGCCATATGCAACAGCAATACTGGAAGAAAGAAGAGCGTGTCCTGTATGATGCCTTTCATACAAAGTTTCAAAACAGGCAGAACTAGCCAGGAAAGAGGTTACTTTTGGGAGACAGAGGTAGTGACTGGGAAAGAGCACAGGAAGGCTTTTGCCATGCTGGGAGTGTTCAGTTTCTTGATCTGGGTGGTAGTTACACAGTGTGATTACCTTGTGAAAATTTATCCAGAAATACATTTACGGTTTGTACACTTTTTTATGTGGCTGTCATACCTAAATAAAACTTTACCTAAAATTTTGAAAGGACAGAATATATATTTTTTTCTAAATGTAAAACTTTAGCTAGTCCTTCATAAAGTGAGAACCCACTCTCATTAGTGTCTGGGATAGACAAAGTTAATGTTCTATTTTATTTTGTATGTTTGGGTTCTGTTCTCTAACAACAAACAATATTACTGCATTTCTCTTTTTTTTTCTTACTGTTCCCTTTGTCCCATTCATTCCCAGTTCTGATACATCAGAAATGTGTTTGAGAAACTATTGCTATGACATAAAGTATGACATCAAATAGGGACTCTAGAAGGTACCTACTACACTAGTATGACCTCAGTTATAAAGCAACCATTTTGTGAGCTTCTAGCTTTGATAAACCTGGAAGGCAATTGGACACATGTATTTTGGTGCTGATGTTAAATTACACTTAATTTGAGTATTGGTAAAGCTTATCCTCAATGTACAACTTGACAAATATATCAATTATTATTTTAGCACTTTAGAGCATTTAAAAGTTACTTCTGTGTCAATAATAAGTTACTTTTAAGGTGCTTCACATAAATTTTTATTTAGTCTTAAACTTGGGTAGATAAATAGGAGACTTAAGCCCAAAGAAGTATACTACACAGAATCTGCATGTGAACATACACATTCCTTTGTTGGGAGGACATTGATTATCACCCAACATCTACATTTAACTTCTAGATGTCTGTAAGGCCTTTACTTTTAATTTTATTTTTAAAAATATTTATTTACTTATTTGGCTGTGCCAGGATAAATAAAGTTGCAGCATGCAGGATCTTTAGTTGTGACATCTTTAGTTGCGGCATGCGGGATCTTTAATTGCAGCACACAGGATTTAGTTCCCTGACGAGGGATTGAACCTGGGCCCCCTGCGTTGGGAGCGTGGAGTCTTAACCACTGGACCACCAGGGAAGTCCCTGTAAGGCCTTTATTTTTAAAACCATGCTTTCTACTTTTTAATCTGTAATTTCTGTGAGCTTGGTTATATGATTTTGTAGCCTTTTTCAAGTTTTGTAACAATGGCTTTTAGATACCAGTAAATTTCCAGTTGTGGAAGTCCGCCTTGTTAGCTTGATAGGGAACAGATAGGTAATGTGGAACATTTTAATGAAGTTGCAACATAAAATGTCCATTTTCCATTGGCTTATTTCAGATTTTTAAAGATGTTTTTAAACTTTTTCCAAACTTTTTAAAGTTTGGAAACTAGGATCAAAACACTAGCAGCTTATATTTGGGGCACTGTAATGTAACTGGGACTGAAGCAGTCCTATCTGCTTCTACCTGCCTTCTTCTTCTGTTCCTTTAACAAATGCATATTAAGTAAAAGATTTTCTAATCTTGGTAGCAGTGAGAATTGTAAAGACTGAGGGTAGTGATGAGCAGCAACATTTTAAAAAAATTTTATTTTTTGGGAGTTCCCTGGCAGTCCAGTGGTTAGGACTTGGAGCTTTCACTGCCATGGCCCGGGTTCAAACCCTGGTTGGGAAACTAAGATCCCGCAAGCCGTGTTGTGCGGCCAAAAAAATTTTTCTTTTAAAAATTTTTCTGTCACATATAATTAGTTTTGAGTTACATAATTAGGTTTTATAATTAAGTAATTACATAACAATATTTATTTCCTTGGGTTAGTTGAATGTATCTACTGTTTTTGTGATTGGTTATTTCCCTCCTGGAGACTCTAGCCAATCAGAAATCAAGTTTTTAGTGAATTCAGAACATGAGTTTGTTAATTTCTAAGGTCTTACAGGTAATATATGGGACATATATTTGTTCCATATATTCTCATATTTAAATGTACCCAAGATAAAATCAGACATCTGTTTTTAATCCAACTTGAAATAAATAATCAAGTCTACTTCATTTAGCAGTTCAGTTATATACATATTCCAGATACTGTTGCTTAAAGTATATTAATGTGGAAATATTCCTTTTCTTTCCACTCTTATTTCATGAAACACTTTTATTAAAAGTGTGCACATGCATAATTTAATTCTTTTTATGCCCCGCATTTTATTGTTTTACCTAGTCAGTGTTCCTGTAAATTTCCCCATGTAAATAAAACTTTTTTCAGTATTTTATTATGAAAGTTTTCAAACCTACAGCAAAGTTGAATTTTATAGTGAACATCCATTTACTCATCATTTAGATTCAACTGTTAACATTTAACTGAACTTGTTTTATCATGTCTTTATCCATCTGTCTGTCCTTTATGCATACACTTAATCCATCAAATTTTGGGCATGCATTTCAAAGTAAACTGTGGACAACAGTACACTTTACATTACCTACCTAAACATGCATATCATTACCTAAAGTGCAATGTTTTTTTTTTTTTACAGTTTACTTGAAATGTGAAAATTACATATGTGAAATACAAAATCTTAAGTGTTCATTTGCTGATGTTCATTTGTGTAGAGCTGCCCTAGGAGGTGTTTAATTTTTTTGGCTGGCAGAATTGCATGAACCTAACTTTATTTTTGTTGTCACTATTTCCAGAGAGATATGATCAATTCTTGGCTACATTCTGTAATATGTCCTAATTTTCTTTTTTCAAAAAAAATTATCTTATTTCATTTATTTTTGGCTGCATTGGGTCTTTGTTGCTATGCGTGGGCTTTCTCTAGTTGTGGCGAGTGGGGGCTACTCTTCGTTGTGGTGCACAGCCTTCTCATTGTGGTGGCTTCTCTTGTGGAGCACGGGCTCTAGGCACGCGGGCTTCAGTAGTTGTGGCACGTGGGCTCAGTAGTTGTGGCTCGCAGGCTCTAGAGCGCAGGCTCAGTAGTTGTGGCGCACGGGCTTAGTTGCTCCGCGACATGTGGGATCTTCCCGGACCAGGGCTTGAACCCGTGCCCCCTACATTGGCAGGCTGATTCTTAACTACTGCACCAGGGAAGTCCTATCCTAATTTTCTGGGGCAGTTCCAGTTTCAGATATTTGACCCATTATTCCCGAAAGCCATTGAAATGACCCAGAAAAATTAATATTTCATGGAAAATTCAGTGAGTGAATTAAACCAATAAGTGCTACAATACAGAGACATGTCATAAAACATGAAGGATCAGAGTGAGGAAACCTCAGGCTTTTGAAAGCAGAAGTCCACCAGCCTGGTGGGTAATCAAATTTTTTAGCTAGGTGTGGTACTTTTCTAGTAAAAAGCATGTGATGCCAACAGGAGCGTAAAATTGAGATAGCAAAGTGGAATGTATATTATGTATGTGGTGCTTGCTGTGTGCCAAGTACTGTTCCAGGTGCTGGGAATAGAGCAGTGAATAAGACCAAAGTTTCTGTGCCCATGAAACTTGCATTCATACTAAGTTGATTGTGTCAGGAAATAATGGCATTGAATAGTTACATGTACCATTGTACTTAGTTACTTTGTTGGTAGGTTAATGTTTTAGTTGTTTTTGACTTTTTATAAGGGTGAAAGTTAAGTATATGAAAGTAAACAAAATGATGTAATGAACTCCCAAGGACAAATCATTCAAATGGTAATTATCAACTCATGGTCAATGTTGTTTTGTCTATGCCTTCACCACTTTCCTCCCTCCTAGATTATTTTGAAGTAAATCCAAAAAGCCTTATTTCAAATGACAATATTTCAGTATGTGTTCCTAAAAGATAAAGATGCTTAAGGGGGTGCTTATATATTAAAATTTTTATTTTAAATAAAATGTTTTTGTGTTAAAATGGGTGCAAAGTATATTTTAAGGACAATGGAAAATAAATGTTTTTAAAGAAATGTAATCCTCATAATCTGTACCCAGTTAGTAATGAGCCTAAACATTAGTATGGGAAATTTGATGTAATTTATATATTGAATCAAAGAAAACATCAAACTTGGTGCTTTTACTTAACTAAAATGAAAGTGTTTCTCATAACAGGTAGTTATATTAAATTGGAATTTATAGAAAATGAAGAAATAATTGGTTGTTTTGCAACAAGACAAGTCACCATTTCAGATTTCAAAATTGCAAAACTAATTTGATATGTATCTTAATCTGATCAGATTTCTATTAGCACAAGCAAACTGTGAATAGTACATATTTCAGAAATGCAGACAGCCTTGTGGTAGGAATTGTCTCGTCTCTAAGGTAATGACAATTACAAAAGTGTAAAAAAACAGAACTATAACTTTTCAAAAAAATGGTTAAGTTTATATACATGTTTTTGCTTTCTACGTCCTGCCAGAGTGGATAAATGATTAAGCAAAATGGGTTTTCAAATTTATTGTTTTTTTTTAATGAACTACATATACTTTTTATTTTTGGTCTGACTGATCATACCATTAACACTAACTTTGGAGAAGCAAATCTGATGGATCCATCTGCATTTTAAATAATAGAAATGTTTCTATTCCATTGAGTTTATTTTTTAATTAATTGAAAATGATCCTGTTGTCCTTAAAAACACTCTATAACATATTCTTCATAAGTCATAATTTTTATTTCTGGTTTATGTATTATGGTGCCATTGTTTTCCAAAACATTTCTAAAAAGGAGGTTCCAAACATCAGTATCTGAAGCCTTGTGTACTTCCATTAGCATTTAGGAAGGAAAATTACATATTTATAGCTTAATGTAAGATTTGTACAAGAATTTCAAACAGTGGTGGTGTTTCCATTCAGATCTGGCTTTGTAAGTAATATAAAATACTGTTTGAACTTTCTTAATAATATAAGCTTTTGAAAGAGAAATTCTGAAATCTTTGCCTCTCATCATGGATTTTATCGGAAAGAAAAAAATTCTTGAATGGTATATCTTGAATGGTATGAGCTGTGAACTCTCTGAAAATACAGTCTTGCTTTGTCACAGACTCCTACAGTCATCTTCATTTCCTTAAATCTTTTCATAGAATGAGGGAATTTTCTTTAAGATTAGATGCCTACAGAGCAGAGATGGTATAATGTTACTTACATTTGAAGACTTTCTCAAAACATAAAGGAAATGCCAGTTTCATCTTCATTGCTAGATGTAAGAACTGTCATTAGGAGATTTTTTCTTTCGCTGATGAACAAGTTTGGAATGATTATTTTCATTTGTATTATTTTGTAGAAACAATTTGTTAAATATATAACTAAATGTGACTTGAGTTTTACTTCTTTGAAAGTTTTACCATATACATTTTAAAATCCTGAAATAACTTTGTAGTAATTTGGGGGAGTTGAACACAGAAACAGGCTGCTTGGTAAAGTAATAAGCTGTCTATTAATAGAAGCATTAATAGGCGTATATGCTCACCCCACCATCCCTTCACCAAAGCATGTACAAACAAGGGTATTGTGGAGTGGAATTTTATGGTTTCTTGAAACTGGAGAAATCAGTGATTCTAATTTTATGTATAATAAATTTTGAAATAGAAAATGCTATAAATTGTAATGTTAATTTTGGCTTAATGCCAATTTCTTTTTAAAGAAACTCAGTATTTGTTTAGATTTAATTGAAATCTCTGTGAAAGATAGTGTTTAGAAGAAAGAGTCAATAAATTCATTTGTGTACTATATTTTATGTAATCATACAGAATATATATTACAATTTAATGTCTAACATACTAAAGAAGGAAACCAAGTTGTATCCCCATGGAAAAAAATTAGGTAGGTCATTTTAACTGTCAAATAGATATGAACTATTGATTTTATTTTTTCCTAGCACATTGACAAATTTCCTACCCATCGGGAAATTTGAATTGGATGTAATTATTTATATCTGAATAGTTGTAGTTATTAATGCTAAGAAGTAATGTAAGGAAATAGACACTTTGAGGAATTTAGTGTTTCACTTAGACTTGCAAAAATAGTAATCAAAATAGCAAACATTTTTTATGCACTTAGTTTGTCCTGCTGTGCTAAATGTTTTACAACTTGGTTTTTATTTAATCCTCACAACTCCATGAGGTAGGTAACTAATATTAATTTCATTTTGCAGATAATGAAACTGAGACTTAAGGTGGTAAAATAACCAGCCCCGAACATTGGGCATTATATTTTGGTTTTTCATTTTGTCAAATTAGTTAACTGATATTGATCATATCGTATACTTAGATAGCTTGCCAGTTTCTTTCCCATATACCTCATCTGATACTGATAAACATAGCAAGATTGCTTAAGACCAGATTGTTTACAGAAACATGTTCTGTAGCTCTCCAGTTCTTGTTGATAATCATTTTTGTTTAGTTATTTTACAGCAGCTTCTTGTCTAAGACAGGTGTTCTCCCTCTGTCCAGTTTCCCAACTCCCACTAAGAATCCATTCAGCTGCTAAAACTTTAAAACATTAACGTATTACTTTGAAAATTAGTTCAAATTTTATAACGAGTTTTATTTTGCTTCAAAACTCGTGATGTCAAAGTCTCTCCTCTCTCTAGTGCTGCTGGAGAAATGGCAAAATGTTTTCTCTAGATCTTTTTAGCTCAGTATTACCTCCCTGTTTGCTGTTGGTTATGTGTAAAAATCTTATATTTCTTCTGAACAGTACTTCAAACACAGTAGACCAAAGATGTGTGCTATCTTAAATGGTTTTACTTATAAAATTCCTAGACAGTTAGGGATTAGAGCTACTGTAACATTCTCACTTTTGTAGTTTATTTTTTATTAAAACAATAATATTGTACTTTTTCTTTTACTTATGATTGGTTTTTTGCATTGCTGCATGTTACTTTAAACACCTGGCTTTCTTCGTTGAACAGTTTTATTTCCTTTAATTCATGTGAAGACCTTACTATTAGTTATATTCATGTTATTTCATTAATGCATTTTTGTTTGTTTATACATTTACTCTATTTGATTAAGGATAAGAACTCCTGTGCTTTTTTAAAAACCTTTCCAAAACCAAATAGAGAAGTTAGTGATTTTTATATATTTCTTTTTGTCTGTTTTAGGATGGCTACCGTAGAGTAGTTAATATTGTGCCAAAGAAACCACCACTGCTAGACAGACCTGGTGAAGGAAGCTACAGTAGATATTACAGTCATGTTGGTTACCGAGAATATGACGAGGGCCGCAGTTTTTCTCATGATCGAAGAAGTGGTCCACCTCACAGAGGAGTATGTAAATTTCCCCCATGTACTAATTGTTATTTTTTATAAGTTTAAAAAATCATGTAATTTTTGGAATTTATGTGACTGGCCATGAAGGCAGTTGAATAAACACTTCCTGCTTGATGCTCTGTTGACTTGCCTGCTGGAGCTGTCAAATGGGAACTGGTAGTCAAGAATCTTGGGGTGCTGGACAAAGTGGGTAAGCCCTCTGGATAGCTCTATCTAAATTACATTAATTCCAACTAGCCTGCTTTTTTATCCCCTAAATTGGCAAGGATTTGCAGAACCAGATAAAGGTAATCTTATCTATTGCTTTTGTATTCAATAAGTGATAACCAGGTAGTTATCTTTTACTAGATGTGCCCACTTACAGTTACTTTATTTTTATCATGATGAAATGCTGTGGGTAAGGTTGGGTTAAGGTTGTTGAGACTCAGTCTCATTTTTGTTATTATTAAAGTCTACTTCCTAACTCAGATTAGAAAGCCTTCAAAACATTGCCTTTCCTATAATAAGCACTTTTTAAGTGTTAGCCATTATTGCTATTATTATTACGTTTTTTCTCTTGATCATCTTTAGTAATCTAGAAGTATATATTTAATGTTGCAATAATCTGTGATTGAACTTGATTAAACTATTCCTTGATGCACTTCCTTTGACCTAGCTTGCATGTTTATAACATTCCTTTGCTAAACCATTTTCCTACATTTTCTCCTTCCCTTCTATATAATGTTGTAATTAACAGTACATATTCAGACATTGCTTATGATAAATTTGACCTCACAGTAGCCATTGGAATTAGTTTCCTTACTTTACACCTGAGGAAATGGAGCTAAGGTGATTTACCCAAGATAAGTATGTATGGGAGTTTAGTTCTTTTACTACCACATCGTGACCCTTGACGATTCTAAAGTGGCAGTGAGACTATTCAATATTTTCTTGTGTTTGTTTTTAAGTTTGGGGTGTTATAGCGTCCTTACTTCTCAATAGAATTGATTTTTATTTTGTTCAATTTTAAATGTCATGCTGTTCCTTTAGGAAGAAGGGTTTGGTATTGAAAAGTAAATACTATGTGTTATCTCTGTTTTAGAAATGCTGGATTTTGCCATCAGAGCCATTCTTCCAGGTAGTCTCAAGGAGAAACAGTTTGGCCTTTGCATAAACAGTTGTTATCCCTCTTAGGAAAACCCTGTGGCCATTTAGTGTAGACAGGGAATTTTGGATTCATTGGACCAATTTGCATTTGAAGCCGTATGGACAAGATTTTTTTCTAAAACCTTGCAGCATAATAGTGCCTCGATAATATTTTTTACTATTGTTGTTACAAATTGTGTTTATTCATACTTGACACATTTTCTCTTTAAATTTTCTTCAAACAAGCAGGCCCACTTGAGATCCTTAGGATTCTCATGACGCTAATTCTTACCTAGAGTTCAGTTAGTATAAAACAAACTGCTTACTTGATCCAATATTCTCTTATAGCTATTGAGTTTTTTCTTTTGTTTGTTAATAGTTTAATGTTGGGAAGGAGAATGATGAATACATTTTACTTCTGTAAGAATAGAGTACGTGATGCTAAAGAGGAGGATGAAGATAGTATTTATTTTAGGTGAATCAGTGTTTCTGATTGTAGGTAATGCACATGTTACAGTTGTCCCTTGATATCAGGGGATTGGTTCCAGGACCCACCAGGATACCAAAACCTGAGGTTGCTCAAGTCCCTTATATAAAACGGCATAGTATTTGCATATAACCTATGCATATCTTCCATATACTTTAAATCGTCTCTAGATTATTTATAATACCTAATACAACATAGTGCTATGTAAATAGTGGCTGGCATGCAGCAAATTTAAGTTTTGCTTTTTGGAACTTTCTAGAATTCCCCCTTCCCCAGTATTTTTGAGCCGATGCAGAACCTGTGGGTATGGACGGCTGATTGTACATTGTTCTTTGTATAATTTTAAAGTAATTGAGTATGGATTACCATGTGGTTCTTTTATATGTATCTTTTCCAAATTTGTTTTAGAGGACAACGTGTACTTTCTTTGATTAATTTTAAACTTAGTGCCACATCTTGTTCTAATATAGCTTATCAGTAAGTGTTGATTTCTTATTATATTGTTTTCAGTTGTGGTTTTTAATGGGAGGTAGGTTGAGAAAAGGAAACTTGAACAAGAAGAGTGGAAAAGTGACAAGTTCTTCATTGGGCTTGAATGTGAAAATTGCTGAGCAAACTTGACAGAGGAAGAATAAAATGAAAGGTTGAGAAATGTGTGCTTGGCTAAATTTAAATTGAACCTTTGTTCTCGAACAGACTTTCTGTGTTGTGAATATTGGCATGTGCTTTTGGTAATAAGGCTGTTTGTGCCTACCAAAGAAATACTTTAAGTATTTTAATAGAGATAAATGGTACCACAGGTTCTCAGTCTACCAAATTAGTTGTTGAAATGGATGACTTGCGGTATCCTTTTTACTTTTTTATGCCTTTGAAGCTCAGAGAAATTTAGAAAGGTGTCTTTGCCCTCATATTATTTTGGTCTTAGAGACTAGTTTCCAGTAGTTCTGTTAGATACATATATACCCTACCTGACCAAAATAATGTAAATGAATATCTAAGTAACGTTTTTCTGTTATAGGATGAATCTGGCTATCGGTGGACAAGAGATGATCATTCTGCAAGCCGACAGCCTGAATACAGGTAAAAAGATAAAAATAACATAATTACTTTGATATTTGCCTCACTGAGATGTCTGCTATTGAAATCTAACCTCAAGGCACATCAATGAAATATTTAATAGGATTTAAAAATTTGAAAGCAACTAGCATTATATTCTTTTTGTGACTGTAATATATTAATGGCACTAATAGCTAGTGTTCTGTATCTCTTGGCATTTTGTAATTGACAGTAAAAATATATATTTAAAAATATTTAAGCTCTTGTTATATTCTTCTCTAATTATTTAATTATTCTTAATGAGTCATGTGGATTATAAGGTATGTATTTGCTTAATTAGAAAATAAGGCATTTTTTCCAGAAGTATCCTTCTTGAAAATATTTGAGTCATTACAAATTGTCTCCTATTAAAAAGCATCTCTCAGTTGCTTTATCTTGATCAATTAAATTCTGTTGGGAAAATGCATTTTCGAAGGACCTTGATCATTGTTAGCTTTGGTTACTTAATAGAAGCATTTGATAGAATAGTTAAAAAAAAAAGATGGACATATTTAACCAGGTTGATAGTTGTTTTTTTTAATGATTTCACTCTGGTAGTGTTGGAAGTTGTAAAAGGAGCCTTTTAAAGATCTCTTATAGACTGTCAGACAAGAACCCCAAACTCATGGAGAATGGCAAGGAGTAACTGCCACAGCTCCATAGGTGCCAGAAGTAGACAGCTGGATTCAGTGGATAAGAGCAGGGCAGTTAATTACTCATAGCACAGCAGACAGAAGGGGCATCAGCATGGCAGTATTGGTTTCCTGCCCCCAGGTCCCACAGGGTGATGTGATCGGCAGAGATGGTGGCTACGCATTGCAGCTAAGGAACCCAGAGTTAAGTGCTAGGTACCTTTTGTTGCAATCAGGAAGCAAGCCAGTCCTTTCCCAGGGAGTAAGCAGTCACATGGTAATTATGCTGTGGTCACCTTGACCTGTTGAACTGTCTCTTGACCAGTTACAGAAACTCTTCAGTATCACTGGATGGTTAGGTCTTTCAGTTTGGTATGTACGGCAGGCATGTACAAGGACGTTCAGAACTCATGGCAGACTGCCTCTCTCAAAAGAAGCAACAGAGATAATAGATGCTGAAAAATACTTTGATAAAATGTAACACTCAGTAATTATAAAAACTGTCAGCCAGCTAGGAATAGAAGAGAATTTCCTTTATTTGATAGGCATTTGCTATACTGAATGGTAAAGTTAGAAGCATTCTCCTTAAAACCAGAACAAAGCAATAATGCCTGTTTTCACTGCTTCTATTCATTATGGTAATGGTGGTCTCAACACCTTCAGTAAGACAAGAAAAATGAAGGTTAAGGGTTAGAATGAAAGAAACAAAACTATTTACAGATTGTATAATTATCTATGCAGAAAATCCAAAGGAGTCTATAAACTATAGAACTACTAGGATATTAGCAAAGTTCAGTATAATAAAATCAACTATCAGCAGCATAAATTAGACAACGTAATTTAAAAATACTATAGCAGGGACTTCCCTGGTGGCGCAGTGGTTTAGAATCTGCCTGCCAATGCAGGGGATACAGGTTTAAGCCCTGGTCCAGGAAGATCCCACATGCCACGGAGCAGCTAAGCTCATGCGCCACAACTACTGAACCTGCGCTCTAGAGCCCGCAAGCCACAACTACTGAAGCCCGCACGCCTAGAGCCTGTGCTCTGCAACAAGAGAAGCCACCGCAATGAGAAGTCCACACACCTCAATGAAGAGTAGCCCCGGCTCGCTGCAACTACAGAAAGCTCATGTGCAGCAACGAAGACCCAACACAGCCAAAATATATATTAATTAATTAATTAATTAATTACAAAAATACTATAGTATGAAAACTATAAGGAGTAATAAGAATAAATTTAACTGAAGTGTGTGAGACCTGTTTGGATGAAATTACAAGTCATTTCTAAGGAACATTTTAAAGTCCTGAGTAAAAGGAGCAGCACAGCATCCTTGGCTATGAAGAGACAGTATCACAAATATGTCATTTCTCTTCAGATTCAGGTGTGAATTCAATGTGGTTCCAGTCTAAATTCCACGTTTTTTTTTTTTGCATGGAAGTTGGCAAACTGATTCTAAAATTAATATGAAGAGTGAGGGGCCAAATAGCAAAAATAGTATTGAAAAACGTGTGAAGACTGAATATGCCATATATCAAAACTTATTAAAGCTGTAGTAATGTAAACAGTGAAACAGAATAGGGAATCTGGAAGCAAACCTAGATATTGAAAAACATGTGAAGACTGAATATGCCATATATCAAAATTTATTAAAGCTGTAGTAATGTAAACAGTGAAATAGAATAGGGAATCTGGAAGCAAACCTAGATATTGAAAAACATGTGAAGACTGAATATGCCATATATCAAAACTTATTAAAGCTGTAGTAATGTAAACAGTGAAATAGAATAGGGAATCTGGAAGCAAACCTAGATATGTCGAGGAATTTAGGATATTAGTAGTATTAAAAATCAAATGGGGAAAGAATGAACTTTTTAATAAATAGTACTGGGACAAACTGCTATCCACTTGGGGGAAAAAAAAATGTGAAATTGGAAGCCTGGCATGTCAACATAAATAATCTGATATAATAGAGACCTGAATATGAAAAGCAAAATTAAAAAAAAAAAAAACCACAGCTTTCGGTTAGATTAGCTAATGGTTTATATTTCTCCCTAAATAAACAGCTCTTTTGTTTTTTGAAACAGCTCTTGGATTATTTTAATTCTGTTGTTTTTCATTGTTTAAAATAAGAGTTTCTGTTTTTATCTTTTTTCTTGTCTTTTTTAGCATTTTTTTCCCTGTGCCTGTGTATAATTTTACATAAATGAAGTAAAATCATATATGTGACTCCTCAGTCTTAACAGCTATATTAACAGCTTGGTGTATATTCTACTTTTCTCCATATTCATAGGCATTTGGGGTATTTGATTTTTGTTAATGAGATCGTGTTACACACACTTTTCTCTAAGTTGCTTTTCTCCTTCAGAGGCTTGTGAAAATCCCTTCGAGTTATTTGGTTTACCTTTAATTTGAATCTTTTTAGTGGCCAAGTAATGTTCCATTTTGTGGCTATACCAAATAATTTAGTTGTTCACCTATTGATGAATATTCACGCTGTTTCCAATACAAAACAGTGCTGCAATAAATCTGAGTACATAATATCTTTAAGAAACAGTACTTTGGTTTCTATGGGATAGATTACCAAAAGTGGAGTTTCTGGGTCAAAGGGCATATATATTTTAAATTTTAATAGATGTTTCCAGTTTGCTTTCTAAAAGCCTAAAACACTTATGCTTTCATTTTAAAAATCTAATATTTTAATTCAAGTTTAATTTGTTTTTCTTTATTTTCTTTTCTTTTTTTTTGCGGTACACGGGCCTCTCACTGTTGTGGCCTCTCCCTTTGCGGAGCACAGGCTCCGGACGCGCAGGCTCAGCGGCCATGGCTCACGGGCCCAGCCGCTGAGCTACATGTGGGATCTTCCCGGACTGGGGCATGAACCCGTGTCCCCTGCATCGGCAGGCGGACTCTCAACCACTGCGCCACCAGGGAAGCCCTGTTTTTTATTTCTCATTGGTGAAGCAGTTTTTATTTTTTATTTTTTAAGTCTTTATTGGAGTATAATTGATTTACAATGTTGTGTTAGTTTCAGGTGTACAGCAAAGTGAATCAATTATACATATATCCACTCTTTTTTTTTTTTCAGATTCTTTCCCCATATAGGCCATTACAGAGTATTGAATAGAGTTCCCTGTGCTATACAGCAGGTTATTAGTTATCTATTTTATATATAGTATTGTAAATGTCAATCCCAACCTCCCAATTTAACCCCCCCCCAGTCCACTGGTAACCATAAGTTTGTTTTCTACATCCGTGACTTTACTTCTGTTTTGTAAATAAGTTCATTTGTACCCTTTTTTTTAGACTCCACATATAAGATTTAGATTCCACAAATATCATGATATTTGTCTTTCTGTGTCTGACTTACTTCACTCAGTATGACAGTCTCTAGGTTCATCCATGTTGCTGCAGATGGCATTATTTTGTTCTTTTTTATGGCTGAGTAATATTCCATTGTATGTATATGTACTATATCTTCTTTACCCATTCCTCTGTTGATGGACATTTAGGTTGCTTCCATGTCCTGGCTATTGTAAATAGCACTGCAGTGAACATTGGAGTGCATGTATCTTTTCGAGTTATGGTTTTCTCTGGGTACATGCCCAGGAGTGGGATTGCTGAGTCATATGGTAGTTCTATTCTTAGTTTTTTAAGGAACCTCCATACTGTTCTCCATAGTGGCTATACCAGTTTACATTCCTGCCAGCAGTGTAGGAAGATTCCCTTTTCTCCACATCCTCTCCGCATTTATTGTTTGTAGATGTTTTTGTTGATGGCCATTCTTACCCTTGTGAAGTGTTTTTCTTATTTATTAACATAAGTAAAGTTTTGAAATTTCCTTTAAGCATTGTTGTAACTGTATCCCACTGATTCAGATATGTAGCAATTTTATACTGATTCTGACATAGTATATTCTAGTTATTCTGTGATCAGAGAATGTTGCCTGTATTCTTACTCTACTGTTTGAAATTCATTGATCATTAGTTGATCAGTTTTCTTATCTGTACCATGAGCATTAAAATAAGATATTTTCTTCTTGAATTTTTTCTGGATATATACATGCATCTCAGTGTTCATAGAAGCACTATTTATAATAGCCGGGACATGGAAGCAACCCAAGTGCCCATCAACAGATGAATGAATTAAGAAGACATGGTATATATATATATACAATAGAATATTACTGAACTATAAAAAAAGAATGAAATACTGCCATTTGCAGCAACATGGATGGACCTAGAGAATATTATGCTAGGTGAAATGAGTTAGAGAAAGACAAGTGCTGTATCACTTAAATGTGGTAACTAACAAATAATACAAAGGAATGTATATACAAAACAGAAACAGATTCACTGTTATAGAAAACAAACTGGTTACCTAAAGGGAGAGGGAAGGTGGAAGGGACAAATTAGAGGTATGGGATTAACAGATACAAACTACTGTGTATCAGTGTAAAACAGATAAAAAACAACTATATACTGGGTTGGCCAAAAGGTTCGTGCGGTTTTTTTCCGTAAGATGGCTGTAGTAGAACTTAGTTGTCTTTAACTTCATTCGAAACAATTTTGTTAGATTGTATGTGACCACTGTCATATCAGCGTGCATTAAAAAAAAAGACATCAAAATTGGTGCATTTTTATGTAGCCATTTTAATACTGAAGATGGAAGAAAAAAGCAACATTTTTGGCATATTATGCTTTATTATTTCAAGAAAGGTGAAAACACAACTGAAACGCAAAAAAGATTTATGCAGTATATGGAGAAGGTGCTGTGACTGATAGAACATGTCAAAAGTGGTTTGGGAAGTTTCGTGTTTGAGATTTCTCGCTGGACGATGCTCCACTCGCGGGTAGACCATTTGAAGTTGATAGCGATCAAATTGAGACATTAATTGAGAACAATCAACATTATACCACATGGGAGATAGCCGACATACTCAAAATATCCAAATCAAGCATTGAAAATCAATTGCACCAGCTTGGCTATGTTAATCACTTTGATATTTGGGTTCCACATAAGCAAAACGAAAAAAACCTCCTTGACCATATTTCCTCATGCGATTCTCTACTTAAACGTAATGAAAACGTTCTGTTTTTAAAACAAATTGTGTCGGGCAATGAAAAGTGGATACTGTACAACAATGTGGAGCAAGAGATCATGGGGCAAGTGAAATGAACCACCACCAACCACACCAAAGGCCGGTCTTCATCAAAGAAGGTGATGTTGTGTATATGGTGGGATTATGAGCTCCTTCTGGAAAACCAAACGATTAATTCCAACAAGTACTACTCCCAGTTAGACCAACTGAAAGCAGCACTTGACAAAAAGCATCTGGAATTAGCCAACAGAAAATGCATAATCTTCCATCAGGATAACACAAGAACGCATGTTTCTTTAATGACCAAGCAAAAACTTACAGTTTGGCTGGGAAGTTCCAATTCATCTGCCATATTCACCAGACGTTGCACCTTCAGATTTCCATTTATTTTGGTCTTTACAAAATTCTCTTAATGGACAAAATTTCAGTTCCCTGGAAGACTGTAAAAGGCACCTGGAACAGTTCTTTGCTCAAAAAGATAAAAAGTTTTGGGAAGATGGAATTATGAAGTTGCCTGAAAAATGGCAGAAGGTAGTGAAACAAAAAGGTGAATACGTTGTTCAATAAAGTTCTTGGTGAAAATGAAAAATGTGTCTTTTATTTTTACTTAAAAACCGAAGGCACTTTTTGGCCAGCCCAATACTATATAGCATAGGGAATTATACCCATTATCTTGAAGTAACCTGTAATGGAATATAAACTGCAAAAATACTGAATCACTGTGCTGCACACCTGAAACTAACACAATATTGTAAATCAACTATACTTCAACTTTAAAAAAGGATTAAGTGATTTTACACATACAATGCATATTTTACCATGCCTGTCACATAGTAATCATTTAATAAATGTTAACTGTGGAAAAAAAGCAAGGTATATTCTCTTTTCAGGGTATAGAGTTAATTCTATATGGTATATTCATTCATTTGGTAAGTGTTTACTATGTCAGGTACTCTTCTAGCCTCTGGAGACAATAAGCTCCTACTTTCACGAAGCCTACATTTTACTGTAGATTACAGATAGTAAACAGATAAAAAACAAAACATAATTTTTATGAAGAAAAATAAAACAGGGTAGTGGAGTAGAAAGTGCTTCTACTTCAGCACCTTCCTGTACCTTCACTTGATGTCTGGATGTCTTCAGTAACATTTCACATTTTACACTATCACAAAAACTATAGCTTTTACTGGCTGGCATCTTTCTGGAGCTTCTACCTAAAAGACTTTGTGAGTGGAAAATAGCTGTTGTTCTAGGGGGAAAAAATTACTGCATTGTAAACCAGACAGAGAGTAGTTGTGTATTTTTGTAAGAGAATAATGTTCTGAGCAATTAGGAGAACCATGCTAGTCAGTGTTTTTGTTTTTGTCAGTGGGGTATACATAATAATTCCTTATTGTGGGAAGGAAATATTAGAACATTTAAAATATTTCATTTGAAACAGTTTTTAAAATTTAAAGAAGTTGCAAGAATAATTCAAAGAATTCCTGTAATCCTTCACCAGAGACCCCATTAATGTCTCCAACACTGCCTCAGTAATGCACTTTATAGCAGAAAGACCTATCTGACCTCATGGGTCATGTTTTTGTAGACTTCCTTAATCTGGAACAGTTTCTCAGTCTTTCCTTGATTTTTATGGCTGTTTTTGGCAAAATGAATACAGGACAGACATTTTATAGAATGTTTCTCAATTTGGGTTTTTCTATTGTTTCTTCGTGATTAGATCCAGGTTATGCATTTTTGTCTGATGCAGTTTCTGAAGTGATGCTGTGTTCTTTGTATTGCATCCTGTTAGGTTGCACATGTTGTTGATTTGTCTCCTTATTAGTATTGTTGTCTTTTATCACTTGATTAAGATGCGGCCTGTGAAATTTCTTCACTGTGAAGTTAGCCTCCTCAAAGTTAGTGTTTGTGGGGAGATACTTTGAAAGTATGTGATTATGCCATTCTTCATCCCACTTTCACCCCCTAGTTTTAGCATCCATTGATGTTTCTTACCTGAATTAATTATTAATGAGATGCTTTTAAATGGGTGATTCTGTAATTAGGTGCTTCTTTCTATATTTATTATGCAGGCATTCTGTTGTGAGAAGAGCTTTCTCTTCTCTCCACCAGCCCCTTTAAAAAACAAACAAAACTTTGTTCTTTGTGGTATAATCTGTTGCCACTATTATTTTGATGCCCAAATTTGGCCAGTGTGAATCCCTTCAAAGTAACTTCTGTGTTTTCTTTTAAAAATATTTTGTTGTGGTAGAATATATATGACATAAAATATGCCATTGTAACCATTTTCAGTTATACAATTCACTGGCATTAATTACATTTACAGTGTTGTACAACCATCTCCACTATTTCCAAAACTTTTTTTTTTTTTTTTTGCGGTACGCGGGCCTCTCACTGTTGCGGAGCTGCGGACGCGCAGGCTCAACGGCCATGCCTCACGGGCCTAGCCGCTCCGCGGCATGTGGGATCTTCCCGGACTGGGGCACGAACCCATGTCCCCTGCATCAGCAGGCGGACTCTCAACCACTGCGCCACCAGAGAAGCCCTGGATACTGTCCACTTTTGATGTACAAAATTTTTAAATTTGATAAAATCTAATGTATCTATTTTTCCTTTTGTTGCTAATGTTTTTGTGTCATGTAAGAATTTATTGCCAAATTAAGATGACCTGTGTTGTTTTGACTTATCTACCTCATTTTTTGATTATTTCTGCTGAAAGATGTTCATGGTCCTTTTTATACTTTCCCTGTCCTGACCCTAAAATCAGCAATTTCTCTAAGGAACACAGGTTCTCTTTAGTGGAGAGTGGTTTTTTATAACCAAGATCTGGACACTAGGTGCGTGCATGTATGCACGCACACACACACACACACTCACACACACGCACACACCTTTACATCTGTATTTATTTTTATACAGTATTTACATATATGAGTTCATGGCAGTATCTTTTCCATATTTTACCCTGCTTCTTCATCAGTGAGAAACCTGGCTCCCATTTGTTGGTAGAGACAGTCCTCCATGGGTCTCTTGCACTCCTACACATCTGGCCAAGTTACACCAGGAGTGCAAGGCCCTGATCACTTTTTATCCATATTATTTCTCAGAGCTGAGTGTGTAGTGAGCAAGCACTCTTGAAGGATAAGGTAATATCACCCTTTGTGTCAAAGAGCAGTCTTGCTTATTGCTTGGGGTAAAAATAGCGGTTTTTTACTTGGGTTCCCCAAGTTCAGTGTTCCTCAGTTATGAACCAAACCCATGACATGTGCATCCACCTGGGCTCATATCATATCATCCCTGTGGGACTTGGGACCTGGGGAAACTGACACAAATGTGCCAGCGCTTATGTTGTTTGCTATGCTGATGTATTAAGTACTTTGTCTCTGACCCAAGAGTCTTGTGTCTTCTGCGGGCATCCATGAAACAGTAACAGTCTAACTCATTAGCTTGTAAATAGAGTAAAATCTGACCTCAGACCTGAAACCAGCACCCTCAATATATTTGCTTACATTCCTGTACATAGTTAATCCTCTGACCCTGTCGGTCTTTCTTCTCATACTCCCCAGCACCTTCCTTTTGCAGATTGCCATCACTGGCTGCTACTGGGGTGCCTTGCTTTCACACCATCTTCCACAGGTCTGTTACTGGCAGTGGAACGTTCTGTTTTATGTGTTTCATATTGTAGCACATTACGTACTTTATAAATCTAGCATGTGTGTGTGTGTGTGTGTGTGTATTAGTGGTTTATATTCAAATATGTTTTATTAATGGGACTGTGGAATCACTGGAAGCAACTGGATGAAATAACAGCTAACAGAGGAAAAGAGAATGTATCAAGTTTTCTATCATCCTCATGCAACAACCTCCACCCCTGGCTTGTCACTTTCTTCTTTTTTTTAATATCTTTATTGGAGTATAATTGCTTTACAATGTTGTGTTAGTTTCTTCTGTACAACAAGGTCAATCAGCTATATGTATACATATGTCCCCATATCCCCTCCCTCACTTTCTTATTTAATAGAGCCACATACCTGGTAATTTGTCTACATTTCAAGTATATCATTGCCTACTAATCTTGATTCTGTATTTACTCAGTGATTATATTATCTATTTGTTCAAAACACACTTGTAGATGAAATTCAGAATATGTTAGGATTTTTTTCATTTTGTATTCAAGGAACATGTCATGCTTTATTGATTTAGATAGAATGAGGTTATTTTTAACAGTCACTTTTCCCCCTGTACTTATGAGGTCTTATAATAAACCTTAGGATGGAATTTATTTAAAGTACTAAATAATATCTAAAAATATGGAACAAGAGTGTCACCAAGTGGTCAGTATACTTTATTTTTAAATACTGTATTTTTTTCCTGCATTCACATATGGAAAATTTTGATTTAGTTAAGTATTTCATACATATTGATTTTTTTAAAAGAGTAGATTTAATTTTATTATAGCTATTTTATCTTCTTAGGTGATAATCTGTTTGATGGAGAAAAATACTGTATAATATCTTTTTTAAAAAAAATTAATTAATTAATTTATTTATGGCTGTGTTGGGTCTTCGTTTCTGTGTGAGGGCTTTCTCCAGTTGCGGCAAGCGGGGGCCACTCTTAATCGCGGTGCTCCGGCCTCTCACTTTCGCGGCCTCTCCCGTTGCGGAGCACAGGCTCCAAACGCGCAGGCTCAGTAGTTGTGGCTCACGGGCCTAGCTGCTCTGTGGCATGTGGGATCTCCCCAGACCAGGGCTCGAACCCATGTCCCCCGCATTGGCAGGCAGACTCCCAAACACTGCGCCACCAGGGAAGCCCCATCTTTTTCTATTTAGTTCAGGGGTACAAATGTTTATTGAGTGTTTACTGTGTGTAGGCCACTGTGTTTGTATCACTGACTTACAGTCTAGGTAGTGAAATAGATACACAAGTACATAGCATAATATAATATGTGCTGAAGTTTCATCAAGTGCTGAAGACAAATAAGCAGTTATCCTGTACTGAGGTTTTATTAAAAGTTTCTGGTAGGGGTGGATAATTTGAACAGAACCTGAAGGAAAAGTAAGAGTTAATCAGAAAAAGAGTAACAGGGACCATATTCCTGCAAAGGGAAAAGCATGAGCAAAGCTGTGTAAAGCATGATGTGTAGAGCTATTAATAGGTGATTATGTAAGAGCTGGGGAACTGTGGATTAAACTATAACTAAGAAGTCTGGGGCTTCCCTGGTGGCACAGTGGTTGAGAGTCTGCTTGCCGATGCAGGAGACACGGGTTCGTGCCCCGATCCGGGAAGATCCCACATGCTGCGGAGCAGCTGGGCCCGTGAGCCATGGCCGCTGAGCCTGCGCGTCTGGAGCCTGTGCTCTGCAACGGGAGAGGCCACAACAGTGAGAGGCCCGCGTACCGCAAAAAAAAAAAAAAAAAAGAAGTCTGGGTTTTATTCTGTTAACTGCAGGGAACTACTGAAAAATTTTAGCTTGGTAGAAAGGGGGGGGCTACAGTAACACAGTCAGGTTGTAGCTTGTCTTCAGTGTAGGGGACGACTTTTAAAGATGGCACTAGGGCTTCCCTGGTGGCGCAGTGGTTAATAAGGAATCCGCCTGCCAATGCAGGGGACACGGGTTCGAGCCCTGGTCCAGGAAGATCTCACATGCTGCGGAGCAACTGAGCTCGTGCGCCACAACTGCTGAGCCTGTGCTCCAGAGCCCGCAAGCCACAACTCTTGAAGCCCAGGCGCCTAGAGCCCGTGCCCTGCAACAAGAGAAGCCACGCAATGAGAAGCCCACACACCGTAGCGAAGAGTAGCCACTGCTCACCGCAACTAGAGAAAGCCTGCACACAGCAGCAGAGACCCAATGCAGCCAAGAATAAAAAAAAAAAAAAAAAAAGATGGCACTAGAGATAGAATAAGAAACCATGAATATCTTAATTGGAGAAAGGGAGTTAGGGGTGGAGGAAAAGGGTTAAATTTGATAAATGCTTAGGAAGTGAAAAATCAGCAAGATGTGGTTGTTGGATGTGGGAATAAAGAAGAGGGGAATACCTGGAGTCCGGGCGGCGTCCGGCATGGGAGCCGGGGGACCACGATGGTAAAGAAGTGGAAAGGCCGCGTTGTGATCGACTCAGACACGGAAGACAACGACAGCGATGAGAACCTGTATCAGGGGACACAGGTTCGATCCCTGGTCCGGGAAGATCCCACATGGTGGAGCAACTAAGCCCGTGCGCCACAACTACTGAGCCTACGCTCTAGAGCCTGAGGGCCACAACTACTGAAGCCCGCGTGCCACAACTACTAAAGCCCGTGCGCCTAGAGCCCATGCTCCGCAACAAGAGAAGCCACCGCAACGAGAAGCCCGCGCACCGCAACCAAGAGTAGTCGCCGCTCGCTGCAACTAGAGAAAGCCCACGCACAGCAATGAAGACCCAATGCAGCCAAAAATCAATAAATAAAATAAATAAATTTATTTAAAATAAGAAAAAAGAGGGGAATATCTGGATTTTTTGTTTGTTTACTGTGTGTGTAATAATACCATTATCTGAGATTGGCAGTATAGGAGGAATGGTTTCAAGGGAGGAGCTGCATTCAAAATTGAGGTTGTCCAAGGAGAAGGTATAGTTAGACAAGAGCAGTGGACTAAGGTCAGAACCATAGGGAACACTTTTACGGAAGTGGTGGAAAATAAAGCTTTTTAAAACGATATTATGGGTCACCGATGTCTAATGCAACTGAGTATTTCAGTGATATAAAGATTAAAATATCTCTTGGGTTTGGCAGTGCCAGGATGAATGACATGTGAAGGGGCTAGATTCAGCCTGGGTGGATAACTTTTTAAAAAATACTTAACTGGAATGGAAAGTAGGCAGTGTTGTTAGCTGGAGAAGGACACTGGCTAAAGGGAGATCACCTAAAACCATTTTTTAGCTGATCAGTAATTTGAGCATATTTATAGGTTGAAGGGAAAGAGAGGTTGAAGATACAAGACAGAAAAGGGAAAACTGATGAAGCAGGTGAATGAGGACGAGGATGAACACCATTGATAGAAGGGCTAACTTTTTTTTTTTTTTTAGGTAGCTGTGGTGTGGCATCCTGACAGATAGATCTGTTATTTTAACTAACTTTTATTGGAGTATAGTTGATTTACAATGTTGTGTTAACTTCTGCTGTACAGCAAAGAGAATCAGTTATACATATATCCACTCTTTTAGGTTCTTTTCCATTATAGGTCATTACAGAGTTTGAGTGGAGTTCCCTGTGCTATACAGTAGGTTCTTACTAGTTATCTGTTTTATATATAGTAGTGTGTATATGTTAATCCCAATCTTCCAATTTAAGAAGGTCTAACTTTTAATGGTGGGGAGGAGAGAGTTATATACCAAGAAAGGAAGGACAAAATTAGGGGTGGGCAGGTGAAGGCAAATTGGGGGAGACGGGTGTGGGCTAGCAGCTGAGGTAGTTCATGCCTAAAGATTGCTGTATTTTTCAGTATGTAAGGTAACTCATTGAGAGTGAAAAGTTTGGTGCTAGGTTAAAGGACTTGGGGAGAATTATCAACATATAGAATACTTGCTGGCATGAATGGGAGATTGGGCTCACTAATGATAAATAAAAATATTACTAGTGGAGTTGAAGGCACAGTGGAAGTCAGAGACCATGTATCCAAAGGGGGACCAATCTGTAGGCTTGTGTAATTTCTCTAGGATATGGCAACCCAACTGTATCAGTGAAAAAAATCACAGATTTTGGAATTAACTCAGGCTTTGGGTTGCCTTAGACGATGTATCAGAATTGCCAGGAGGGAAAGTTAGTGGTTTTCATAAAGTATTTCAAACACTAATTTAGGCTGGAAGCACAATAAGAATGGGGTTCATGGATTGCTAGGAAATATAGGAGACTTAAGGTATCCATGAGGTGTAGGTGGAGTTATTGTAGGAGTGAGAAAACTGAAGGATAAGACATTGTGATAAGAATGCAGTATTGGATTCTGATGAAGAGCACCTCTGGGTAATAAGGGACAAGGTTTTGGATTTCAGGGAGTGCCTAAGTATTGTGAAGGGGTAGGAGGTGGTCAAGGAATTGCTACCGTGCTCCACAGATGATCCACATGAATTCTGAAAGTCACTCATGATGTGGATAGGATATGTTACAGTGCAGACTGTGTCATTGAGTTAAGGCTTTAGGAAATGTGGGAAAATTCCCAGAAGGCTGGTAATATAGGCAATGTGGGGTTACAGTGGGAAGCCGTTACTTTAAATGAGTTGTCAGGCCCTTTCTCCCTTTTCTTAGAAGATGGAGGATTTAGAACATAATCCTGTGCCCCATATACCTCAGGAGCTTGAGGTAAAGTCATCAATGTGCACTTATTACTCAGGAGTTTGAGGGGAGATAGTATTTGTGTTCTATTGCCAGGTTTCAG
Organism: Monodon monoceros; assembly: GCF_005190385.1. Lineage (NCBI taxonomy): Eukaryota > Metazoa > Chordata > Mammalia > Artiodactyla > Monodontidae > Monodon > Monodon monoceros. The sequence continues at coordinate 31,365,751 of NW_021703783.1, forward strand.
TTAAAGGAAGTTGGAGGGATTGGTTTATGAAGAAGCTGATATGAAAACATTACAAGATTGACTCAGATTACTATATTTTTGTTATGTGAGTGAAACAAATACAGTTATTAAGCATAAAGTACTTGTAATACTTACAGGTGAGTAGTTAACATATTTGTTTATCTGTGGTAATAATGCCCCTGTCTATCAATGGCAGTAACTCATGTGCCTACGGTGGCCAGTTAGGGAATGTAAACGAATGCCAAGGGTCAGATTGGAGCAGCTGCTACCTGGTACCAGCTGATCTTTGCTGTTTAATAACATAAGGCCACTGTGGCCTGCTTCAAAAGAAGTCAGAAATCCAGATTTTTAAAAAATGTTAGATCTCTTGATTTTTCAGTGTTCACAGCTAATTAAAACAAGGGTTTGTGATCTCTGGAGTAGGGCAATAATCTGGGACTCCAAAATGAAGAGCATGTAAAAGCAGCTGTCTCATAATGGCGTTTCTCAATCCTGGCTGTACTCTGAATTAGGTGTAAAGCTTTTTTTAAAAAAAAAAATACTCCATAATTCCTGGTCCTCACACTTGGTGATCTGATGTAATTGGTCTTGGGTGGAACCTGTGCATCAGTATTTTTAAAAAGCTCATCAGATGTTCTAATGTGAAGCTAGACTTGAGAACCGTTGATCTAATAGGTAGTGTGGCTCGACAACAGTCTAGAAACTGCGGGATCATGTTAACAGTGACTTCTTGGCACCTTCTCTCATTTGTGCTAACTTCATCTTGAATCTTTTATTTTTGACAGCAGTTATTCCCTTTGCTTATGTTTCTAAAACTTGTGTTCATAAGAATTGCTTAGGAGCTCATTAAAAATGAAGATTACCAGTCTTCATCTCAAGAGGTTCTGATTCAGTAAATGGAGCCTTAGAATCTGAATCATCTGTATTTTTCACAGGCCCCCTGGATGATTGTGATGCAGAGGGTCTGAGGACTGAAGTTTGAGAATCTCTGACCTGTACTGTCTGTTGCCGATGGCAGACAAATCTGTATCTCTGGCCTTGGCTTGTTTTCTGAGCTCAACATTTCCACATCCAACTGCCTATTAGACACATTTTCACTTGGGAATCCCAGACTTTTCATTGAAAACTTTTAATTTCATCATTCTTGAAAAGACTTCAACCTCTTCTTCACACATCTTAGGCATGTAGGTAGACTACTTTTCCCAGCCTTCCTTCCAGCTAGGTGTGGCCATGTAACTATTTATCTCCAGAATAATGTGAGTAGGAGTTCTGTTTCTACACATATTCTTCCACACGCATTTACCTTTTCCCATGTTGCAGGGTGGACCCTGTAATGCAATGGCAGCAGGCATGTGACCTTGGAAGCCACATGTTGAAATAGCAGAGTGGTCAGCCAGGGTTCTTAGATGATGCTTGGAGCAGAGTCTCTCACCTTGGAAGGCCTGCCCCAGACTGTTTCTTGGTGGTTAGATAGACTTCTTTTGTGTAATGACTCAACGTTACATTTTTTGGTATTTTTGTTACAGCAAGTTAGGAACGTTTTTCCTTAATAACGCTAGGCACTGTTTTAGGTGTCAGTGATCAAATTGTGAATAACACAGAAAAGATCTATATTCTAGCTGGGAGATCTCAGCCCATATCTCATTCCCAGATTACTTTTAACTGTAAAGAAGTGGTTTTGTGGAAAGAACTCTGCACTGGGTCCCCAAACTTCTCATCTCAGCTCTGGTATAAGACAGTTACTTGATTTTGGGGTAGTATAGAATAAAAAGTAATGTGGGAAATCCCTTAGCTTAAGTAACAGTACCCCTCGTTCTCTTGTTCCACATTTAAAAACAGATATTTGAGGTCTGCACTTAACTTATTCTTAACCCTGCTCTACTAGTTACCAAGCTGCTTTCTCTAAATGATTCCTGAAAATTTAATTCCTTTTTGAAGTTCTTGTTGACAAGAAATGAAGTAGCCAGTATTTTGTGTGAAGTATTTCTGAGTGTTGAATGTGGGAAGGAAAGAAAGATGAGGTCCTGAATAAGAAGTAAAATGCTTTCTTTCTCCCCCTTGTTCCCTCCCATTGTATCTTTGCCTGATTTTTACTCTTAACCAGTAAACATACATTTGCTGAAACTGAGAGGTTGATCACAATTTGTCCAGCTTGGTGTGAGGGGTGGAATTAGTTTGGGGGTGTATATTAACAGGTGAGAATCCTGAACTTTTTAAGTCTGCTTTTGAAACCAGCATTCAAGGTAATTATAGTGTCGATTGTCCCAGGTTCACATTTTGAGAAACAGTGCCTTATAGCATGTTAGTTCTTCCCATCTTCCATTCTCTAGGTGACTTTGCCCCCTATATATATATGTCCAGCATTATGGCTGAAATGTTTGTGACACAGCCAAAGATGCTGTCCTAGCTCTCAAGTTATATACTTTTTTGATAATAAAAATGATCAGTTCTGTTAAATATATGTTTTTTTTGGGAAGGCCTCATAGTAAGCATTCTAGTTGTACTTATATTTCTTCTCTTTTTTGATTGGATTCGTTATATATGTTGATATCCTCGTTTTCAACATAGCTAGAAACTTTAGAGTTTGAAGGCTTTTGATGTAAATTTTCTTTGTGCAGTAAATGGAACTTCGTCTTACTTGCAGTGCAGAGTTACACCCTGTGAATTATGGAATGACAATTAAAATGTGCTCAAGTTCCCAGTATCATGTTGCTGTGTTTAGCACGCTTCAGGGGCATCTTTAAACAAAATTCTTTCTTAAAATGAGGATGATACTTGCGCAAAGAAAATTATACTAGTTGATATTAATTGAATTTTATAGCTAATCATGAGTGTTGGGACAAGGGTTTGTACTTTAAAAGAAAAAAGTATGAATAAAGCTGTGATACTTATTCAATCGATTCTTTTAACTTTTTTTGGACAAACTAATGATAAACTATAGAGATTTTATGTTTTGCATTTTAAGTACTAAATGACAGTTGTATATGTGGGTTTGTTTTAATTTGTACCATTCTTCAGGAGACAGTTCTGTATTTAAGAAAGTTTAACTTAAATTTATTTTACTTACATGATTTTAAATACTTAGATTTTCTTGTTAAAATGGGATTTTTACATCTGAAATAATTTTAAGGAATCTTAATTAGTGATCAAGAAGACAGAAATCTCTAAGTATTTCAAATAGAGGGTTAGTCATTAGCAGTTCAGGGTCAACCTAAGGGAAAATAGGTCATATGAAGCCAGGCTAGTCTACTTCCAGTTCACCCTGCTCATTGTGTAACCCTTAGGAAGATCTTTATATCCTAATTCTGTGAAGCCATCAGAATTATTTCTCAGCTTTTCATCCTCTCAACTACTGCTTCTGAAATTGGCAGATATATAAAAGCAAAAGCAGCCCAAAAAAGACAGGCTCAGCAATCTGGGCTTCCTACTTCTCTTGTACTTTGGATCCATAGTTCTTTACTATGTTTTTAGCTCTCTGATGGCTCTGAGCAGATTATTAAAAAACAAATCTTTTGTCCAGTTTCTCTAGATTTTTTTCAGCAAAGTTAGAATTATTTAGTTCCCCATTTTTGGATGTAGAAGTATTTCTTAAATGTAGTAGTGGTATTTTATTGAAGTAGCAAAAATCGAGGTGAGCCTTGAAGTAATGGTATCTTTAGGTCAAACTCTATGAAACAAATATTTAAAAAATGATATGTCAAAGATTTTATTAGTAGAAAATACCTATTAAATATATGGTACAGAGTAAAACCATGAGTGAGTTTACAGAAATACAAGCTGTTAAAGCAAGGGCAATGGAAGACTTAACATTTTTCTGTTAATACTTATTTTGTGGGCTTCCCTGGTGGCGCAGTGGTTGAGAGTCCGCCTGCCGATGCAGGGAACACGGGTTTGTGCCCCGGTCCGGGAAGATCCCACATGCCGTGGAGCGGCTGGGCCCGTGAGCCATGGCCGCTGAGCCTGCGCGTCCGCAGCTCCACAACAGGAGAGGCCACAACAGTGAGAGGCCCGCGTACCGCAAAAAAAAAAAAAAAAAAAATTATTTTGTGTTTGCTTATTCATTAGTCATTTGATAACATTTAGCTGCATACATACAGTAGCAGGCACCAAAGATTTAAGAAAAACTATGGGAGACAAAAAAAAACTTTAAATTTTATGTTTTGTTATAAAGGATTATTTTTTAAAATGTTTTATCTGTAAAAGATTGTCTTCGAATCTGTGCACTATTCTGCAGGTCAGGTGAAGAGAATCATATTTGGAAATAATGTTGAAGGTTAAGAATTGCTTTGTTAAGGTATAGCATTTTTCTGAATAATGGAAAAATAAATAGCAACAAAATATAAGTTGGATTATTTCTTGGTCAAGACATATTATAAGGTTTGCCTTTGCAGAGAGAATATCCTGAGGTGGAGGAAGCTAATCATGTTTTACTGATTTCTTGGTGATCCTCTGAGATTACCTGACACCACATTGGTAGTTGAAGTTGACAAGGCTGCCTTCTCTTGGGTTTGGCGAGTAATGCTATGCTGTTCGGGTGTTTGAAATAAATCTTTAAAATATAATAATGATTTTTAGATAGTAGTTGGTCTTACAATTTGTTTTCCCTTAAAATAAATATTAAAAATGAAAATTCTTTTCTCGAAGATGAAAGTTCTGTTTGCTTTCTTATTTTTTATTTTTATTTTTGGCAGTTCGCGGGCCTCTCACTGTTGTGGCCTCCCCCGTTGCGGAGCACAGGCTCCGGACACGCAGGCTTAGCGGCCATGGCTCACGGACCTAGCTGCTCCGCTGCATGTGGGATCTTCCTGGACTGGGGCATGAACCTGTGTCCCCTGCATTGGCTGGCGGACTCTCAACCACTGCGCCACCAGGGAAGCCCCTTTTTGCTTTCTTTAAAAAATCCCTTCACATCATTTTAAGTGATAAGGAGCTAAATTTTTATATATCACATTTTTAGAGGAAAATAAACACCTTTCTTTTTTTTTTTGCTGCGTTGGGTCTTCGTTGCTGCGTACAGGCTTTCTCTAGTTGCGGCGATCGGGGGCTACTCTTCGTTGCAGTGCTTGGGCTTCTCATAGCAGTGGCTTCTCTTGTGGAGCACCGGCCCTAGAGTGCATGGGCTTCAGTAGTTGTGGCTTGCGGGCACTAGAGTGCAGGCTCAGTAGTTGTGGTGCACGGGCTTGTTGGCTCTGCGGCATGTGGGATCTTCCCGGACCAGGGATCGAACCTGTGTCCCCTGCATTGGCAGATGGATTCTTAACCACTGCGCCACCAGGGAAGTCCCAATAGCTTTCTTTTTCATAGACACTTATTAGAGCATAAAACATACATAAAGTACACAAATCAAGGTGTATAGCTCAGTGTTAACCGAAAGTGTAACCACATCCAGGTTAAGAAATAGAACATTACTTGCATCCCAGAAGCTTCTTCATGCTCCTATTCATAACTCCTATAGGGTTATTTTCTTCTTCCTCTCCAAAGGTGATCATTATTCTGACATAAAGCCATCTTAATAGTCAATGAGAATAATTACAGCCGTTGTGACTTGCAAAACTTTTTGTCAATACATTACACTCTTTCAATAGAAATGTATAGGGAAGTAAAATAAATGGTAAAACTAATATTCATTTAATACACTGTAATTTATAACATTAGAAACATTGAGAGTTTGAGTTTTATTTCTTTGTAAAAAAACTTATCAAGAGTAGTTTGAACAGTGTTTGTCTTCTTCTTGAAGCAAGCATCTTTTTTATGCCTTGGTGAATGGTCATACGTACTCCATTCTGAGTTTGGATCAGTTTCCGACATTTTATCCTTTGCATTTTCATTGTTGTGAAATTTCTCTAAGAGTTCCTTTAATGTGAATTTTTTTGTTAGCCTCACTTCCTCTGGGACATCTTCATCCTTTCTGTCACAGTCCCTTTTGTTGTTTGCCTTCAATAAGCTTGCCTTCACCAATTTCCTGAGGCTGTATATCTTGAAGGCAATATTGTCAGCATTCCTATGGCCACATGTTTCTTCGGTTAACTCCATTTATGTTCAACTTGAATTCCACTCCTACCATTGTCACTTCTTTGTTTCTTGGCTGCACTTTTGTCTTTGTTGACTAATTCTCTTTCAATTATCCATTTTTATAAAATATCACGTGGGTTTATCACTGGGAACAAGAAGGCAACAAAACTACATGCTTTGTTGTCTGTGTATGAACTGAGTAACAGATGCACCGTGATTAATCCAAAAGCCTTTGAAAAATGCAGTGCGATTCGTCACTGATGATGTGCATTTGCTAGTCCTGTGGAGATTTGTGGACTGAGAGCTAGCAGCTTTGCACCCATTTATATTCCCATCCGCAACACATGTGAATTTCAGTTGTTTCACATCCTTGTCAACACTTAGTATTTTCAGTGGTTTTTTTAAAATTTGAGTTAATAAGTATGAATACTTATTATGAATTATGTAGGCATTATTCCTCTTAATCCATCATTCCCATTTTATAGATGACGAAACAGGCACAGAGAAGTTAAGTAACTGTCACACCTCTCCCATGGTAACCAAATGATGAAGCCAGGATTTGAACCCTGGCAGACTTGTTCCAGAGTCTGTGCTCTTAACTATTGGACTGTATATAAATTAAAGATTGAAAATAGAGTAGAAAATACTTTACTTGAAAATGTAACATATAATTTGAATGTTTAGAAGAGTTGAAGGAATTTTAATACTTGAAGTTAGGTATGTTATAAAGTAACATTTTAGAATTGTTAAGTGGTTCCAAGAAAGCTTTAGAATGTTTCTTCTTATTTCTTAAACTGATAGATTAAATTTGAGTGAGTGTGTGTGTGTGTGTGTGTGTGTGTGCCCGTGTGGGTGCATGCACGTGTGTCTGTCTCAGGATTTCTGAACTTTGACACTATTGGCATTTTGAGCTGGGCAGTTTTTTATTGAGGGGGGTCTGTCCTGTTTATTGTAGGTTGTTTAGCAGCACCCCTGACCTTTACCCACTAGATGCTAGTAGTATCCCCCTGTTGTGACAGTAAAAAATGTCATGTCTTCAGATATTGCCACATGTCCTGCTTGGAGCAAAATCACTGTCACTTGAGAACCATCAATATACTAAGGAGCCTCACTTAATAGAATCCTTTTTTATCCTTGCATATATTTTGACTGTTTTTCATATACATAATTTGGATAAGTAGGGTTTTTTTGCATTTAGAGTATCAGATTCTCAGAGCAGTAATAATAGTTGTACTCCTCACTTGAGTACGTTAAGCATCAGGAAACTGTTTCTAGAGGTTGCTTTTCCTCTTTGAAGTATAATTACAGCTACTTAATTACTGTGGAGAATATTAGCTATCCAGATTTCTTTTTGGATTGGAAGGTTGGTGTTGGAGGGAGGTGGCTTTGAGTAATGGCAGATCAATTTTTAAAATCTAAAATAGGGAACTTAGAATATTGACATCACAAAATATTTAGTTACATAAGTTTTTCATAATAGTCAAACTGATTTACTAAATAATTGTGAAATATTTGGTCTTCTACTTGATAAATAGGAACTATCAATCAATGAAATGAAAGAAAAAAAAAGCTTAACAACTAATTTCTAATTAAATAAAAATAAAAAATTAAAACTTACATTATGAAGTACTACAGTCACATTATAGAAATCATCTGAAAAGAAAGGAAAAAATTCCTTGATTTTACTAGGAATAAGTTTACAGAAGAAAGCACTGTTGACTTTCTGTTGAATTACATGCTTTAAAAACTCATTGCACTCTCACATTACATTTTATGCCAAAGAAATAGGAGTAAGTGAAAGGGTTTTGTTTAGGTATAAGGTAAAAGATACAAGGTTGCTCAATTTGTCTTTGCCATATTATCTTAATTTAAAGAAAAAAAGAGCAAAACAGCTAAGCCCTTGTAGTATATCCATTTTTACCTAAGTCTGGCATGAATTATAGTGGAAGACAAAAATTTAAGAAAATTAAGACTCAGTTGTGTCATAAAACTAATATGACGTGCACCAGTGATATATATTAAGACACCCATCTTATTTATGGATTACTGGATTGTTTTGATAACCGTGACTTTTTTCTCAAAGAAACTCTTCTGGTTGACACTTGAAACCAAGTGCAAACTAAATTAAGCAGGTGTTACGCCAAGAAAAAGAAGGAATTCAAAGTATTGTGTAGCATTTTGTAACTTTAGATTGAGCCTAGAAAAAGTGAGATTTGTACAGAATATAAATAGAGGAAGAGAGAAAGGAAACTTGTTATTTAAAGATAAGAAAGGCATTCTGACAGTCAGTGTGGACCTTGAAGTCTAACTCTGTTTTATGGACTAGAGTAGTATTTTTAGGACCAGTAAATCCCTAGCAATTTCCAGCCCAACCCAAATTGTGTATTATGATGAGGCTTATATATCCCACCCTAGTTTTCACTATTGGATGGGATCATTTGCCTATTTGATAGGAAAAAATTAAAATAACTTGAGTTATATTAAATATTTAGTGAGATGATACATTTGTCTTTCATTGATTTATCTTCATATCCTTCATCTACTTTTTATTGGTGTTTTCATCTTGTTCAAAGGTTTGTCAACATTCATTAAATTATTAAAGACTAACATTTAAGATTGCCATCAGATGTTGGAATTTTCCCTCTTAATTGGAAATTTGCTTTAAATCTAATTACATTTTCAACTTTAGGCTCTTTTTTTGTATGTAGTTTAAACTTGGTATTTTGATACACAGTGGTTTCTTCCTGTAGACTTATAATTATTTAGTATCTTTTAAATATATAGATATATATATATAGAGAGAGAGACAGACAGACAGACAGACAGACAGACAGACAGACAGGTCTTTTTCTCCTATCCCTTCCTTCCAAACATTTAGCTTTTTAGTCAGCCTGAATTTGTCATGGTATGTGTTAAAGGAAAGAGAATCTATCACCCTCTTCCCCACATTGTCTCAAAGTTAGGTAAAATATTTTATAACTTGAGGATCCATGTGTTTGGGGGAAGGTTAAAAATAAGATAATGGATAATGAAAAGACTAAAGCTTAAAACTATAGTCATAGATACCATATTCATCGCAAAGTTGCTGTGCTTAAAGGAGTTAGGAAGTAAATTAAGATCAAAGGCCATACATGAGCAGATGAACTAATTTTTGGGTCTGTGTCTTCCTGCAGAGAATGCTCTGAGAAGTGTCACTGTAAATAAAGGTGTTTAATTTTATTAAACTCAGCGTTTCCCACAGTTGTGGCTTAGTATTTTGTGGAACATATTTTGAGAAAGGCTTTTTTATATTATAAGTAAATAAATATTAAATTTTTATATTTACAATTACATTATAAACATATAAAGTCAGGTCTCTGGTAGAAAATATGAATCAGCCAAAACATATTTCTATCATTATGTAATGAATTTGCTCTCCAAAATACAATTAAACTTCTAAAGCATAAAAATCTTGAGATATTTGCAAGGGGTAGGGTGAAAAAAATCCCCATACTTTTCTTTGTGTTCTGTGAGAAAAAGGAAGCTATAGGTAAACTTTTTATTCTTTAATAAATTGTGTTTGGAAACCTTCAGGAAGTACATACTTGACATTGGGATCAGCAAATTATAACTCATGGGCCAAATCTGACAAGCTGTCTATTTTTGTAAATAAAGTTTTATTGGAACACAGCCACACACATTGGTTTACATATCATCTGTGGCTGCTGTTGTGTTAGAGTAGAGTGTTGAGGAGTTGTGATGGAGACCATATAGCCCACAAAACCTAAAATATTTGTAGTTGGACCTTTAAGCAAATGTTTGTTGACCCCTAGTCTAGCGAATGGCTATTCTGCCTACTTTTCACTTTATATGTGTTTCATCTGTGTACAGAACTCCATAACTGCCATTCTTTACATTGAATTATCCACAGTTCATCTTCTGTAAAGCAAATTGCTTAGGAAGTCAAGTGGAAGTCTTGTTCTGGAGGTTTTATTATTTTGAGTAGGTTTTAAACTCTTACAAACATGTAAGATTTCATAGTTTTTCTGAATGACAAAGCTATCAAGCGGTTGTATTGGCACGCTTAGCTAATTTCTTGAATAAGCCTTTATACTGATTTGATGGAAATCATAGTGGGGTAATACTGTCAATAGAATTAGCTAACATCTATTGAGTGCTGTGTACCAGGCCCTGTTCTAAGTGCTTTACATATAATATCTCATTTACTCCTTGCAGCTGTAAGTAGGTACTGTTATTATCCCCACCTTGTAGATGATGAAATTAAGGCATAAGGAGGTTAAGTAACTTGTTCAAGGTCATGGAGTCAGTAGTTACTTTGGGAGGGGCTTTTAGTACTTAGGAGGCTAGTTCACAGAGGGCCTTAAAAGTCTCTTTCCTTCCTCTACTACTTATGCTTCTGTTAAGTCCTATACATAGGGCTAGTATTATATTTGAAATGTAGGTGCTGTATAATTCTGTAAACGCCAAGAAAACTCTCTGACTCATCATTGTGTCCTTGGCACCAACATATGATGCCTTCACAGAGCAGTTAGAGTGATCATTGTAAATGTACATCAGATCTCTCTACTGCCTCATTCTTTGTTGGGTTCCATCCCCTCTGTTATATCTCTGCTCAGATATTACCTTCTCAGAGATGTTCTTCCTGATCATCCCATCAAAAATAACCTCCCTCACATCTACCTTTCTTTAAACTGTCTGTCAATCTGAAATGTTGTATTTATATGTCTTCTCCATTGCCCAATGAGGGCAAAGACTTGGTCTTTTAGTATCAAAGTAGAGTGGATATATTTTCTCTTGTTCTTTCCATCCATTTTCTGCAACAGGAGCCTAACTTCCAAGCGTTGAAACCACTTACCTCCCAACTCACTTGCCTCCTAATTCCTTGATTCTTGAGATGAGTTCTGGGCATACTTCTTGCTCCTTATTACCTCCTCCAAGCCACAGTTCCAGTGTCGTCTCTGAACTTCTCCATTTGTACCACCTGTCCTCATCTTTGTACTCTTTGATGAATTTCCAGGACCCCATTTCTTGTTCCTGGATTATTATAGTTTCTGGCATATAGTCTTCTCCTCCATCCCTCCCTGTCCTGATTTGATGATGCTTTTAATTAACACCAGTTCTTTCTTGTGTTTTCAACTCTTTAGCTCTCCACTGGCATGGTCAAACCCTACAATCAGCATCCCTGGAAAATGTTCTGCCTCTATCATTAGCCCTGAGTTTCTGTTTTTGTCTTAAAGATACCATATTTATATGTACACAGCTCTTAGACGTTAGTCTAGTTCAGTCCTTCTCAAAGTTTCCTGTGCATCAGAATCACCTGGAGAGCCTTGTTAAAGCCTGGAATCCTTGGTCTCACTCCCAGAGATTCTGATTCAGTAGGTGTGGTTTGATGCCCTGAATTTGAATTTCTGTCACCTTCCCAAGGTAATGCTGATGAAGGTCTGGGGACCTGCATTTTGAGGAACACTGCTCAAATGAATACATTCCCCCAAAGGACAGATACTTTCCACTCTGCCTTAAGTGTCTGTTCATGTCCTTACTTTCTTTACCTTCTATTAATGACATCTAGAATTATGTTACTGAGGTAAAGGACTTCTGAAGAGAGATTTCTCATATTTTTTCTTCTTGAAATGAAAATTTTCCTCTTTATCCTTTTTGTGTTCTTCTCTTCTTGCCTTCAGTGCTATTCTCTTCTACTTAAGTTCCTTTGTCCCATTTCTTCCTGGTGATTTTTGGCTCCTTTTTCAGTTACCATTTTTGTGTCTTGGTTTATCAGGTTCTCCATCTATAGGAAATTAGCCTTTTCCCCCCAACTTCCAAATATGACCAAGTAAGCCCCTTTCCTCAGAGTATTGTCCCAATTCTCTTCCTTCTTCCCTCTGCCAAACTTTTTTTTTAGAAGAAAAGTAATAGTTTAACTCCGTTAGTAGATAGGTCGTAATTTCTTATAGTCTGATTTGGTTTCCAAAGTTTTACTGGACAGCCCACTCACTGGTCATGTGACTCTTAGGTTTTAAATATGAAGATCTGTTCCAGCCTCTGCAGTATTTGATATTAACTACATTTTCCCTTTTCAAAAATTTCTTCCTTTGTTTTTTAGTTACTGCTTTTTTAAGTTTTCACTGTTCTGACTGCTTCTCTTCTTGTTTGCATAATATCCTTTAATCCTTCTCTACTTTTTCTTGAAGGTTGGAATGCTTTTCCCACCATCTAAATATGTGCTGTTCATATGGGAGCCACTAGCTGAATGTGCCTGTTGAGCACTTAAAATGTGGCCAGTTCAGACTGAGATATTGTGTAAGTGTAAAATACACACTGGATTTTCAAGCTGTAAGATGAAAGGGAGAATATAAACTATCTCACTAAATTTTTTAATATTGATTACATGTTGCTAATATTTTAGATATATTGGGTTAAGTAAAATATTGCTAAAATTAATTTCACCTGTTTCTCTTTACTTTTGAAATATGACTACATCATCTGTGCCTTGATTATATTTCTCTTAGACAATATTGATCTAAATTTCACCTTTGCTTAAAGACTCCTTGGTCAGTTTTTCATCTATTAATATGTATATATGTCTCTTCTAAATTACAGTACCAGCTTTTTGGAACATTTACTCCCCATCCCCCCAATTAGATATTAAGCTTCTTCAGAGCCAGAGTAATTCCTCATAGTGCCTTTCATATATTGGGACATAGATATATAGATATGAAAAAATATGTATACATACACACATGAATAAATGACTTGGCTAATATTACCACTTTATCAAAGTAGTACCATATACTTATGGTAGATGATGCCTATGGTGATGTTTTTGTTTAATCTGATGGTCAGTAGGAGATGTTGATGTGAAGGAGAGGAGAGACGTTGCTCTGCTCTGAGATGTTGAAATCTGACATGCACTTCCCCCATGTGTATCTAGCCACCCCAAGCCACTCTGATAGCTCTGAACTGTGCTGTTGTGATTTTACTGCCATCTGGTGTCAGAATTAGGAAACTGTAGTTCAGTATTTCATCCTTCCATTCCCTCCAGAGAAAATAGGCAGTCTTTCCTCTGAATGTGGGCCTGTTCTTCTCCATTTCCTGAGTAAGTTATCAGGAAGAGCTCATTTACTTTCGCTGTATGAAACCTTTATTCTCCTTCTTGGAGCACTCTTTCATTGCCTTCCCTGATAACTTACTTACCTGTACCTCATGTTTCTGTGGCCACTCTATTCTCAGCCCATTTCCTTCTCAGTGTGGCAGTTTTCTAACCCTAGATTCTGGGCCTTCTGCACTTTTTATCCTTTGTTTTCATCTATACCCAAGGCTTTTAAATACTTCCTGTTTACAGACAAGTTTATAGTTATAGCCAAAAATCTCTTCTGATATTATCACCAGTATCTGTTGTTGCCTACCAAGATATTACATGAGCATCTCAAATATAGCACTGTCAAGTCTAAATGTGGATCTCCCACCCTGTCCCTATTTCTCAGATCTATTTTTCTTATTTTAGTAATCCATCGTGGCCAGAATTCTGGGTATCATCTTGTCATCCACCATCTCTCACACTCATTAGTCAAACATTTACCTTGTCTCGTTGAGTCTACAAAACTGCACTCTTGTGCATGTTGAATTTGTGACCCTTCCACTGCTCCCGCCTTATCTAAGTCACCACTGTCTCTTGCTTGGACTAAGTAGACTCCTGGTCTCCCTGCACACACCATTGGCTACATGTTTTATCTGTATGTTTAATATCAGCCTCTCCCACTAGCCTGAGAGTTCCGTAACGGCAGGGACTGCATGCATGTGGTTCACCATTGGGTCCCCAGTGCCTGGTACAGTTCCTAAAATCTGTGTAATACATATATAGCTACTTACTTCAGCTCTCAGTGATATTCATATGATTCCTATAGCTTTAGTGATTGAACTTGAATATATTGGAATTTCTTTAATGCTTTATTTCAGTATTAGTATTTTGTCTGAGTTTATTTATCATAAATGAGTTTTAACTGTTTTCTACTTTTGCATAGAGAAAATTATATCTGGAAAGAGGATATAGTTTGGGTATTAATCAGTTAATGACAATAACCTACTTATATATTGTGGACTACCAGTCAATATGCTGAAATTATTTTCTGAGCAGTTGAAATTTCATACAATTGGCTCATCTTTTTACCATTCTTCTGTCTGAAGATAATGGTCTCTAATTTTAATATGGAGGTACATTTGCTAAATCTTCAATTAAAACCTGTTTGACTCCAAGTGTTCTTTTAAATAGAGGCTTGTGTCTTTTTTAAAAAAATTAATTAATTTATCTGTTTATTTTTGGCTGTGTTGAGTCTTCATTGCTGCGCGGGCTTTCTCTAGTTGTGGTGAGCGGGGGCTGCTTTTCGTTGCGGTGAGTGGGCTTCTCATTGCGGTGGCTTCTCTCATTGTGGAGCACAGGCTCTAGGCACACGGGCTTCAGTAGTTGTGGCACGCGGGCTCAGTAGTTGCGGCTCACGGGCCCTAGAGCGCAGGCTCAGTAGTTGTGGCGCATGGGCTTAGTTGCTCCATGACATGTGGGATCTTCCCGGACCAGGGCTTGAACCTGTGTCCCCTGCATTGGTAGGTGGATTCTTAACCACTGCGCCACCAGGGAAGTCCGAGGCTTGTGTCTTCATAGTTGTATTTAATAATTTTAATTTGCTTTACTGTTATAAAGATAGTTTTGCTTTATAAGTGTTTATTATTTGGGCTTTCTGCTTTGAGTTGATGATATTGCTTAATAAGGAAATTTAATTTATAAAAGTAAAGATGATATAAAAAGTTGGTATTTAGAGATTGGCAACAATCTGTTGTAAATTCAGAGAGCAAGGATTTTGTAGGTATATACCAGGGTTTCTCAACCTTGGCATTGTTAACACTTTGGGTTGCATAGGATTTTACTGTGTATATGTGTGGGTGTTGTCCTGGGCATTGTAGCATTTTAGGAGCATCCTGCCCCTAACCACTAGGGGCATTCCCTCCTCTCCAGTTGTAACAACAAAAGTGTCTGTAGATGTTGCCAAATTATCACGGGGGGCAGCAGGGAATCACACTAGTTGAAAACCAGTGGTACTTAGAAGAGGGTAGTAGACCATGAACTGTCTCATTGGGGAAATCTTTGGCATTCTCTAGGTGTCTTTGAGAGTATGGTAGCTGTGTGGTATGTTGTTGGTAGCAAGCAGAAGTAGAGACTATATGACTTTCTCACATTAAAAAATTTTTGTGCTTGCTTAAAGTAAAGTAACTTTTGCACTTAACCACCTTGTTCTACCCCAAACTGAAAAAATGACATAATTCACTGATAAAGTTTCATTTTGTTGACTGATTTCAGAAGTTAGGTGGTGGTAGAAAAAGGGGACATAAATTACAACACAAACAATGGTTTGTAACCAGAGCTTTTGCCATTTGTGCTTGTATATATAAAGTATAGGATATAATTAACTTATTTTATTTTTTCTTCAAAGGGGCATGAGAGATGGCTTTAGAAGAAAAAGTTTCTACTCTTCCCATTATGTGAGAGACCGGTCTCCTCATAAAAGAGACACTTCTTTTTTCAGAGAATCACCTGCAGGCCGAAAGGATTCTCCACACAGCAGATCTGGCTCCAGTGTCAGCAGTAGAAGTTACTCCCCAGAAAAAAGCAAAACTTACCCTTTCCATCAGTCTCAACATAGAAGTATGTATTTTTAAGAGTTCTCTTTTTTTTTTTTTTTGCAACCTCCACTGATAAGAATGTATTGAGTCAGATTGCCTTATATGTGTTATATTATTTTTAACTCTTTATTTGAAAATTTTCAAACTTACAGAAAAGTTGAAAGAATAGTATAATGAATGTCATGCACACACGCACACACACATGCACATTTTGAAACCATTTCAAATTGCAGTCTGTATGACATTTCACTTCTAGTTCTTCAGCGTGGAAGAGGTTGTAATCATGTTGGAAAGTCACACACCTCCTGTATTTTCTGCTAATTCCTGAGCTGATCCAGCCTCTTTAATCTTCTGTCACTAGGGGAAATCTATTTATATTTTTCATGAAAAATATTAATGGATCCCCCTAAATATAAGGTATAGCCTTATAGAATTTAGAGCTAAAACCTACCTTAGGTTCATTCTTTCCCAACCTCCAATTTTTTTTTTTTTTTTTAAGTTTGGAGTGCCTGGCCATGCATGGCATTCAGTGCATGTCGTCCTGGCCCAGTTGTTCAGTATGTGTTGGAATAAATAAATGAAGCAACTTTTCTAGGTAACGCTTTCCTGTGTTGTCATTCTAGACTCTACTACCTGCAGTTGAGCTCATTCACAAAACACTTCCTCATGCCTTCTGTATCCAGGGCACTGTGTTAGAACGATGTCCCTGTCACCAAGGAACTAGAATATATATGTGTATTTTTCCCCAACTGGTAACAATTTTATCATTATGTAAATATAACATGTAAAGTATAACTTTGATATAAGGCTCATTATGTCATAAATGAGTTAACATGACATTAGCCGGTCAGGGTAAGAGACTCTCACTCTGGGATGGAAGAACACGCCATGGAGGAAATGACATTTGGGCTTATCTTTTAGTTCAGACTTCTACAGGTGGAGAAGTATCTTCTAGGTAGAAGGAATTATAAGCCAATAATTTTTCTTTCCTTTTTAACTTCCTTCCTTTTAACTGTTTTTTTCAAATAATAAGGTTTTTAGTTCAACAGTCTTTGCCTCCTGCATGTTCAGAGTGATGGAAGATCACTTCAGATCATTAGATTGTCTCCATTGTAGCTGTTGCTGGATTCCTGTATTTAACAAGCATCTGTCACTTGTCTACTGTTTCCGAGCTAGGTAGAGTGGGGTTTCCAAAAGACATATTTTTGGATATATGTGTAAGAATGCCATTTGAAGGATTTAAAACAAACACAGTCACTTACACATGCCTGACTGCTTAAAATATTCTTGGAATAGTTCCAGGTAACTGAAAGTTTTACTGTGGAGTTCAGTGTTAAAAGTTTGGTATTTTCTCCTATGCTTTACTTCCTTTTTCTCCCCTCACCCTTCAAGTGGATAAATAGCCTCTAAGTCTAATTTATGCTCACATGCACAGACCTAAATATCCCAAATTAGCTAGATATACCTTCTAAGACCATATTTTTTTAGATGTGTGTGACTTAAATCCAAATCTATTAATAATTTGGTTAAGAGGAAGAAAGTGTCTTTGGAAACTGATTTTGAAGCCTTTTTAACAAAACATGAGTAAAACGGAAGCTTGAGATCCTTCTTTACAGCTTATAGTGAAGCTATTAAGTTATTTAAGTTACTGTTGAATTAGCCTTTTTTTTTTACATTTCTCCTCTAAAACAGATTCCTAGGGAGGCATCGTCTATCTGCCTTTGGCCTGGTAGTCAGTGCCAAAACTCTAAAATCTCAAGATGAAATGTAGAGTCACACGGTGATGCTCCTGTCTTAGTGTCTGTGATATGCTTTCCCATCCTCTGAGGTCTAATACCTTTAATATCTTGCAGTGATGGAAAGATAACAGAGAAAGTTGGGAGACTAAAATCTGGTGTGAATTGAATGAAATAGAGTGTATGACTTTGTTAATGCCTTCATGTTTATTTTCTTAAGTCATTTAGCTTTGAAAGTAAAGTTCTTTAATCAAGAAAAAAAAGTTTGTTCTGGGAAAACTCTCTTTATGGGTTACTTTGGTTGATTCCTTAGCTGTTTGGGCTGAACTGTTGAAATGTTTTTCTGTACTCCTTTCACTAAATAGTTTTTAGAATAGTTACATGAGATAATCTTCCAAAAAGTTAACAGTAAAAGTCTTGCTTTAAACAATAAAAGGAAAAAGTAATTGTTATTTTACATATTTGTGATAATGGTTTTTGCTTTAAATCTAAATCTCAGAAATGTTGATGGCACCTTACTTTTCTTCAAAAAAGGACTGAGAAATATCATCCTTCAATTATCAGTCACTTAAACTGGGCTAACTAACAATGATGGGTTAATTTAGTTTTCCAATGTACATTGAAATTTTGACAAAGATTTTAAATGTTTCTGTAACAGGTAAAAAATAATTTTCTTATTCCTTACGCCCTCATTTTGTTAATTCTTTTTTAACTTTTAATTTTTTGCTTCTTGTTCATACTTTTCAGAATAATTTTATTTATTTTAATAATCACTAGTAGTTTGTCCATGGTAATTATTTTAGGACTAATTCTTCACAATTGTTCTGTGCATTTAATATATCTGTGCTTAATTATAAGCCACAGAATGATTATTACTTTTTCATCTCAGCTGCTTAGTTCCCATTTTGTGCTTACACACACGCACACACATGTTATTTAATTAAATTTTTTCTGCATAGCCTTTTGGGTTAAATCCTATGGAACTTTGTACTGACATAGACTAATTAGCTTCCTAAATCAAACTGTTTACACATTGTGTTCCACGTTTAAGAATTTTCTGCCTATAACTTAAGTGGACTAACCTGTTCATAATGGTGACTACAATACTATTTTTCATTCCTTATTGTTGTTCATATTTACATGCTAACAGTGTAGGTTGTCCTTCTTAATCTGTTTATTAACACATTATTAAGATACTGTTATAGTTTAAATTGTTTTGTTATGTATACCTTGTGTATTTTTACTTGAATTTTATTTTATTCTAATTAATCTAATGAAACATCTCCCCATTTGTCAACTATCTCTTAGATATTTATTTCCTTTTTCCCTACCTTCTCTCAAATGAATCTCACTGTTTTCCTATCTTATACTTTTGCTATTTACCTTCTGTTTAGGATAATAGCATTAATAATGATCACTATATTTAGTCTCCCATATGGGTATGGGAGACTTTTTGTTAAAGTACTTCCTGTGATGTTTACTGTATCACAGTACAGTCTTTCCATTTTTGTATAGCTCATTTTTAAAAACAGTTAAAATCTTTTCCTGTAATGTCTACTTAATACTAGTTATTTATCTTAGAGCCATAAAGATATTTCTTTTTTTGTTGGAACGGTTTGTGTATTTGAAAAGTACCATCATAATCTTTTCGATTTTTTTTTCCAGGTTTAAATATATTTAGTTCCTTCAGCTGTTACTTTCATTTGACATGGTTTTCAGACCTTTTGCTTTCCTAATTTTCTTTCTATTCCTTTTAAGTCATGATGCCAGAAGTGAACTTTTATTTTGTCAACCATATTGTATTACTGGTCCTTACTGAAACTGCAGGCAACTGAAACCTAGGCCATTTTCACATATATTACTATGAAACAAAAAGCCCTGCAGCCTGTACTTTTTTCAGCTGCAATTACTTGTTTGTAGTTAATTCATTAAAAAAAATATCTGGGAATGATATATTTCATGTAGTTAACTTTGGCTTATAATTCTCTTCCATAAAGGTCTTAAAATCTCTTTAGTGATCGTATGTATTTAGCAGCAGATAAAAAGAGCTTTGTTTTATCTACAAATGAAGTATGCTTTATGTGTTTTGTATTAATCATTAATAATTATGTTGTGTTATAAAGCAGAAACTAACACACCATTGTAAAGCAATTATACTCTAATAAAGGTGTTAAAAAAAAATTCTGTTCAGTAGCATAAGGCACAATATAGAAACCTCTAGGCACCTCTCTCTGTGGACCACAACCATTTATCGGCAGTGTTTGTTGTTATTCAACCAGTTGTGATTCCCCATCTTGTTTTCTTTTCCACTTGAGGATTACAAAGCATTTCCACTATGGAAACAATGACATAAAGATTGCCTTGCTTAGTTTTGTAAATCTGTTGTGGCTCCTAGGGATGATTATGTTAGGTATTTACAAACTCTTTGTTAATTCATTCTAAACATGTCAAATTTACCAGTGATGCTCATATATAAATTAGGTATATGACATTTTTAAAATGTCATTACTATGGAAGATTTGTAAGTTTATTGTTTTTGTTGGTCTGTATCTGATTTTCTATAGCTCTGACTTTGGGCCCAGCCTCCCCTTACTTTCTCAACATCAGCAGCCACTATTAAAAATGAAAGATATTTTTAAGAAAGACTTATTCATCAGTGTTTAATCCTTCTCGAAAGCATATCTTCTACAATAACTGAAAATGTACAAGAATTAAAAATACTATTTTGAGAAGAGTGTATTTGGAAGATAGACTCTATTATTGAACTTAAGTATAATGGGAAAAGGCACATGTCTTAATACCTGTTGGCTGTGAATGAATTTGGAAGTCCACATGAATTTTTGGATCATAGCTGAAATTCCAATAAAATTTAGCGGTTTAATTCTGCCTTTAGAAAGAAGGCTTTTCTGTGCAGGTGTAAGTGATAATGGGATTATGGAAATAAGACTTTACCATCAGATTATGTTTATTAGGCAGTAAGAACCTGTTTTCTTAGTAGCTAAATATTATAGTGTTTCTTGGTTTGAAAGTCATTGTATTTATGTTCAGTACTCATAAAATCATTCAACAAAAATATATTTCATATAAATGGTTTGCCAAGCAAGACCTAGTCTTTGCCCTCTGAGTTTATGATTTAGAGAAGGATACAAATCATTACATGGGAATAGGCATTTTAGGTGATATCTGACGAGTGGGCAGAAGTTGGTGGAAGGATGAAAGTGGAGAAGGATTATTGGGATGAGCTGTTTCATGAGGAATTTAATCTTGGACTGTTAACTGATCCAGGCTGTAAATGTGCTATTGAATTAGATTCTACAATGTATTCTTTTGTGTGAGAATCTATTTATTATATCACAAAGAGCTTTGGCTGTGAGTTTTCTGGGTGAATCCCAGGAGTACAGCTATAGCTTTTCTGGCACCTGAGTGATGGAGGTTCTGAAACAGTAATCAGTTAATGGCATTTTCATATGTGTAGGCATTTATAGCATCCCTGTTGCACATGTTCATAATATGTACAGATGATGTAGTATTTTACTTATATTTTAAAAAGTGAGCCCATGTGGTTGTAACTGATGTATTAAAGGAAAGTTCTCTTCAGAAATGCACTTCCATGTATTCATAGTTAATATGCCTTTATTTCAACTTGTTGGATCTCTTACCTCCAAAAGTTTGTTATTTGTGGGAAGCAGAGGTGGTACAGAGAGAGCTTTTCCTACCCCTGTGTCTGGTTGTTTTTTTGGTGTCTTTACCACAAGGATCATTTTTCTTGTGTCCCCTCCATTTTTCTGTTTCATACCTTCTTTTTTTTTTTCTTGGCTGCACCGCATAGCATGCGGGATCTTAGTGCCCTGACCAGGGATGAACCTGTGCCTTCTGCAACAGAAGTGCGGAGTCCTAACCACTGGACCTCCAGAGAATTCCCTGTTTCATACCTTCTTGAATGAACCAGTAGATCTCTGAGAAATCATGTTCTTCCTAACCAAGAGCCCCAAATTTGCATGTCTTCATCCATGATCCAGAAAAATGAATCATTTCCTCAGCATCCTTATAGCCACCCCATCTTCATTTGTTCATATCTTAATTTCCCCTTTAATTCTTCAGCTATAAAGGAGAGATGAATCTACTACCTGCGCTGTTAAGTTTATTTATTGATTGATAAGACGTTCAGAAGTATCTGGTTTTCTCTTATACATCAGGCACTGTACCAAGAATTTAATAGTTTGCAAGATGTAGCCCCTAATTTTATTATCTCCAGTGATGGTTTTCTTTTTTTTTTTTTTAAGATTTTTTGTTTTTGATGTGGACCATTTTTTTAAAGTCTTTACTGAATTTGTTACAATATTGCTTCTGTTTTATGTTTTTTGGCCACGAGGCATGTGGGAACTTAGCTCCCCAACCAGGGATCAAACCTGCACCCCCTGCATTGGAAGGTGAAATCTTAACCACTGGACCTCCAGGGAAGTCCGTCTAGGGATGGTTTTATTTTTTTTCCTAGCAGTGTATTTTGCTCCTATATGGGTTATCAGTAATTAATAATACTTGATAGGATTGGGTGAGTCTGGTTAAGTTCATCGCTGCTTTCATCAGGAGAACACATCAGCAAGAAAGTATATTTCTGAAAGATCGTATCAGACTTACAGCTATTATATGCAAAGAGACAGCAAATATTGTTAAATTCTTAGAGAACTTTTAAATGTTTATTGTAACATGAAGCTGCTTCTCTGGCTTTCATTTCACCTGTGTGGGAAGCACTTTATACCTAGTCTATGGAACCAGTATTTGAAATTCTTGTTCATTGTCTTCCTCACCATTTATTCTTTCACTCACCAGTACATTGACTTGGATTTTGATTTCCATATTGCCAACTTTAGAATTTTTCTTTCCTGGTTTCTTTCCTTCATCCTACTTTAGAACTCATTTTCTTTAGCAAGTCACAGCAAAGGCAGGAATGTGTTGAGCCTCTTGCCCTACTCTCAAGTAGGAGTTAGTTTCCGCTTACTAAGATCACATGTGAGATGAGTTTGAGGTAATGGCTAAGTGGCCAAGGAGTAGCATTCTGTCAATTAGAAATATAGAAGTGTGAGTGAAAGAAGTGGATTTGAGAGACATTTGTCTTCATAGTATTGGTTGGAGCCATGGAAGAATAACAAAACAAAAAGGATTGAGGATAGGAGGAACATTCATATTTAAGGAACAATAACCAACAAAGAAGAAAGAGAAAGGTAGGAAGATGTAGGATGACAAACAGAAACGTACAAAGGCATGAAAAGCAAATGGTAAAATATTAAGAAGAACTTGTGTATGGATGACATCAGTGAACAACCAGATAAGGATACTGCTTCTTCAACATTCTTGCAAAAGTAGGATGGCAATATTTGTGTGATATTTCTTGAATTTTTTTTTTTTAGTGCAAGGTGCTGACAGTGCCAAAGTGATTCAGAAAATGTATTATTTTCTCAGAAAAAAGGATAAAATTGGCAATTTGGGATCTATAATAGAATAATTTGAAATAAATGATAAGAAAACGTATTGGAAATATAGCTGAGAGCCCCTTCTAGTTTATCTAGGCTATTTAGAAAGCCGATTCCATCTGCATCATTAAGAGTTTGCAGGTAAGGAAACTAACAAAATATTTACAAGATTCTAAGTATGGGATAATTGGGAGATCAAGTAGCTGTGGATTTGTTTATAAGGAAAATCCATATTTGAGAGAGTTTGCATGAAAAGAATTGGCAAGATTTAGTAACAGGCTACCTGTTGAGAACAAGTCAGAATAGCCTTGCAGGTAGCCGTCCTATGCTCAGGGAACTGATATGATATACCATGAAAACTTTCCCAGGTGTCCTTTTTGATTTCTAGTGGTGATTCATCTTTCACTCTTGATTTTTTTGGTGTCATTCTTTAATCCTTTGAATATTGACTTTATGGAGGAGATTAGATTAGATGCTTATAGTGATAAGTAAGATGTGTGATCCCCATCTTTAACTTTTGGTGTCTTATCATAGGATCCTTTTCTCATTTCTTTCTGCTCATGCTGTCCTTGGTTAGCCTCATCTTCATACATCATTGTTGTTGGACCCAATCTTAAACAGAGTTTTTCTCCTATTCTGTTATTTATTTCTCTTTATTGGTGTTTGCTCAGGCAGCCCAACTTGAAAGCAGGGTAGGAAGGTGGTTAGGGTCACCGGCAAATGCTCAGAAGTTCCTGTTCTCATTACTCCTACTTCTGGGTTCTTCTCCTGTTCCTCCTGGGCACAGAGGTTCTGGTGTTAATTCCTCCCTGCCCACCTTTCCCTAGAGTCCGTGCGTGCTGGTGCCTCCTACAAACGGCAGAATGAAGGAAAGCCAGAAAGAGGTGAGTTTTGAGCTAGATTGTGATTTGGGATCGTGAAGGGTGGGGGGCTATAATTTGTAGAGGTTATAGAAATGGGAAAAGTGTATAACTGCTCCATTAGTCTGCTGTTGGAACCAGAGTTGAACAATAGCAGACTCAGGTAGTAGGATTTGGGGAGACATGTGGGTTTGTTGTCTGGGCTAGCCACTCCCAGTCAGCAACTGCCACCTCATGGGAGGTTGAGATCTGTAGAGTAGACAAGTCACTGGCAGAAAGGACCCAACATCAGTAGGATCAGGATATTCCTATTTACCATTTTTGTGCTCTTTCTGCTGCCATCTGTATCATCCTTTTTCTTTATCCTTTGCTTCTTGCCTGTCCCTGCCCTTCATGCCACCGGTATATATGAATATATGTTGATATTTGATAAACCACTGCCCTCTCCTTCAATGTTCCTTTGCTTCTGCACACTGAGATTGGTTGAAATCTGCTTAAACTAGCCTTATGCAGCTAAAATCA
Source organism: Monodon monoceros (assembly GCF_005190385.1). NCBI lineage: Eukaryota > Metazoa > Chordata > Mammalia > Artiodactyla > Monodontidae > Monodon > Monodon monoceros. The sequence goes on from NW_021703783.1 coordinate 31,390,021, forward strand.
TGAAAGATCCTAAGACTACACTTGGACACCATACCTGGCATACCTGTAGAGCTGATGTTTTGTTTGTAAAGGAGGTGCTAAATAAGAGATTAACAGCTGCTTGTGAAAGTTTTTTTGCTGTGTTTAGCTGCTGTGTGCCAGAATTGAGCCTATAATTATGTCTTTAATTAACATAGTGTGCTGTGCTGATTGGTCCAGTTCTTCATCTCTCAAGGAAATACTTAATCAGAATAGACTGGGGAGGTCATTGAATCCTAAGGGTAGAAAAATAATTCATCTTTTCACAAGTTTGTGAGTACCTACTCTTTTCTTAAAGGACTCAGCTTGGTAGGCCTTGGGTATTCGGGAAAAAATGAGCTATGACACTTGTTCCTCTAGGGGCTTTTGGTGCAGTGGGATAGACTGACACTGTCACATTATGATATGGAATTTGCCATGCGCAATGGAAATACAGTAGGGAATGACTAAATAAGCCATGTTCTTAGCCATTTGGGGATGCAGTGATGGTTGTATCATTTTGCTTTTGATTTTTAAGGTCTGTAAGAACTTTTAAACTTGCTTAGTGCGAAAGTCTCTTAATGGTACCACAAGTTAAAAGATTCTAGAGTTAGGTCTTTTTTAAGACTATTGGAGCTTCACAGTTGGAATACTGTGCCTAGAGCAGGAGTTTTCAACCTCAGCACTACTGACATTTGAGGCCGGATAATTCTTTGTTGTGGAGGGCTGTCCTGTGCATTTGTAGCATGTTTAGCAGCATCCCTAACCTCTACTTAACCATGTGCCAGTGGCACTCACCCACTGTGAAAATCAGAAATATCTTCACACATTGCCACGTGTTGTGGGTGCGGGGAGCTGTGGGGGTCATCTTGAGAAAGCCTTTCCGGCTCTGCAGGACATTAGAAAGAGATGTTATTCACTACGTCCCCAGGTGGTTGGAAGCCCTTGACCTCCAGGCCCTTACTTTGCTTGTCTTGACCATAGCAGGAAGAGCTTAAGAGGCTTTTTGACTGAAGCTGGCTTTGCCTCAGTTTCAAGGTCATTTTTTCTCCGCTTTTGCTCTTGACTGCTTTCCTGGCCTTAACCCACTATCCAGTCTCGACCAGTTTCTGTGTCACTCCAAACTTGGTGCTACTTTTTCCTCTTCTCTGTAATTAAAGTTTTCCTAGCACTTGAAAGCAGAGGATATCTGTTACAGTTGACATATAGATAATTTAATGAAACGTTTTTCTGTTAGCAACAGCTCACTGTTATTTTTAAGATTATATTTAACTAAACCCATTTTTGTTGTTGTTTTCATTGAACTAGCTAAAATAATATTTAAATTTATTTTCTGGCTTATATTTCCATAAAAATAATAGTATACATAGAGCACTATGTGAGTGTCTGAAGTGACCAAAGATAAAGTTTAGTGACTTTATCTCATACAGATTTATTTTCCACCATTTAACAAATATTTGGGTACTCATTCATATCAGGTACCGGATTAGTGCTCTATTATAGTTTTCTAGTTTTAATTTTTTTTAAACATTTCATGAATACCTGCTAAGTTTCCTACATACCTTTCTCTTTGAGCTATAGCTTAATTAGCTAATAATTAGCTAATTCTCTTTGGTAGCATCTATATAATAACCTCCATTGGATTTTTAGTGTGTTGTATTAAAAATTAACTTTTTGGAACTTGGAGGAGGAAGTATTTATGATTTTAAAATGTTTTTTGCCTTTCCTGAGGTCTTCTCTGTGGTTCCGTGTTTGCTAACTGGCATTGATATGGCCTAGATTGCCATATATACTGTCCTTTGGTTCTAGGTTATTTGAAATTTTTGATGGTGCCCAGCCTCTAAGACAGATAGGAGGATTTAGATATTAACAGGTTTAATTTAATAATGTAATAAAGATTTCACTATTAAAATAAGTGTATGACTTCCACCCCTTATTCATTTACAAAAACACTCTAGTTGAAAACAAATAAGCTAGAAAATTGCATTTTATATTTTCTTATATAGGTAAAGAAAGACCTGCTCAGTCTTTGAAAACATCAAGAGACACTTCACCCTCAAGTTCTTCAGCAGTTCCTTCATCAAAGGTTTGTTGTACTTCTAAAATCAATTCAAAGAGGAAACACAAAGTAAATGAGATGGATTGTATAATACAGGTGCTTTTATTCTTTACTGTCACACCTAACGGGGGTAATTTGCTGCATTGAAAGCTTGAGTTTCAAGTAACCATAACTTAAAAGTTGCCTCCAGAGTAAATGAGCAGTTTTCTCATAGAATTATTTCCACAGATTATGCTAAAATTAGTATTTACTGATCCCCTTCTCATCTTGACCATAGCCGACTGGAAATGAATATCCAGATGAGGCATATTTGAGAGACTGTGCTTTTATTTTGGAAGTGGGGTAATAGGCAGAGACCTAACATTTATTGTATAATGACTTGATTCTATGTACTATATTATATATTTTCTTCTGTTATTAATTCATATAAAAATTCTATGATGTAGGTAAGTGTATATTTCCATTTTATATAACAGGCTCAAAAGTTAAATAATTTTCTCAAATTATTTCACTGATGAATTCTCCCAAACGTTTAAGAATACCTGTACTTCTCAAACTTCCAAAAGATAGAAGAGGATTGAGCACTTCCAAACTTGTTTTAGGAACCTAGAATTATCCTGACACCAAAACCAGACAAGGACATTACAAGAAAAGAAAACTACAGGCCAGTATCTCTGATGAAGATAGATGCAAAAATCCTCATCCAAATATAAGCAAATCAAATTCATAAGCACATTAAATGGATCATATAACATGATCAAGTGGTATTTATTCCAGGCATGCTAGCATGCATGGTTCAGTATCTGCAGATCAATTAGTGTGATACACCACATTAATATAGTAAAGGATAAAAATCATATGATCATCTCAGTAGATGCTGAGAAAATTTAACATCCATTTATGATAAAAACTCAACAAAGGGGACATAGAGGGAACATGCCTCAACAAAATAAAGGCTATATATGTCAAGCCAACAGCCAACATCATTCTCAATGGCAAAAAGCTGAAAGCATTTCCTCTAGGATCAGGAACAAGCAAGGAGGCCCACTCTCACCAGTTTTATTCAACATAGTATTGGAAGTACTAGCCAGAGCAATTAGGCAAGAAAAAGAAATAAAAGCACCCAAACTGGAAAGGAAGAAGTAAAACTGTCACTATTTGTGGATAACATGATTTTATATGTAGAAAACCCTAAAAAGAAATAAAAGCAAAAATAAACAAATGGGAGCTAATTAAACTTAAAAGCTTTTGCAAAACAAAGGAAACCATTGATAAAATAAAAAGACAACCTACAAAATGGGAGAAGATATTTTCAAATGATATGACCAACAAGGGATTAATATCCAAAATATATAAATAGTTCATATAATTCAATATCAAAGAAGAGGCAGAAGACCTGAATAGGCATTTTTCCAAAGAAGACATACAGATGGCTAGCAGGCATATGAAAAAATGCTCAACATTGCTGATTATTAGAGAAATGTGAATCAAAACCACAATGAGATATCACCTCACACACCCAGGATGACTGTCATCAAAAGGTGTACAAATAACAAATGTTGGAGAGGATATGGAGAAAAGGGAACCCTAGTGTGCTCTTGGTGGGAATGTAAATTGGAAAACAGTATGGGGATTCTCCCCGCCCAAAGAAAAATTAGAACTATCCTATCATCCAGCAAGCCACTTCTAGTTATGTATGCAAAGGAATTGGAAACAGGGTGAGCACATGGCAGCTCTGAGAGTGCAGGGAAGCTCTGCACCCCTTCACTTAACCTTGCCTAAGCATCTTTTATCATAAACTGCCTCCTATTGGCCACAAAACTCAGCCCACGTGTCAACACTGGGAGTTTGGTGTCCATCTGCCATGATGCTTCAGTATGCACGTATGACCACTGCTCATACTGCTCTCATAAGGAGAGCCGCCGAGATGGCAAGGTAGAAAGACCCTGAGCTCATCTCCTCTCAGGAGCACACCAAAATCACAGTTTCCTGCAGAGCAACCATCAGTGAAAAAGAGTGGGACCTACCAGAAAAGATCTACAACTAAAGACATAAAGAAGGAACCACAACGAGACAGGTAGGAGGGATGGACTCACAGTATAATCATATCCCATACCCCCCAGGTGGACAGCCCACAAATTAGAGGATAATTATATTGCAGAAGTTCTTCCACAGGAGTGAGAGTTCAGAGCCCCATGTCAGGCTCCCCAGCCTGGGGTTCTGGCACCAGGAAGACAAGCCCCCAGAGCGTTTGGCTTTGAAGGCCAGCAGGGCTTAATTGCAGGAGCCCCACAGAGTGGGGGAAATAGAGACTTCACTCTTAAAGGGCACACACAAAATCCCATGTGCAGTGGGACCCAGGGCAAAAGCAGTAATTTGATAGGAGCCTGGACAAGACCCACCTACTGGTGTTGGAGAGTCTTCTGGAGAGGCAGGGAGCAGCTGCGGCTCACCCTGGAGACATGGACACTGGTGGCAGACATATTAGGGAACGCTCAAACACATGAACACTGTTGCTGGCTGCTGTCATCTTGGCTCATTAGCACCAAGACCTGGCCCCACTCAGCAACCTGTAGGGATCAGTGCTGGGGTGCCTCAGGTCAAACAACTGGGCGGGGACACAACCCCATCCATCAACAGACAGCCTGCCTAAAGACTTCCTGACCTCTAGACACACCCCTAGACACAGCCCTACCCACCAAAGGGCCAACACCCAGCTCTAACCACCAGAGGACAGGCACCAGCCCTTCCTGCCAGGAAGCCTACACTAGCCTCTAGACCAGCCTCACCCACCAGCAGAAGCAAGCCAGACCCTACCCTGGGACCAGCTATGCCCTGGCCCTGACCACTAGTGGGCCAACACAACCTTCGGGACACCCCAGACCCCATACCCAACTGTTTCAGGAACTTGCCTCTCCCTACTCCAGCAATCTGAAATGAGCTCTGGGATCCCTGGCCCTGCAGCCAGACTCCAGGAAGCAGTTCTGCTTGCCAGTAGTCCGGCACTAACCCCGGATCTGGCTTCACCTGCCAGTGTGTGGGCAACAGCTCTAGAGTCTTTGAGACCCTGACTCTGCCCACCAGGGAGCCAGCACTAGCTCTGGGGCCCCCAAGGGTTCTGCAACCAGCCACCTTGTGACCAGGCCCCACTAAACAGTAGCCAGCAGCATCTTCACAAGGCAGGGCCTGGCAACCAACTGGACTGGGGGGCAGCCAACTGGACTAGGGGCCAACCAAGCCTACCAGACTACCCACGTAGTTAGCCCACCATGACAGGAGGACCCACACAGCCCTTTTAGGGGGAACGCCTAGAGCATATAGCTTAGGTGATGAGGGGCGGGGGGAGTGTACTGCTAGGACACAACGGATGTCTCCTACAGAAGGCTACTTCTCCAAGGTGGAGAAACATAACCTACCTACCACATACATAAAAATACAAAGAGCAACTTAGACAAAATGAGGCAGCAGAGGACTATGTTCTAGAAAGGAACAAGCTGTAACCCCAGAAGAACTAAGTGAAGATAGGCAGTCTACGTGTAAAAGAGTTCAGAGTAATGATCATAAAGATGATCAAAGAACTTGGGAAGAGAATGGATGCACAGAGTGAGAAGTTAGAAGTTTTTAACAAAGAGTTAGGAAATATAAAGAACAGCAGAGGTGAAGAATACAATAACTGAAATAAAAAATGCTAGAATGAATCAATAGTAGACGAAATGATACAGAAGAACGGATCAGTGAGCTGGAAGAGAGAGTAGTGGGAATCACTGCCACTGAACAGAAAAAAAAGAATGAAGAAATTAGGACAGTTTAAGAGACCTCTGGGACAACATGAAGCACACTAATATTCCCATTATAGGGGTCTCGGAAGGAGAAGAGAGAGAGAAAAGGGAAGAGAACGTATTTGAAGACATAATAGCTGAAAACGTTCTTAATCTGGAAAAGGAAACAGTTACCCAAGTCCAGGAAGCGCAGAGAGCCCTGTTCCGGATTAACCCAAAGAGGAACCTGCTGAGACACATAGTAATCAAAATGACACAAATTAAAGATAAAGTGAGTATTAAAAGCAGCAAGGGGAATGCAACAAATAACATACAAGGGAACTCCCATAAAACTGTCAGCTGATTTTTCAGCAGAAACTCTGCAGGCCAGAGGGTAGTGGCACGGTATATTTAAAGTGATGAAAGGGAAAAACCTGTGACCAAGAATACTTTACCCAGCAAGGCTGTCAGTCAGGTTTGATTTAAAATCAAAGGGTTTACAGACAAGCAAAAGCTAAAAGAATTCAGCACCACCAAACCAGCTTTACAACAAATGGTAAAGGAACTTCTCTAGGTGAAAAAGAAAAGGCCACAACAAGAATACAAGAAAATTATGAAATGAAAAAGCTTACCAGTAAAGGCAAACGTACTGTAAAGGTAGGAAATCATCTACACACAAAGCTAGTAAGGAGGTTAAAAGACAAAAGTAGTAAAATCATCTGTATCCACAATAAGCAGTGAAGGGATACACAAAACAATTAGATGTAAAATAAGATAAAGACAGTAATCGTGAGGGGAGGAGGGTACAAATGCAGGGTTTTAAAAATGCATTTGAAATTAAGAGATCAGCAACTTAATATACTGTTATACAGAAACCTCATGGTAACCACAAACCAAAAATCTATAATATATATACACACAAAAAAGAAAAAGGAATCCGAACATAATACTAAGATTAGTCATCAAATCACAAGAGATGAGAAAAAATGAAGAAAGGGGGGGGAAAGGTCTACCAAAATGGCAATACGAACATACATATTGCTAATTCCCTTAAGTGTAAACAGACTAAATGCTCCAACCAAAGACATAGAGTGGCTTCATGGATACAATAACAAGACTCATATATATGGTGTCTACAAAAGACTCACTTCAGATCTAGAGATACATACAGACTGAAAGGAAGGGCATGAAGGAAGATATTCCATACAAATGGAAATCAAAAGAAAGCTATATAAGTATAGCAGTACTTATATCAGACAAAATAGACTTTAAATAAAGACTGTCACAAGAGACAAAGAAGGACACTACATAATGATCAAAGGGTCAATCCAAGAAGAAGATGTAACAGTTGTAAATATATATGCTCCCAACATTGGAGCACCTCAATGTATAAGGCAAATATTAACAGACATAAAAGGAGAAATCAATAGTAACACAATAATAGGAGGGGAGTTTAACACCCCACTTATTACATCAGTGGACAGATCATCTAGACAGAAAATCAATAAGGAGACATAGGCCTTAAATAACACATTAGACTAAATGGACTTAATTAATTTATAGAGAGCATTCTATCCGGAAAGCAGCAGAATGCATATTCTTTTCAAGTGCACATGGAACTTTCTCCAGGATAGATGACTTGCTAGGCCACAAAACAAGCCTTGGTAAATTTAAGAAAATTGAAATCGTATCAGACATCTTTTCTGACCACAAGGCTATGAGAGTAGAAATCAACTACAAGGGAAAAACCTGCAAAAAACACAAACACATTGGAGGCAAAACAGTATGCTACTAAACAACCAATGGATCACTAAAGAAATCAAAGGAAATGAAAACAGTGTTTCAAGGAGACATCTGCATTTTTTTTGGCGGGGAGAATTGAACCTGGCCCATGGCAGTGAAAGCCTTGAATCCTAACCACTAGGCCACCAGGGAACTCCCCTTCATTTCTTTGTTCATTGCAGCATTATTTACTATAGCCAAGATGTGGAAACAACCTAACCTGCCCTCAATGAATGGATAAAGAAAATATTGTATACATACATGATGGAATATTATTCGACCATGAAAAAGGTGAACATCTTACCATTTGTGACAAAATGGATGGACCTTGAGGGCATTATGCTAAGTGAAATAAGCCAGACAGAGAAAGACAAGTATTCTATGATCCTGATGACATGTGGAATCTAAAAAAGTCAAATTCACAGAAAGAAGGGTTGTTACCAGAATCTGGGGGACGGGAGAAAAGGGGAGATGTTGGTCAAAGATTATGAACTTGAAGCTATAATATGAATGAGTTCTGGGTATCTAATATATAGCATAGTTATTATAGTTAATAATACTCTCCTGTATAATTGAAATTTGCTAAGAGATCTTTGATGTTCTCACCGCAAAAAAGAAATGGTAATTATGTGACATGATGCAGGTGTTAGCTAATGCTAAGGTTGTGATTATTTTGCAATTAAAAAAAAGTGGGTATATATCTCCATTTTATGGAAAAGGCTTAGATGTTAAATAATTTTCTCAAGGACATAGCCAGTTTTCACTGCATCATTCTTCTCAGTCCTTCCTTCTCAGCATCTGAAAACGTGTTGAAAAGGTGCATGGTTCTAATCCTCAAAACTTAAAACTTTGGGGTGTTGCTGAGGTTCTCTTCACCAACCTCACACTGTTTCTCTTTCCATAACTGTTGTTACTTCTATTCTCGTCTTTCTTCACTTCTTTTTGTTTTCTGTCTTTGGTATGTTTGGCTTTTCTGTAAGAAAAGATATCACCTGGTGGTCTGTGCTGGTGTTCAGTGGGCAGCTGCTTCTCTGCCTCAAATGGAAAAAAGAAAAGGTGTCTTTGTGACAACTTGTGTCTTTGGAGCTGTCCCAGAAGTCTGAGGATGCTAGAATGCTGGATTTTGAATAGGAAAGATTGATTGGATTTTTTGGTTCTTTCTTATCATATCAAGGGTGCTTAACCCATCTGAAACACTGGCTTGGTTTTGTTTTGTTTTTTTTTTCCCCCAGCTAGAAATGAATGAAGAGTAAATAATACTTACCCATCTAAGTCACTATGAATATTTAAATTATGATATTTGAAATATTTATTTCCCTTGAACTATAATGTGGTGTGAATATGTTATAGCATAGGACTTTGTGGTACGTGATGAAAATATATTTTAACCATCAAATCCAACCCTAATGGATTTTAGATATTTTCATCTGACAGTTTATTTTAGATGTTTGCATTTTTGTCTTAGAATGGAATTAGAATTTCAGAATTTTAGATCTATAATCATTTTATATATTGGGGAATTATAGCTTCCTGTGTCCTCTTCCCAGGGTTACATGCTAGCTTTATTACCTAGATTTCCTGATATGGTGGAGGACTTTTTCTTTGAAACATTATGGTTACTGTCATGTAGGAATAGTTTTTCAGAGTTTATTTTCTGCTGTTAGAAGTCAGTTTCAAATGAGAGTTTTTTAAGTGTACAGAGTTAATGATGGTTGAATAGAAGGATTCAGTTATAAAAGATTTTGCTTCCTTCTTTACTAGAGATAATTTACAATGTTTTGTTTTGTTTTTGCTCTAACTTTCTCTTCAAAACAGGTACCAAAGAAAAGTGAGGTGTACATCTAAAAAAATATTTTTGTTTGTGTTTCTTATTTTTAAAAAAACTTTTTAACCTTATTACTAAGTAATAGTAAAGGTATTGCTTATATCTTTTTAACCTTATGTATGGGTAGGGCTTTGGAATAAGATATTGAGACTTACTCAGTGGCCATGGAAATACTCCATGTAGATACACTGTGATTATCTTCTAGTAAATATTATGGATGGCAAACCAGTTTTTTTGTAAATTGAATTGAAGGTGGTCAAGGGCCTTACTCATCTAGAAGACCTAGTTTTAAGTTCCAGCTCAGCATCTATTGGTAACTGTGTACAAATCACTAACCTTTTGACACTCAGTTTTTTGGTTTATAAGTTGGGGGTGATAAAGTCTAGCCACCTTCATGGAATTCCATTTAATTAAAATACCTTTTTTTGGTTTGCATGTGTAAGCGCTTTATAAATGATAGTGTACCATAACATGGGGATTTTTACTGACACTGTCATCCAGAGGAGGTATATTTAGAATCAATGATGTGACTTTATAGAAGTAAGAGATGGAGACAAAATTAAAGTACCAAGCGTTATGCTAGATGCTTTCAGGTCTGTTACTTCCCTTGATTCTCACAACTACTTTAAGAGTGAATATAATATTATTAATCCCTGTTTTGTAAATGAGAAAATGAAGGCTCACAGTGTCATAAGTTATGTATATAAAATCATCTACCCTCACTAGTGATGAAACAGCTATTCAAACCCAGCTTTGTCTGTAACTCCAAATCCTATACTTTGTTCAGTATTGTATGTGGTTGGAGAAGGGAAGTAGTGGTAGTATCAAAAAATGAAATATAAGTGTATACATTTCATGTAAAGAGTAGGATTTATATAAACTATTACAAAGTATAAAATAGCATATCTGGACTTTTCTGTTTCATTAATTAGAAATTTACCTTGATGAAATTTTGGCATTGGTTATTTCATTGAATATAATTGAAGATACAAAGTTGAAATCAGTATAATGTCTTGTATATTCTAAATAATATTTAGTATATTAGTTGTCAGTGTTTTTTGTTTCATTCCTTAAATGAATTTCTAAAGCTTTATATAAATGAAAGTAGGAGTCAGATTTAGTCTATATGTCCCCCCAAAATTGCAACTTAACGAAATTCTGTGTTGAATATTTTTGAAAAAGCGAAGAACGTACTTGTTCTCTTTATAAATTTGAAGGCTTAAATGATTTCATGTGTAAGTGGGGTATACTTCTTGATGTATTTGAAATTTAAAAGCCCTTGAGAACTGTAACAGAACCATTCTTTTGTTTTTATTAGGTGTTAGATAAACCCAGTCGGCTAACGGAAAAGGAACTTGCTGAGGCTGCAAGCAAGTGGGCTGCTGAAAAGCTAGAGAAGGCAGATGAAAGTAACTTACCTGAAATTTCTGAGTATGAGGTAAGGCAAAATTTCTTCTTTATGTTTCACATCTGAGAGTTTTGCCTGGATTTTAAATTATTGATGAAAATTTTAGTTTGTTCTAGTGTTTTAAAGTATATTTGGGGAAAATATCCTCATGGATTATTAAATTTTACCACACACAATAATAGAATGAATATGAATGACTCTGAATTCAGTAATTACACTATGTCTGAATGTCTCTAGTAGTTTAGAAGTATAAGAATAGTATAAATATGGAGTATAAGGAAAATGCAATATTTATATCCTTCTTTTGTGAGCTTTTAAAAGTATTTCTAGAAATCATGCTAAGCCACTAGTCATAAATCAGTGAATTCAGAACAAAAATCTAATTAAACCTTGGATCTTGGGCTATATTTATATTACATGTTATATTCTATGCAAATTATCTCATAAATATTCCAAGAAATGCAATGATGCATTGTTTGGTCTACCTGTACTTTTTGATGAGTCTTGAGTACCAAAAAATGAGAACATTTTTGGGTCCACAGAATACTCTTTATAGAATGTTTTCATTAAAATATTTGAAAATGAACTGAAAAATTTCTCTATAACCTGTCATAGAGGGAAATACAGATATTTTGTGGGCCAAGTTAAGCTTCTAGATTTAGAATTTGTTACTAGAGGAATTATTTTGACCTGGCAGAGAATATAAAAATCTCTGTACGATGACAAATTATGTATATTCGGAGGAGATTTCTCACTTTACAATATATTTTTGGTTGCCTTTTAAGGAAGGTCCTTTGATAAAACAGATCAAGCATTAGAATTCGATGTACAAATTGTATACCTACATACATCTTAATACACTATGAAAAGATCCTTTCCAAAATAACTAATGTACACTGCTCATAGAAAGTACAAACCAGTACAAACCCTATCAGTACTCAGAAATAGAGCCTTTCTTTTTTAAAATGCTGATCTGTCATTTAGCTATCAGTTGTTCTTAAATAGGTCAAGGTTTCCTTGTTACTATAGCTATAATAATAGATATTTATGCATATTTTCAAGTAAAGATATAAATATATCAAGCTGTCCTTCTTTGGTACCTTTCTAGCACTATTTAAAAGCATGAACAATACACTAATACATTTAATAGGGTCAGTTTGCCTATTTTCCTTAATAATTTAGAATAATGGTTTTTATATTAATAATAGAAATATGTGCTTTAAAATTGCTAATTTGGACAGCTGATAATTTTTCTCAGAGTACTTAAACCAAAAACTTGCAAAAATACTTAATTTTTTGTTTCCTAAATACTATATCTTCAATTAGCAAAGCTTTATTAAGATATATTCTTTCTCCCCCCTCGTCATTTTTGATATCTCTTAATTTAAAAAAAAAAATCTCACTATCCACCTTTTCCCAATTTTAAATATTCTATTTATAGTCTTTTTTCATTGCTTGACTGGATTTTGACTCTGAATAGTCAGTGACATTGGGTCTAGAAAGGCTTTTTTTCAGGCTTCTTGTTTTTTCTCTAAAATATGCCCAGAATTTGCTAGGTTTTGAATTAATGAGAAGTCAGTAATCCTAAAAATCTATATGTGGGTCATAGGTCAGACATGATTTTTTGTTGGACCAAAGGCAAGGTGAGAACAGGGTTGAGATTACTTGAGTATGTTTGTTAGTTGGTGTACATCATGAGTGTTGAGCAGCATTATCAATCTCGTAGCATCTAAATGTTCTTCAAGTTACATTGATACTTTTCCATACTGGAGATAAAGCAGTTGAGAAATTCTTAACGATACTCTGTCTTTCGGGTACAGATAGTCACATTTGTTCTTGGGTAGTTTTTAAATAGTTGCTCATTTCAGTCATCTATGTTTTATGAGAAATAAACTTTTTGAGAATTTTGACTTTGGTTCTATAAACTTCTTTCTGATTTGAAAGAATAAGGTGGAAGGAAAAAAGGACTTTGATGCTGTGGAAGAGTTTGGCATAGTGCTGTGTGTGTGTGTGTGTGTGTGTGTGTGTGTGTGTGTGTGTGTGTGT